>NC_063168.1:36977846-37312132 GCF_023159225.1 Perognathus longimembris pacificus
CATGACTTCTAATTATAATGAGAAAAGATAACAAAATCTGCTACCTAGTTTTTCCCTATTTTTTGATGATGAGGATTTGGTGCTCTTAAAATAAAAAAGATGAATTTCAGCAGATAGTATAAATTTACTCCTAAAATTTGTGGTAATGACATAAATACAACACAGAGACACAAATAATCTATATTCCTTCTGGAAAATCTGAGCAAATTTTGTGATATATGTTAATGTATGGGCATATATATGTACACTATATTTATTCATATAAAGCAAAGTATTCTGAACAATTTTAAATAGTCTACTTTAGATTCACATTTTTTAAATAGTCTACTTTAGATTCATATTCTACAATGATGATATTAGACTTTAAACTTGGTAGATAAATAATCCAGAAGGGAAGAAAGGAAGGAAAAGAGGGAAAAAAGCAGGGAAAGGAGGAAGGAAGGAAGGAATAAAGGTAGGAAATATAGAAATCCATGACTCAATACTACTCTGAATATAGGTCGAAGCTGATGTACATGCCTTACATGTTCTACCATAGTAAGCAAACCTCCTAGGGCTAGAAATTCCAGGAGCACAAGGAATAACTCTGTGTTTAAAGGAGAACAGAGGAGGAAGTATGGAATGTACTCAGCCAGAGATGACTCAGAGATTGTCCCTCCTAGGTGAGGGATGATCTCCTTGCTTACTGCAGAAAGCAACCCAACAGTCCAAAGGTATAGACAGAAAAAACTTTCAAGGAATGCAGGAAGCAGTCATTATTTTAGTGTCACCCAAGAGGCATCTATTCCATATTTTGTAAGTGAGAATTCTGGACATAAAGTAGGGTGTGACTATCTCTGTCTAGTGATGAGAACTTGAGGGAGACTTTTCAAGCCAGTAAGAACACATACTGAAGATGGATAATAAGGAAAAACAGAAAATTATTGGTCAAAGAAATCTATCAAACTGTGTTAACCCTTTACATATGAAATTAACACAGATACTCATAGCATAAGGCTTCATGACTTCTCTGAGAGTTACACACTGGGGAATATATTAGATAATATATTGCTTTATCTTTTCATGTAGAAGTTATAGTATAGCGTGAGGGGAGGATATGAATGATGTAGCTCTTGGTAGTTATCTGCACCATGTACTGTAGACCGAACAATATATAATAATCAGAGAGCATGCATCATTGGTCTTGCTTTCCTGTTGTACCTGTTCCCAGTAATTGCATTGCTTTGGGAAAACCAGAACCAGCATTTTCGCTTATGAAATGAAAATGAGGAATTCAGTCAGGATGACCTCTAGAATCTCTCAACAAAGTCCTTGCTTTACAGATTTCTGGAAAAGATATTTCCACATTTTCTTATCCCACCAAACTTTGATGGTCCTGTTACTATTCATTAGTATCTAAGAGGTGATTTTTCTAAATCATCTGTCATTTGAAGATTAGCAGCCCTCCCACTATTTCCACAAAATCCTTAAGGAAGTTGATTATATCCAACTGTGATGAGTCACCGGCAGAGTTTCTAAATGAGGAGAAACTATGTACCCAGCAGTGATGTTGGATACTCAATAGTCTCCAAAAGGATAAAAGTAAGCTGGGCAAAATCTTTGTTTTGTACCTGCCTCTGGTACATTTGTGAAGGAGTGTTAATGAAAAATGAGAGTGATGTTCCCATCACACATTTTTGGATTACTGTGCAGCAACATCAATTGGAAACCTAATGAAACAGAGACCACCTACAGAGAAGGGATATTGTGTTCCTCTGTTTGCCTGCATCCAATTTACCAACTGAGTATATGGTACAAGCTGTCTGTTTGTTTGGGCCCATTTGATTGATCCTATCTTTAACATTGATAATTGGCAATGCCAATTTCAACTCTCACAAGTAGACAAATGTTGTACTAGTCTACTGTGTGATAATATAAGTAACAAACACATTTCTATCCAGGGGTGATTTCAAAATTCCAGCACTGGTATCATTCAGGATGGTGGGCTGTTTAAATTATGCTATGGTCCAGGAAAATGAATTGGTACTGTCTCTATTTTACTCTTTCCATTAGGTGACAAAGGTGAAATGCTACATATTCATCAAACAGAACTTCTTCCAAGCAAAAAAATAACAATAAGAAACTTAGTAGGTGAGTTCCCACTGAACCAGGGAGTATATAAAGAGAAAAGCTGACATTCCAAATGGAAATGTCTATTCTTTGTGCACCTGTTCAAACTGGCATCTGGTATTAGGCTTGTGACTAGTCAGACATTACTACTTTCTGTCAAGCTGGCTTAGGGAAACAAAAGAAAGAGAATATAGTGTAAAATATTAGTTTATCCTTGTGTGGTAGTTACTGCATTTTCCTCTTCTGGCTCCCTAGCTACGTTTATCAGCAACAGTAGTTTTTTATTCCTCTTCTTCACTCCCCCTACCCCCATTTTTAATTTGACTTCTCTAAGCCATCTGGTATTCAGCCTAATTCCCATATTAAAGCTCTCCATAAGTCAGTCTGGTGACTGCCTGTCAGGTTATAGGATTAAGTTTAAGGTTTTCTTAATTCATTTTGAGGTTCCTCGTGGACTCGATCTATTATGTCTTCCTGAGCTTGTCCAGTTGCAGATTTCTGCATATGATTTATGTCTAGCAGGTGTTGGTTTGCTAGAGCTCTCTAAATACTGGCTTCACAGTGCAAGGGAGGGTTCTGAAGATACTACCACTCAAAATTGTATTTCTATACCAGTGGAGAATAGTCTTCTTGCTGAAATTCAATGTAGCAGAACTACTTATTAAGCAAAAAAAAAAAAGGCATTTCAGTATAAAGGAAAGTGAAGAGGCTCAAATTCTCCATCACCAACACACCAGTTGCATCTATGTCTTCTGTGGCTTTCAGGAAATAGTCTTTTAACAAGTAGGACAACTGGGTAAGTTTAAAAATATGTATCAACCCGTTGCTATAAATTACTGTGAATTTGAGTGGATTTTTTTGTAATGCCCTACTTTTAAGCTGAATTCCTTTGTCTAATTTTTTTTTTGTTTCCCTAGTGTAAAGTTTAAGTGCCTAATGGAAACCTAGGCATTGTTAGCGAGAAAGAAATAAAAAAAGCCATCTTTCAAAGAGTTACCTACTAAAGCATTTTAAAGTGCATTATTATACATTTGGAAGATCATGGAGCATTGGAAAAAATGAGACTGAAGGATAAAGCTCTTTTAATAAGGAATGCCCACATAAGCATGAGAGCTATTTATGCTACATGTTTTAATTGTTATTGTTTGATTTTTCTCATTTTGGAGATAGGGCCTTCCTACGTAGCCCAGGTTATACTGGAACTTACTATATAAACTATGGGCCTTGAACCCACAATCCTCCTTCTTTTGTCTTCCAAATGCTAAAATTACAGGCAGTGGCCACCATGTTCAATGCTAGTGCAACCATTTTAATAAACCTACTATACTAGGATTCGGAGATTTCCACAGAACTCATAATAGTAGGCCATGTGTTTTATGTTTGTATGAATAACACAATTCAAAGACATTGTTTATTAATAGGTTTAATTTAACTTACAAAATAATTTGTCATTGTTCTTATACATGATTTAAATGTGTGGATACGTGCATGAACATGCATACACACATGCACACACTTTCATTGTGGCTGCTCTTTGCATCATAGTTATTTATGAACTTTGTTTCATAGTTATTCATACACTTCCAACTATAGGAGGAAATTGTTATTCTCAGATGATAGATGCGTAACCTGACACAGAGAGATTAAGATATTATGCCTTTAGTCACACTGAGAGTGACTAAAAATTAAAATATAAAGCTCTGTATTTCCAGGCCACCATTTTGTCTCTGGAGCAATGCTACTTTGCACTATGAACGATTCCTATAATTTACAAAATTTATAATTCACTCATCAATTTGCATATGTGAGTATGCATTACAAACATTAAAATTGGCTGCAACTCTTCATCAACCAACTACTAACAAGAAGCACCTAAAAGATCAAAATCATGAAATACCCAAGTGAACAGAAATATGTACACCTTTTGCTAAACATCAGGCATACAATTCAATACATATTCATTACTTTTTGATACTACAAATCAGTTCCAACCATGGTCTACTCACAATATTTGACCTTGGATTATTAGGATAAATTAAATATGTTTAAAAGTTATTTTTAACATAATTCAGATATAATAATATCATATTTAGAAGCCATGCATTAGGGTAAATTACCTATGTGCATGTCAATCAAGAAAAATGTATATTATAATTTATTAAGTGGAAATTGATACAACTACAAAAATAAAACTGGGTGCAAATGGCATATGCTTGTAATTCTATCTATCCAGGAAGCTGAGATTGGGAGGACATGTTGGCGGCCAGCACAGGCATACCTGTAAGACTTCTGAACTAACAGCTGGATTCAGCAGCCTTGGCCAGTCAGCCTGGCTATGTGGGAGGCTCAGATGAGGAAGATCATGATTCTAGGACAGGCAGGACAGAGAAGCCTGAAGGATTTCTCAACAGAACAAGCTGGGTATGGTGGGGTATCTTTTATCTCCAAGGAGCTGGAAGCAAAATGAAAACCAACCAACCAACAACATCAAAAAAGATTGCAGTCCAACTATATACCTGAGCACGAAACAAAATTGTACCTCAAAAATAACCAGTGTATAAAAGGTCTAGATGTGTGGTCCAGTGATAAACAACCTGCTGAGAAAGCATGAAGCCCTGAGTTCAACCTCCAGTAGTGCCAACAGCAACCAAAAATCTCCAAAGATAAAAACATACTAAGAGCCCAGAGCTCCTGGCTCACACCTGTAATCCTAGCTACTGAGGAGGCTGAGATCAGAGGATCATGGTTCAAAGCCAGCTGGGGCAGAAAAGTCTCTAAGAGTCTTATATCTAATTTAGCACAAGAGGATCAGAAGTGGTGCTGTGGCTCAAAGTGATAAAGTGCTAGCTTTGAGCAAAAGGGCTCTGGGACACAGGCTCCGAGTTCAAGCCTTGTGACTGACTGCCTCATCTCCCAGAAAAAAATTTAAGGAAACTCATGTAACATTAAAACATATTTGCATCAACTATGCATTAACTACATTTTGGTTTTAAGATTTCTGGACTTCTAAGAGCATGTCTTCTCTTCTAAGAAGTTTCCAGAGTTTTCTGCCTTCTGCTTATTCTTTGTCCTCTGAATGTGTCATTGTATGCCTTCTCAGCCTCAATGCAGCAATTAACCACATACCATCAATAGAAGTAATAACTTAAGGCAATTGTCAAAAGAACATGTAAAATTCAGAATACTTTTTAATAAGTTTGGCTATCTCCCTGAAAACTGTAATTAAAACATGTGTGATTTTGCATGTGTCTTTGTAACACAATTGTGCTGATTTAGAGTTGAAGGGAATGTGGGGCCTCTACAGAGGATTGCAATGGGAAGCCCTTTTTATTCTCCAGTCAGTTATAATAATGCACAACTCTATAGGAAGGGACTTTTCCCTATAGTATTCACACCACCTCTCTTTTAAATGCTGCTAAGTGTGAAATTAGTGTTGTCCCTCAAAGTGCATGAGATTAATTGTTAGCAATTGAGCAGTTTGGGGGCTAATTATATAAAAATTGATAGTAAAAGAACACTACCAAATTGATTTGAGTTTTACAGTTTGCATTTTGTTTTCAAATTACATGGATTGAAAGGCAGTAAGAAACAAACAAAGAAAATATCCATTCAAAGCTGCTAAGCAAATTAAGGTTTGCTAGTCCTTTGACAGACAAATTAGTCAAATGCTATAACATAGGGAAAGCAGAAAAAATGATTTTGAAACTAACTACAGGATTAAATATCAAATATTCTAAGAATTTATTTGTTGACCACATATTATAGAGGGGGCTGGATAGTCCTTGTGTTCTTGATCAGTTAAGACAAAGAAAAGTACAAACTAGGGGGCATTCTTGGAAAATATATGTTACAGGCTAGATGATGTAGTTCAGAGTTGCTGCCTAGAAACATGCACAGCATATGTGATGCCCTGGGTTTGATCTCTTGCACTCAAAAATAATTAAATAAGAGCTGGGAATATGGCCTAGTGGCAAGAGCGCTTGCCTCCTACACATGAAGCTCTCGGTTCGCTTCCCCCAGCACCACATATATGAAAAACGGCCAGAAAGGGCGCTGTGGCTCAGGTGGCAGAGTGCTAGCCTTGAGCGGGAAGAAGCCAGGGACAGTGCTCAGGCCCTGAGTCCAAGGCCCAGGACTAGCAAAAAAAAAAAAAAAAAATTTTTTTTAAATAAAAATAAAGATAAGTGTAAGCTATAATGATTTATTCTTTAAATATTTTTTAAATATTCAGAAGAAGATTTGCTTCCTGAAATATGGAGTAGATGTAGTGAAACCTATTCTTAAATCCTGAACATTATTAAAAACAAACATAAGACTCTCAAAGGTACAGAAAAGAAGATATACAGGCCAGGGACCTTGAGCCCCAAGGAACAGCATGACAGTTGAGTTCCCTGCATTTTCTTAACACCTTCTCTATACAGACTGGACAAAGTCAGAAAATGTCAAGAAATGTAGAATATGATGCCTCCACAAAAGCATACACTCTCTAGTCAAAGGAATTGGGACATGATATCTCAGAGCAAGACAGACATTTTTAGATAATAACTCACTCTACTTCAATAACATATCTGCAACTGTGATCCCCACAGCCCTAACAACAAAGGCCAAATGATAAGCTTCAAGTTCCACACCTACCTCCTTTACCAAAGCACCTTCAACTCACCCCAACTCACCCTCTTGAGGGTAATAGAACAAGAAAAAATTCTGAGTGAGAGAGTGAAGGCTTGAGTTCAGTCTCAGTATTGGGTAAGGGGGGGGGTGGATGGAGAGGGAGAGAGAGAAGGAGACAAACAGGAGAGAGAATGAAAAGGACAGGAAAAAGAGAAAGAGAAGGATGAAAGGAGGAGAGAGAAAGGGAGGAAAAGAAAGAGAGAGGGAATGAGGGGTCTGGTATGGTGGTGTACGCCTGTAATTTGAGTTCCTTGGGAGGTGAGGACTGGGAAGATCAGTTTGAAGCCAACTTCAGAAAAGAAAGTTATTGAGTGTGCATCTCAAACAAGCAGATCATGGTAATGCCTACACGGGTAATAGCAGAATGTAAGAGAATCCTGGTCTGAGGTTGACCCTGAAGGAAAAAGCAATACCCTATTGGAAAAATTACTAAAACAAAAAGGACTGAAGGCTACAGAGCTCCAGAGTTAAAAATCTCTGGAACCACCAAAAAATAGAAATAACAAAAGGAAGAAATAGAAATAAAATTTATGTGAAGGACCGACCAAACAGATGATACATTTTGTACATTAAGGTACAAATGAAAATAATTTCAAGATCTAGAAATAGACTTAAGGCTAAAGATAAAGAGGAAGCACAGATGAACATTTAAACACTGCCTGGTAAAAATTTAACTTTTTTAGTTGGTGAAAAAAGACGATGAGCAATGATTACAAACATGAACACTCTGACTTGTATTTGGAAGTAATGAAATAATTTTCTGGTGATAAAAGATATGGTTTAAACAAACTACTACAGATAGTTCAAACATAAAGTAAGAGGGACACAGATAAAACAGATTCAGACAAAATAAAGATGACAGCTACTTTCAAACACAATAGAACTTGTAATATGTTTCCCATATAAGTAAATACATGTTGTCTTAGGTGAGGAGAGTAGAGTAATTCTGGTTAAGATTAGAGCCCTTTTCAGGGCCTACGGGGATCCATTCAGCATGCACATATGCCAAACGGTGCACCCCATAAGAAAGTAAGTCTTCATCCATTCTTGCCCTGACCTTAGCCTTCTCTGCCGCCAAATGATGAGGAATAAATTTCTGTTGTTTAAAATGTCAAACTAAGTAGCAATCAAAGATCTATTTTCCAAAGAATAGCAAGATTTATTTAGGAATACCAGTAAATTGCAAGTTAGAAACACACATGCCATAATAAACTGTGGTGCATTCAAAGAACTGAGGTGAGGAGAAAATTTTAACTACAAGAAGAGAGAAATTTACTTTTTCTGTTTTGATTGGTTTTAGAGACTCAAGGCAGGAGCTGACAACTCAGTGATGGAGGTGCCATTGATTGGAAAATGTTTGTCAAAAGCATCTTGTCTGAATTACTGCAGTCCCATAGAAAGTTAAAAATAAGTTTTGTTGGACTGCTCTGTACATAGTTGTGAGGTGTGCAAAGGTGTGGAATGCATGTAAAACAAGAAAAACAATTCTCCTTTGAGTCTCTGCAATCTCCTTGTGACATGGGCAGGCATGAACCATCTCCCTTTCCAACTTCTAAGATCTATGTTGACCAGCTCTGACAAGAAAGATTTCATTTTAGAATCATAAATGTTCACAAAACTTACAGAGTATATTGTTGTTGTTTTTTTTGTCAGCAGCACAAGCAAATTAAGATCAGCAAGCACAGGATTATGCCTTCCTGGTATCTTACAGATAGTCTCCTTTGTACCACACTGTACTTCTAAAAGGCACAGAGGCGCTCTATCCTCATGCTTACTTTCACAATACAATATATATCCCCATCTTATCACAGGCTTTTTCCTCTGCTTTACTCTTCCTCATACCTACTTCTTATTTCCTCCCTCCTTTTGACTGTTTGGTACAAAACTAACTACTTTGGTGCCCATGAGGGAATCTGGTAATGACATTCTCTCCTAGACAAATAATATTCTGACTGTTTTTCAGCCCATGATTGCCTTCTTCCTGGGTACCTAGTAGACCTGGCTCTACAACTGGATTTTGGCCTACTCCAGGCTAGTCCTGACCCACATGGAAACTGATACGGAGTGCCAAATAATGGAGCCAGAATCACAAAATACCAATAGAAAAAACAGTGAAGAAGAACCAAATACTGGACAGAACCAAACTTATACTGAACTAAGAGAAACTTGGTAAAGTAAGTAAGATCTTAGAATTAAAAAAAAATTAATACATACAATTTCAACATATTAAAATCACACCAACATAAAACATATAACTTTTCTCAGCATGCTCTAGAATAATATGCATTCAAGGATATTTTTAAAATACCAGACAAAATAAATTGAGGGTGATGGTAATGAAAGGATATCAAACTCACCACAAATAAGAGCATATAGTTCTACGTTAATTAAAACAGTACAGTTTGGCATAAAAATAGACCAACAAACAGACCAATGAATCAAAAAAGTAATAGAATCTATGATGTGTGACAAATGGATATATAAAAACTCAGTAGGTGTAAAAGTAGACTTATCAAATAGATTTTATTGTTATATTTAGTAACTTAGGAAGAGAATCAATGTTGACACTGTTTATATATTATCTACTCATGCTTTTTAGATTTTATTTCTCAAAAATTATTGATACTCTCAAATAAGAGAACAGGGTTGAATAAAAGCAGTAGAAAGAGTTGAGCGAGTTGCAGCTCCTACACAATAGTAATTCATTTGGGCAGCTCCCACACAATAGTAATTCATTTGGGTGATTCCATCTTCTAATTTTTATAAATGAAACTTCCATGTGAGATTTGTTGCAAAAAAGAGATTTGCAGCAAAAAGGAAAATTTGCAATATGTCAAATTATATTTGAGGAAAAATATTACTGAAAATAAAGGGAAAATACAAAAGAATCCATAATTTACCAGTAGCAAATATATAAAACAGACTTTTTCCAAATATACGTACAACAAAGTAAAAATAGGAGAGACTGAGATGTAAAACTAGATAAAATTTAAAAATTTTTACATCAAAATGAGCCAAAGGAAAGAGGTGGAAAGAAAATATTTTTATCACATAAATGTAATGTGGTAATTCCTTAATTTTGAAAAGCCTTTATATAAATAAATTAAAATACAAACCCCTCAATTTGTGAAAAAAAATAACATTTGGACCATAAGGTCCAATTTTAAAAAACCTATAAAGATATTAAATATACTGAGAAATTTCAATTGATATTTACAATTGAAAATTGGGTGGAGGCATGACTAAGGCCTGGACACACAAAGTCCAGACTGAATGGTTTGCTCTTCTGAGCCCAGGAAAAGAGCTGGACTCAAACACTAAACATACAGAATCCTCAGGAATCAAGCCTTTATTGACCAAGTTCAAAAGGAAACAAAATCAAAGTTTCTGTTTCCACAGAAAGAGAACCACTTGTTTAAGGCACATTCAAAATCAAGGGGGAAATGGTCTTGATTCTGCTTTGGATCTTCTAGGAAAATGATGGCTGACTCCTACCCTACTCACCCTAAAGTAAAGCATGACAGGATAAACCCTGCTCACAAGCACAAAATACAGTCATTTATTTTTATTATCACAATCTTAAAACATAGATAAAAGGAAGTCCATTGGCATTGAGAAAATGATGTAACATGAGAGAGAATGATCAAGACATACACAAACAGAAATAAATGACTATCAAAGAATAAAAGAAAATAAAGACAAAAGAAATAATCTCCAACAATCACTCATGAATATTTCAGAAAATACTGTATGCATAAAATATAAATAAATGAAACTAAAAGTGGATGGTCAGTCAGAGAATAAAAAATAACTCACAGAAATTAAGATATACTAGCTAGACAAAGAACTACCCGTAATAAACAAATATATGTGAAAACAAACATCACAGATATGCAGATTAACAGAAAATGACATGCTTTGTTTCACTATTAAAAGAACAAAACTGAAAAAATGGTGTTAAGAAAGAAAACTTAATGTTAGGTAGGATGCAATTAAGATGCTGTTCTATCATACATTTGTGCAACTTTTTGGAATTTAGATATCTATCTATCAATAAGCTTGTGGTCAGTTGTAGAACAGCTGTCTGAATGGCCTTGAATTACAACAGTTCTCTTCTTGCATGCTTTTCTCAAGAGTAACTACAGAATGTACTGCAAACGCAACATCTTTGGGTAGGAGGGGTTGCAGTATGTCGTGAAAATAGGATATCCTCAGTGCTTTAGTTAAGTCTGTTATATGCATGCTCCCACTGCATGAAAACATGCCCCGGGCTGCTTCCCAGAGTCCCTCACCTGTGCCACAGATAGGGCACATGTAGATGAGATGTGTTCACATTACAGTGCCCAGGATAAAACTTTCATTCCCAGATTATAGTAAGAAAGATAAACTAGTTCAAAGTAGAGAATTTTGATGTAAATGCCTTCAGATATTCATGAAATATGTGCTGCCTCATTATTCGCACCAGACACTCAAAAAAAGGGGTAGTGGGGAAAGACAGTTTTTTAAAAAAAAATCCATTTTAAGGGCTGAGAATATGGTCTAGTGGCAAGAGTGTTTGCCTCACATACATGAAGCCCTGGGTTCGAGTCCTCAGCACCACATATATGGAAAAGGCCACAAGTGGCACTGTGGCTCAAGTGGCAGATTGCTAGCCTTGAGCAAAAAGAAGCCAGGACAGTGCTCAGGCCCTGAGTCCAAGGCCCAGGACTGGCAAAAAATAAATCCATTTTAATATTCACACGTTTTACATTGGTGTTAGTTACTGTAAATATCAATATAAACATAAATATTTTTCAATACACATTAGCAAGGACTTTGGGTAGTCTTGAGTTGATCATTTCAACCAAGTGAATAGCAGAACATTTTAGGAGTTAATTAAAAGTACAGTCAAACCACTGGCAAGTGAACATTAAAAACAAAAAAAAAAATTCTGGAAGGGAACAGTTTAAACTCAATGAATGAATTTTTCATATAAGTGTAATGTCAAAGGCCAAGTGCATAGAAATGGCAACAATAATTCAGTTAAGTCATTCACAGGTATAGATTAATTAAAGCAGTAACAAACATCAGCACATACTAGAATCAAATAGTGCTTATATTCAAAAACCAAAACAACAACAAAAGTCTTATAACCCTGAAAGAAAGGACTTGTTAGGGGAGGAGAAATGCTTAACTATCACATTATACACCAGAATTAACATTTGCTAGTTTAAGTCTAATAAAGCTTTCTTCCATAAACACACCATTAATAAAGTCTTCAAAATGGCTTCTCTCAACATTTTCTTTTTGATTTTTCATGGTTTAATTAGAATCATCTTTAAAAAGGCTAGTTTTACTATGGTAGTATCACATCTGCACTTTCAGCAAGATGCTGTTTAATCACAATGGGTTATAAAGTGAAACTTGTAGTTCTTATTGTATTATCTAGTAGAACCCACACATTTTCTACTTTTAGTGCCCCTGAGTCATCATCTTATATTTGTTCATCAACATTTTAACTGCCCCTCTTTAAAAAATGTAATTTGATAGTTATTTTCTAAACTTGTTATTTTTTTATTTCTCTTCAAAGTAATGACATTTCATATGCCTTTGATATGCATAATACTGCACCTGACCCTTCTTCTTTTCTAACAAGGAAAAAGTCACTTCTCTTTTTTTTTTAACATGTTATTATTTTTGCCATTTCTGTCTAGAAAGAAGATGGAACTAAGTTCATCTAAAGTTTCTTGATCATCAGTAAAAATGAATTAGCTCTTTTATGCCACATCCTTGCACAGTTTCAGAATATATATATACACACACACATACACTATAGAGGGAGTGTTGAAATTGGTAGCACTTTGAAATTAATGGTCTACAAAAAATCTAAATATATTGATGTACATTTCAATGCAGAAGATTTTTTCAAATTATTTTCATAGATGAGATTATTTTCTAATAAAGAATAATTGTCAGAGATTTAAAAAGTATTCAAAGAAAAAATGTTATGGTAAGTGGTGGTTTGAAAGTTTTTCATTTGCAGGGATAGAATCAAATAGGTATGAAATGAATCACAAGCCTGCTGAAGAATGCCCTCTCTTTTGCTCTTTCCTTCCATCTTGACTTCCCTCTCCTTTTCTCTTTCTTGTTTCCTTATACATCCAGTGAAAACAAGTGAACAGATTATTCAAACAACTATGTGTGTTTAATTCTTGTAAATTCTCTTGAGAGTAAGAAACAATTCCTATAATCATCAGCTCCTACATGTACAGACCCTTTATTACATCAGCAATGTATGGAATAATAGCTTAAAATACAAGCTAAAGAACCCACACCTCAGTTTCAGTCCTAATCATGTCTGACTAGAAGTGTCACTTTAGGTGACTTATATGATCTTTCTTTCTTCTGAAAAATAGTAATAGTAGTAGTATTCCATTTATATAACTGCTTCAATCACTACACTGAAAGTATTTAGAATGATTTCTAAACCATCATAATGATTTAATAACCAAAAGTTATTGATATTATTTCTCTTTGATCATGCAGGCAAAACCAGTTCCTCCTTTTTTGTGCTACACAGCTCTCTGTTGCTTTGAGAAGAACAACTTAATAGAAGAAAGGTTTATTTTAGCTCATGGTTTCAGAGGGCTTTGTCCATGGTCACTTTGCTTTTGAGGGTCCTATGGTGAGACAGAATACTGTGGTAGGCAGTATATGGTAAAAAGAAGCTGCTTACCTCACAGTAACTGGGAGGAAAAGAGAGAAAGGGCTGGGGACAAGATATACTTTTCAAAGACTCAGACTCAGAGACCTACTTTCTTCTTTTCACTATTTCCGGATAGCACAAGCTACTAGGGACCAGTCCCATGACACTGAAACCTCTAAGGAGACATTTCAGTTCTAAGCTATAAACAGTTTCTGAAGTAGAGTGGGGGTTCACTACAATGAAACGGGGTCCCCCCCAAGGGAGGGGATTCCTGGTTCCCCCAAGAGTCCACCACACAGTCTCCAGCTACAAGATGACAAAAAGACAGATTTATTGGGGAAGTAAAAAGTGAACAAAAAGTGAACCGACTGGCCTTGGTCGCAGCCCAGACTCCGGAGCCGAAACTGCCGACCACGTGTGCAAATTCAGGGCCCAGACTTGGGAGCTGGAACCGTGTGACCATGTGGCCTTCCAGCCTGGTTATAAGGCAAACATCACAGCCAAACTTGCCACACGCAGGCGGCCAATGAGGATACAACACTTACAGCGTATGCTAGGCCTCACGCAGGTGGCCAATAGAGTTACAGTCTGTCTCATAGTATCTATTTGAACCAACCTATCATTCTAGTTAGAAATGGCACATGGATTTGGCGGGGCTCACATGATGTAGGTGGATATGCCTACTCATTGGAGGGCTCGGGTTTAACCTTGAACGTTCCTTGAACTTTCCATGCTTCAGGTGGTCAAGCAGTTTACACAATCTTATCACAGCGAAGGGGAACTTCCCTGGATAGGGTGGGGGAGATCTTAGTGAAGATGGAGTTGGCTTCTGCTCTAATCTGAGCTGGAGTCAACCTGAAGTTAATGATGGCACTGGCCAGATCTGACTTCCATATTACAGTTTCTTTCCTTTTGTAGAAAATGTACCTAAATAGTCTGTTTTAAATGTATTTCTTAATTTAATAACTTATTTAACACGTGTTATTTAAGCACTTGCCATGTTCCACAAACAGTACAAGATTCTGGAAACTTGAGAGTAACAGGAAACAGGGACCTGATTAAACAAGCAATTATACTAGTGGTTGTGTTTCAATAGGCATGGTAGGAAGGGATATAGAGCCAGAGGGGATCCCGTAGGATCTCCGGAAGGTGTCAGTAACATCACCTGCCTGCCACCCATTTTTTTTATTCTAACATCTTAATGGTGCTTTGCAGTTAGAAATTGCATTTATTTGATCCTAAAGAAGGTTGAGGCTTCAAGAAGCTGTGTATTGAGAAAGCACTCTCTTTGATTTTGTGCAAGAGTCTGAAGACGCTACAATTCTCAGATAAAAGGAATAGCAAGAAATACTGAAATCAAATCTCTGCTACAGCGTATCCAAATTGTGAACAAATCTGTACATCATCCTAATAGTGCTTACAAGGAAGACCTTTTATGTAGGACTCATTTTTAAGGAGAGATCCATCTCAGGTAGGACAATTAATCAATATCATCACCTTGTAGTCAGTCATTCACAAACAGTATGCTAGGAAGGCCTAAGAATCCAATCTTTAAAGAAATCCAAATAAGGGATTTCACATTTCTTTCACATTTTTCTTGTTTACATTTTCTAATGAATATAATGTTAATTAGCATTACATTTGTGGCTTAATCAGGAACATAATCACCCTGCTGCTGCATTTCATTTTCTTCACATTTTCAACATCAAAGTTCCCCTCCCTTCCTTCCTTCCTTCCTTCCTTCCTTCCTTCCTTCCTTCCTTCCTTCCTTCCTTCCTTCTTTCCTTCCAATTTTAAATTCCAATCTGCTTTTTACACCTCTTTTCTGAATTCCTTATCTGGAAAATACCAGGTCCTAATTCTCAATAAAATAATGCAACAATGAGGCACAATAAGATTTTAATCTTGGGCTGGGGATATGGCCTAGTGGCAAGAGTGCTTGCCTCCCATACATGAAGCCCTGGGTTCAATTTCCCAGCACCACATATACAGAAAATGGCCAGAAGTGGCGCTGTGGCTCAAGTGGCAGAGTGCTAGCCTTGAGCAAAGAGAAGCCAGGGACAGTACTCAGGCCCCGAGTTCAAGCCCCAGGACTGGCAAAAAAAAAAGATTTTAGTCTTCTGGAACATTTCATACAAAGGTGAAAAAGCTTTAAAGAAATTTAAAAAATTAAATGGTGAAAATTTAGACATCAGACAATTAATGTAGAACTGGGGGTTTTCTTGCTGTTTTGAGGGAGATAGGAAAACTATGCAGATGGGAGTAAAAAGTTGTGGTTCCTCCAAGAGTCCACCACTCAGAGACAGTCTCAAGTAAAAAGATGGGTTTATTGGGGAATTAAAAAGTATACTGACTGGCCAGGGCGGCAGCCCAGACTCAGGAGCTGGGACGGTGCGCCCCAAGCCAAGCTCAGGGTAGGGTTATAAAGGCAAAGACCACATGGTCAAGCTTGCCACACGCAGGTGGCCAATGAGGTTACAACAATTACAGAGCATGCCAGGTTACACGCAGGTGGCCAATGGAGTTACAATCTGCCTCATAGCAACTGTTTGAACCAACCTATCATTCTAGTTAGAATTGGTGCATGGATTTGGCGGGGCTCACATGATGCAAGCAGATACACCTACTCATGGGAGGGCACAGGTTTAACCTTGAAAGTTCCATTACTCAGGTGGGCAAGCAATTTACACAATCTTATCACAGCAAAGGGGAACTTCCCTGGATAGGGCAGGGGAGATCTTAGTGAAGATGGAGTCAGCTTCTGCTCTCTTTAACTAATCTGAGATGGAGACAATCTGACACCCCTCAACAGCCAATGATGGCGCTGACCAGATCTGATCTCCATATTACACTAACATGATAACATGTACCCCATCGTGGCACTTGATGCCACAGTGAGACATCCAGACCAAGACGTTAGTCCTAGCTAAAGAAGATGAGCCATCCTGAAAATTACAGGAAGAAAAGCAGCTTGACCTAGAGCTGCCTGACCTTTGCAAAGAAAGGAATGAGGAAGAACAGCATAGTGTGGACACCAAGTGAAAAGTGTAGGGTCCCCTTGTTAGAGTCCCTAGAAACAGCAGGCTTAGACAAAGTAGTGGGCCTGGGGAGGGCAAACCTAAACTGAATAACAGGAGCCCAAAGCAGCTTGACCTAGGCAAATGAAAGGAATGAGGAAGAACACTCAGTTTAGGGGAAGTTCTAGGGAGAGAAAAATTTAAGGATAAGATCAGTCACACCTAGAACCACAACCAGGGATTGTATTGCTTTGCTTAAGGGGGTTTACTGGAATTTTAATTACTAACAGCAATTCTGCTTCTGTATGTCTACTTGCTTGCTTGGCCTAACCTGCCAGACCACCTGTGGGTGATAAATGTCATTCTTACCCCATGACCACCTGTGTGTGGTACTTGATTCTTACCCCATCACCACCTGCGAGTAGTACATGTGATACTTGCCCTTAAAAGCCCAGCCCTATTTGACCCCAGTGCTGTTTGTCACCATCCCGGTGGTAGCAAGCAGACGCTGTGCACAGCTAAAGACTCCTAGCCCAATTGACTGAGTGCTGGTGACTCTTTTTGTGGGTTTGATGCCCACCTTGGTATGCAACACATCTGGAATGCAACACATAGAATTCCAGAGATAGAAAAATTTAAGGTAAATTAATGAGTTAAATGAGTATGCAGTAAATATCAGTTACACCCAGAACCAAGAATCGAACAAAGAGAATATTTTGCTAGCATAAATGAGTTATTGCTTTGTTTACTGCTGAAACCATACTAACTGCCAATTCTGCTTCTTTATGTCTGCTTGCTTGCTTTGCCTAACTTGCCTGACCACCTGCATGTGGTACATGACTGCTTGTGTGGTTTCTGCCTTTAAAAACTCAGCCCTACTGAAGCTCAGTGCTTTTCTTCACCGTCCCAATGGTGAGGGATTACAAGTAAATAAAGACTCCTAGCCGGATTGACTGAGGGCTGGTGACTTTATTGTCATGGGGTTCAAGTCTCACCTGGGTGGCTGGGATACTACAGCAGTGCCTCAGGCTCCTGCTCAAATGTTTCTTCCTACTCAAACCTTTCTTCTTCCCATAATACTCTGGGTGTCTACTCAACCAGTAACAAGAGCCTGGGTGGCCCATGCACAAGCCGTCAAGCAATCAGCCAAATCCTAGAGGAAGAGAAATGGGAGGAGCCTAGACTATAAAAATAGTTCTCCAAGAGGAGTCCCCTCTCCAGATGGAAAGTTTCTGCTACTTTCCTCAAGGCTTTCTTCTACTTTCTTTTAAAAAATCTTTTTATTTATTTATTGTATGTGTGTGTTGAACTCAGGGCCCTGTGCTTGCTAGGCATTCTACTATTTGAACTATACCTTCATTCCTTTTCTTTCACTTTCTAACAAGCATTCCTTAATTCAAGTTCCTGGCTCTATTTCTACATGGTTTCAGAGAACAAAGACCCACTTGCCGTGTATCAGCTTTAAATTACACCATCCTGAATGACCATGACTGGCATTCAATGGTATATCAGATGTGTTTAATTACTAAGACAGTTACTTTTATGTTCCCCAACACTATATATACACATATAGTATATTATATGTAAATTATATGCATATATGTTATATTTAAATATATGTATATAAATGTGTAAGTGTATATAGATTTATACATAAATACACACATAAATATATATATTTATTTTTCTACATGGACTATGTAGCTTTTACACTGATAACCCTATGCTCTGATTGTTTCTGATATATCAAACAATAAAATGAATTGTCCACAATAGTTTTTAAAGCCAATTGTTACTCTTTATCCTCAGAGACTAATAACCATAATTGTCACTATTTAAATAGTTTCTTTCATTCCTAGACCCTCAAGGCACTTCAACATTGTTGCTTCACATTATTTGAGTTTATTTCTTTTGGAAGACCAGCAAAGGAAGAAATGCATAAATACATAGTTAGCTAAGCTAATTTTGTTTTCATTAATGAAAACAAAATAAATAGCCCACTAAAAACCCAGACAGTATTTTGAAGATAAACCCTTTGAAAAGTGGGTTACACTGAATAGATGTATTTTGTTTCATATCCAGGTAATTTTTTAAAAATTGTTCCTGTACAGACAAAATCCTGTGCTTGATTGTCTATGAATTGTCAGCTTCTAGTTTATCAAACATAGAAATGGGCATCTTGCTTGCATGTAGAAAAATGGCTATAATGATTAGCAAAACTACAGCTTTTTAAAGCTTTGCTGCCTTCTAAATTTTATGAGTAAATTTTGTGGAAAACTATGTAAATAGAGCATAATTATTTTAAAAATAGGAGCCTTTGTTATTAGTTATCTAACTGTCTGGGTATACAAAGCACCCTGCTGTATAGACAAAGGACTGAAAAAAGTTACCTGTAGAGAGTTTTTGCTATTGAAAGAATAAAATCTAAAGTGGTGGAATGAACTTGCAGTTCACAAATGCAAATACTGAATGCTAAACCTGGCAGAGGGAAAATCACTTTAGCCTGATAACCGGATTACTTAGAACAAAAATAGAGAAAATTAAGAACTGAAGAGCAGAAAATTAAGGTGGAATGCAATTTAAAGAGTAAGTAGATGATGTAGGCTTTCATTTTCTTCCCCCCCTGTGTCCAGCTAATTAAAATTACAATCAAAATGAAAGAGTCTAAACTTGTAAATATCTTTAGCTAATGATTTTGTCTTTTTAATCATCCTCACATTCAAAGTCTTCTTTTATTCATTTAGGTCTTTACAATAAAATGAAATTGTTTTACCACTGTAAAAATCCTCCTTTTAATTTTCCTTATCAACTTCTCTTTATATAATATATTCTCCAGGTCTTTTTCTCCTTTTTATTATGTATCTTTTCAACTTTTCCTTTTCCTTTGAACATATTTTAGAGAAGGCAAAAGTTACGTAACAATAGACTTTGCATTTTATTTAAAAATTGTAATGCTGGGGGTTGGTAGATGTAACTCAGTAATAAAGCATGTGCCTAACATAAAGGAGGCCATGAGTCCCTTCTTCATCATGAAATAAAAAAAGAAAATAGGTGCTGATCTAAAAACAATGCTTCTAGACTTCCTCAAACATAGAAAGAATAATTACTTGTTATAACATATACCTTACTAAACTGTCAAGTAGGCCTTTATTGCCTTTACTACCAGATATAGCATTCCTATTTCACAAAAAAATGCAACTAAAGAAACTGCTTAGCTAAGGAAATTTTGCTTTATGTCTGTGTTTAAAAATTCTTTCTAACTCTTCTAGAATCATTTTGGGAAGGGGCTCAGGAATTTAAAAGGTACCCCAAGGGCCATGAAGTCCACAATGGTGGAGCCTATTAAGAAACCAGATCTAATATTCAGTAATTGGATGCTTCTATGCATACTCTCTGAAGAGTGATTTGTTACCGAGAGTAAAGGTCAGACCTAGTTTTCCTATAGTATCTCATTTCTCTTTTCCAGTTATGCCTATCTTACCTCATAGTAAAAATGAGCAAGCCTTAATTGATTTGTTTTTGTTATTTCTTCTCATCTTCATTAGCACCATCCTGGTCCAAGAATCCTCAGCAATTTACTTCAACAGCTTCTTGACTGCCTTTCCATTTAATGGAAAACAAAACTTAAAGCATAGCCCTAGGAAAATTCATTTCAGACTATCACTAGAGATATCTAGTTGCCTTGTTAGAAGTTATCAAAAGTATGTCTGTCTGTCTGTCTGTCTCTCACACCTGCTAACAGATCTCTACTTCCATCCTGATACTCTTCAGTATCAACACTGTGGCTGCTGGGATTTTATATATCCGGTAATGTTATGTACTACAGTGCATAATATACATTAAATATATGTATATATATGTGGATACATGCATATGTGTATACACAAATGTACACTCACACATGCATATGTATACACATATATATTACATACATATTTACATGTGTAAATGTAACTCTGTCTTTCCCTTGCTTACAGTCTCATAAACCTCTCTGTCTTCCTTAGTCAACATTCCTTACATTAAGGCCTTCTAAGACCTCTCTCCTGCCCCATGTGTTAGGAGTCATTTTATTCCTCTGCACAGTATTCTTTCTACCCATCCCTTTTATTCTCCAACTATTCCTTACTATGTAGAAGTACAAGGGCCTTTATACATCAAACTGACACCTTTATACATATTGTTTTGTATGGCCTTTAGGAAACCTGGGCTTTCACTAGATTGGAACGGGGTATATTGTTGGCATTTGATCAGGATAGTGACATTATATTATTCACACTTGAAAGGGATTGTGGTAGCTTCTCTGTCATTACTAAACGGGCAATCATAGGCATAGGGATCAAGGAGGATACTGAGAAAAATGTAGGTTGTTAACTTCTTAGCTATGTTAGTCTATCTCCAGTGATAATTCCAAATGATCTGGCTTAAGGATCTGAAGTTTGTTTTTAATACAGTGATAGACCTGGTAGAGATGCATTAAACATACATAGATTGAATTTCCTTTCTAGAAGTAGTAAGACTTCCCTTGCACCATCTGAGAAATTTTCACAGCAGGCTGGTAGAGACAAGAAACTGCTGGGTCAAGTTGCTTTTTCGTGTTTTGTACAACAAAGAGAGGCTCTCACACTTTCTTGTCATTGCATTTTATAATTTAGAAATTGATGATATTCATTCATAAATTCATCATTTCTGTTATGGAAAAACCACAGTTTTAGGGGATAGAAAACATACAAATATATATCATTAGCTTTAAGAAACATTTAGAGTATGGTTAATTTTGTGTAATATGATTATAATGGAACAAGAATAATTTTATGGGAATTAGACTTATTACTCAGCTTACAATAACATGTGGCTCATTTATAATCTGATACAGTCTAGTTCTAAAAAGCTTTATACTTTGAATTTGTAGTAGGTTGTTTCAATGAATAATCTCACTGGAATTCATATCTAACCATCATATATAATAACAGAAATTGGCTATTATGTAGATCTATGTTGGTCTTGTAAAAATAAAGCTGTTAAGGAGTGTCTATTACTAGTAGGTGAGATCAGAAGTGATCTTGCCTTAACCCGGGTCTCACAATTCTTAGCCGGGTACCTTTTATCACTTAGATTCAAAGCTTGAAAGGACTGAATTGCTTTTGTCTTACCTTCCCCCTCAAGCAGGTTTCCTATATACAGCCCTTGATGAGTACAGCAATGTCATTAGAATGTATAACTAACCATGCAAATTATGTTAGATAATGTTTTAGAAATTATTACTCTGGATCTGATTTCAATGATCTTATTGAGAGTTTTCTGAATTACCACTGAACAAGTCTTTCAAAATGCAATGCTCAGAATGTCTGACATACCTCATAAAATGTATAAGCCTAAAGCAAAGAGCATGTTATGCTGAGGGTTGTTTAAAAAATAGGGCTTATCATGCCCTGCCGAAATCTTTTATGAATGGAGTAAACAAAGTGTTTTCCCCCTTGGCGAAATAGTTTCTTTGACATTACCAAGCAGCATTTGTCAAAATAAAATCCATTGAACTCAAGGGTTCAATTCACATAAGGATCTTTTGAAAAATGTTGCTACATTAAAAAATATAACAATTTAAGGTGGAAGAACTATACTAATTGCATGATATAGTGATTATACCTTTTTCATTATATTTTTTTCATATAGATTAAGGTGTTCATTCCTAACAAGTGATTACTATTAGTTATTCTCTGGTATAATATTAATTGCATGCTGATTGTTAAACATTTTAAAAGTACATTTTTTTTTGGTTCCAGTAGTTCTACATTTTCAAGTCTATAATTTATAAAGTCACTTTTGGCCAAAGTGATTTTTCAATATAATTCACTTTATGTTTGCAAAAGAATGGAAATAAAAAAATTAAATTAAAATATTTATTTTTTAACTTTAAGAATGGGTAGATTACTTTCTAAAATTTTAGATTCAGTAATTCAAATCTGTCCATATGACCTCATTTTGGTATTAACAATTGAATTGGTGATGCACCATATCAGAGTACTTGCTGACAGATTTTCAATTTATGTAAGGAACAGAACAAACACATAGAAAATACATAAAACACAATTCCAGGTGAAAACATCAACAAAAGCAAATGACTAGACTGCAAAGAGTCTATATAGTACAAGATTGAAGTATAGATTAAGGATAGATTTAAATTAAGGTACAATCAGGGTAATTAACAAAACAATTTTTGGAGATATTTTGAGCAAGGTTTTAAACAAGTTTTAGTGTAGGAACTGGCAAAGAGGGGCAGGATTTCCTGTGAGAAGAGGAGGGCAATGACATAGAAAGGAGCAAGTCTGATACAAGGAAAGGAATATGAATGGCCAGAGAAGAGGTACAGTGCAAGAATATAGTACTTGTTCCTATGTACTTCTCTGATCTTTTACACACACACACACACACACACACACACACACACACACGTTTGCATGCACATATGTACGCATGCATGCATGCACCCTCTTTATTTTCAATTTGTCCACTTGTCTCTCCAGCATAGGCCCTGTATATCAATCACTACAAGCATTCTGTGGCCAGAACACATGCTGTGAGGCCTACATCCCAGCATTCACTGTTCCAGAATGGCTGGTTCTAGACATCAGGAGTAGCCTTGTTACCAAGCCTGAACAGTAAAGACAGTAAAGTGAATAGAAGTGACCAAACTTGCATTCTCTTTCTAATGCAAGTCAGGGTTCTCCTCTCACACTCTTTCCTTATGTTTTCCTTTTCATGTTCATCTGAACAATTTTTCTGTCAAATTATTACCACTGTGGTGTTTTTTTATGTTACCAATATTGGAAAACAAGATTTTTTTTTCTCAGTCATAGTACTGATTCCTTTATTCTTTATCCAACTTGCCCTAGGCCACTCAACTAGTTCTAGTTACACATAAAATTTAAATAAATTCTCTTTTTCTGTCCTCACATCCAGGATGTTAAAGAACATTTTATACCTGCTCATGTGGCAGTTATACATCCAACATCTCATCTGAGTTTGCAAAAACATTTGGCAAGAATTCTATGTCTATATAATCTCCTCTTCCATTTTTCTCTTTTTTTTTTAGGAAAAACAAAAGTGTATCAATTATAATGACCTTTTCAATCAATTCAATAATATTTCAACCAACTCCTTTCATGATGGTTTTTGGTATACTAATGTTTATTGTCTCCTTTATTCAGGTTGTATAACATTTTCTTTCTTGACATTCTTTTCCCTAATATCCTGAAGGTACACTAGAAGACGGTTATTTGAGATCATTCTTCTTTTGAATATTAGCATTATATGCTTTGAAATTCTCAGAGAATCTTGGCATCCCACAAAATTTTATGTGTTGTATTTTCATTTTCCTCCAATTTAAAAGCTTCAAACTTCTTTTTTTGAGTTCTTCACATTTGCATGAAGCAGGTTAGGTAGTTGCCAAATATGCAGTTGTTTTCTAGCTACATAATTGATTTCTACCTTAATTCTTTTTCAACAGAGAACAGGTTTTGTATTATTTTAATCAATTTATGTTTATTGAGTCTTGTTTTATCCTCAACATTGGCAATTCAATTCTTCTCTTTTGACTTCTCAACAACTTCTACACAAAAGCCACTTGGCTGATGATGTCATTGGGTAAACAGAGTCCAAAGGTACTTTCTTCTCTATGCTTACTAAGGAGCATCTTCTTCACTGGGGGTCTTTTGGTGTACAAATACTTTGCTTCTAAAATTTAGATACCCATTTGGAAAGGATATCTCAGATACTCAAAGACACACAAGTCATCTCCTGTCCTATAAAATCTCTTTATTTTTACAGAATTTTAATATAGTGTGTTATGTGTGGGGGGGGTGACATCTCCACACTATTTTTGCAGAATTTTGATTACACATATGATTTATGAAAGCATGTGGGATTGTTTCTACTTTCTATTATTCATGTCTTACCAGGATGATATTTTGTGGATACTGAATGAAAATACATAGTAAAAACAAAAACAAAAACCCTCAAATTCCAAGAAAGCTAGATTGTAGGTGACAGCCATGGAGATTATATGTCATTAAAGCTTAACAATAAATATTTATGGGGTACCTCATTTCAAAGATTTCTGGAAATAGAAATAAACTAAAATGGGGGAAATGATTTGGCAAAATCAAGAACAGTGCCATGAGTCAATAAAGATATGTTCACATGTTCTAAAGAACAGGAGTAGTGGCATACATTTGTAATCCTAGATAATTGGGAGGTAGAGAGTAGGAAGATTGGAGTCTTTGGCATCTCTCTAAGAAGTGAGAGAGCCTATCTGAACAAACTGTGTGCATAGCTCAAGCAGTATAGTATTGGTTTAGCTAACACTAGGCCTTCAGTTCAATCCCTAGAACAACCATAATGAAGAGGAAGAAGAGGAAGAGGAGGAGGAGGGGGAGGAGGGGGAGGAGGGGGAGGAGGGGGAGGAGGGGGAGGAGGAGGAGGAGGAGGAGGAGGAGGAGGAGGAGGAGCCTGCAGTAGCAAGCAAAACTAAAGCTTGTACTCTTATCTTGTTTCCAATACTGAAACCTATCAGACAGCAAAAGTCAAGCAAGCCTACTAATCTTCATATATATACGTGTAAGAAGCAACTTTCAGGGTGCTAGTGCTCTGGATCACTTCCTGTTTTGTCAGGAAAAAGGAATGCCATGTGACCTCTATTTAGCTAATATTACCCCTTACTTTTCAAGTCAGCAACTGTGGGTTTTCTGTCCCTTAAAAGATTTCTCCCGGGGCTGGGGATATAGCCTAGTGGCAAGAGTGCCTGCCTCGGATACACAAGGCCCTGGGTTCGATTCCCCAGCACCACATATACAGAAAACGGCCAGAAGCGGCGCTGTGGCTCAAGTGGCAGAGTGCTAGCCTTGAGCGGGAAGAAGCCAGGGACAGTGCTCAGGCCCGGAGTCCAAGGCCCAGGACTGGCCAAAAAAAAAAAAAAAAAAAAAAAAAGATTTCTCCCAACAATTCATTCAGCATCTGGGACTATAAACCCATGACATTCTTGGGGAGCTTTACTGGGTCTACCCTCTAATATACTGGACTCCATTTATCACTTGAAATACATAATTCTGCCTTTGTGACCACAGTGTAATTCCAGTCATCAGTGGTAACTTTGAGACAATATCTAGTATTGCCTAGTTTAACTACTTCCTTTCCTTCAGCGCTCCAGTATTCAGGTTAAGGAGGGCCAGTCTCTTTAGGAGGAATGGGGCAGATGGTTCACAGTGTAGAAGATTTTTTTTTTCTTTCATAGGCACTATCCTCCCCTTCACTGGGCAATGTAGGGTCTGTGAACTCAAAATTCTCTAGCATATTGGCTCCAGTGAGGCCTCTGTTCACTAGACCTAGAATGGCTTTGGTTAAATACATCAAGACACACCTTAATTGGGTGTTTGTCTATTTCATTCCTGGGGACCCAATAATTAATTTACCACAGTGGAGAATTCTGCTACTGTAGCCATTCCATGATCCCTAGGTGTGTAGCATCTGGCTATCAAAATGATACCAACTTTGCCTCAGATTGTTAGCAGTCACCACCTGGGCCAGGCCTCAGATGGCTTCTCACATCCCCACTGACATCAAGGATACCATTTACTGTAGCTCTTTCCATACCTATTCCCAGCCCAGGAAAAAGGTGTGTGTGTTGGGAGTGGGGGGAGGGAGCCAGTAGAACACATTTAAAAATATTTGGGCACTTCACTTTTCTTTCTCTATTTTCATTGGCAATTAGGGAAGTCTTTGGGACCCTGGCAGGATATAGAATTGAAACACATAATCCATTTATGCTACTGATCTGGAGTCTTTAGAGTTTTTCCTTTACATTCTTCCAAGGACTTTCTGGCCTTTTATTTCACCAAACAAGTCCAACAGTGGGTTCCTGGGTTTTTTTTTGTTTTTTTCTTGTGTTTTTTTTTTTTAATCAAAACTAGAAAATATTAGCCAAACACCAAACTACCTAAACACCAGAAGTACTGCTGAGTGTGGTATGTCCTATGAATGAATGCATAATCATAAATATAGCTCATCTGTGTTTAGAAATGAAGAAATCATAGATTTCGAACCTTGCTGCCTATTAGAACCATATGAGTTTAGGAAACTCATACACCAGGATACTGTCACATACAGTCCACTCCAAGGCACTGAAACCACAATCTCTTGAATTTGATAATTCATCTGTATTTTTTCCAATGTTGCCCATGAGTTTTACCAACAATAAGGTTGCAGAACTACCAATGCTGCAGTTCTCACTCATTGTAAAGGTTCTATGATCACTGGTAAGCTATGCTACATAACATATTTAAAAATCCTTCAATACAGTCACACTTACTACCTGCTAGGACCTATACCAAGCTCAAGGTATAGGAACAGATTGTAGTCCCCACCCTTTTTATGTCTATACTTGAAGGTTAATTGAGGGTTTGTTAACCTTGATACTGTTCCAATTGGAGCTAGACCATTTTGTCTTGTTTTGGTTTCTCTTGTTCGTTGTAAAGGTGTTTAGCAGACTTTTTAAATCTATTCATTGGATGCCATTACTTTCCTCCCATACGTGTAACAAGAATGAATTCAGATATTCCAAATATAATGGGTAATGGGTGGCAAAATTGCCCATAATTATGAACCACTTGCATATGGTAATTTTTAGATAAAGTTTTCACAAGAAACTTTTGTTGTTGGTGGTGGTTGTGGGCTTGAATTCAGGGCCTGGGCACTGTCTGTATGCTCTTCAGCTCAAGGCTAGTGCTCTACCACTTGAGCCACAGTGCTGCTCTGGTTTTCTGGTGGTTAATTGGAGATAAGAGATTCATGGACTTTCCTGCTCAGGCTGACTTTGAACTGTAATCCTCAGATCTCACCCTCCTGAGCAGCTAGGATTACAGGTATGAGCCACCAGCACTCACCTCGATAAACTACTTTTACATGTTACATATTAACTATATCAATTTTTCCTCCATTGTTCCTAATCTTGGGTGCTTGTATCATAATCAATACTTTTATCAATTCATCAACATAATACATTGTTCATATCAAGATTCAAATGAAATTTCACATTGTTCTTAAGAGGCATGATTCTCAAGTGTCATTCACATTAGAAGAATCCATTTACCTCCTCTCATGCTGTTGAGTGGATGAAGAAACAGAATCAATAGTCCAGTTGTGTTATCACTGTTGATTTGCTTATTGCATCCCCTCCATGTCATTTAATTTGTTCCTCTACTCATATGTTTTTCTGTAAATCAGAAGTTGTACCTAAAAGCTTGGTTAGATTCAGACTAAACACTTTTGACACTATGTTTTACTTTGTAGCATATCAGTTGGTAAATAATGTATAGGGTCTACTTCTAGTTATAGAGCTATCATATCCTGATGCCACTACTAAAATGATGATAGTTTTACACAGTGTGAATATGTATTTCTCCATAGGTTTTCAATAGATGGTTTTAGCACCAACTGATGCTTAATACCTTAATAATCTATTATTTCTTGAGAAGTTATGAAATGATTATTTTTGGAGGTTCATTTTTTTTTGAAGGATCGAGTCTTGGAGTTTTTATCAGATCTTTAGCAGTCTACAAGCAGCCAGTTGTTACAAAGGCCTGCAGCCTAGAAATACACTTAACAATATCAGGAAACAGACCAGAGAAGAAAGAAAGAACCAAACAATACCAACAAACCAATCCAGCTCCAATGGAGAACTGACCTGGGATGCCATGGTGACGAGACGAGCCAGGAGACAGGACACAGGACACAAACATGGAGACAAGTGGCACGGAGTTGGAAGTTCATTTTTGATATAAACTACTTAAGGTGATAGACATCTGAAGTGTAAAGATTAGGGCTAGGAAGATACATTTAAAAGTTGTCAGCATATAGCTATTATTTAATAGCCATAGACTAATGTAATCACTGAGAAAATAGGACCAGTAGTGACCTCTACCTTAATAAATTCACTAAAACATTCTAGTTTGTGACTGGACGAAAAGTAAGCAGGAGATGGCTAAGAACATAGAATTGAAGTCTCTTTATTATTTCTCAGAACTTTTCCATCATGTTCCCTGGAATATAGCAATTATCTTCTAGTTGATCATATTGCTCTTAGTCATCCCCACCCCAATCCTATCACAGAGATGTGTTTCTGCAAATTAAATTTACTAGATTGGTTGTTAGAAAAACTTTTATGGAGAATAGCTCAGTGGTAGAGCATGTGGTTAGCCTGCAAAAGGGCCATGGATGCTCAACACACACACACACACATACACACACACTTTTTCCAACTCAGTGGCTAAAATAATGAAGAGATTAATCAAAATATCTAAATGTAATCATTTTAGTTGTTTAAAAAGATTTGTTTTCATGGAACAAGTTTGTTAAAGTGGTTTGGTATAAAGTGTTTTTTTTTCTTGATTACATAATATATACATTTCCATATTTTGCCACTAGGTTACTTAATGTTATGGTTTTGTATGCATCTGCCAGAAAACTCCTTTAAAGTCATAAAATGGCAAAATAATGAAAATTTTGATAGTGAACCAAGTACTTCTGAGGTACAGGGAACTGATTATATATCAAAAGAGAGAGATAAATGTAATTTTTCCACAAAAGCTATTTCTTTGATTGGCTTGGTGATGATGATGATGATGATGATGATAATGATGATGATGATGATGATGATGATGATGCTTAGGGTAGAACCCCAGGCCTCACACGGCTAGGGCATGCTGTCTATGACAGGGCTACATCTCCAGCTTCCTGTATTTATTACACAATACAACTAGGCTGGCATTCTGGTCAATTGAAATCATCTATGTGACTGCTGGTTAAAAGCTTTCAAAAGTCAATTTAAAATTCATTTTCCTCCAGAACCTTATAAACTTTAATTCCTGAAAGGTTTTCTTTTTAATGACTTTTTTTCCTTCCAAGATATTTAAGAGTTAAGAATTACTGTCTTTAGGGATTAAAAAAAATCAAAAAGATAAAAGTGAACCTATGGATAATAAAATGTTACTGAAATTCACTATGAATTTGTTAGTAGTCTGTAGCTCCCAGTATTTGTAAAAAAATATTTAAGTGTACTACTTTTAAGTAAAATGAAGCTAATGAAATATTTTCAAAGAGAAGTTGCACAATGAAAAAGAAGTCTGTCAAACAGATAAAATGAATCATAACCATTTATCCCAGGGTACTTGTGTTGACTTTTTTGGATTGTTGAAGTATAGATTATTAATATTCATGGTACCATCTGGATTTTTATCATAGAATAAATTCAATAATAATTGTGTGCCTCAGAGTGGTGGTCTTTTAATATTTCTATTCATATATCCCCCAAATTAAAAATTTAAATAACACATATCTCTGTTGGCATCTAAAATATTTCATTATGAACTTTAAATAGCTGAAGGGTATACTGTGGACACATTTTAAATATTTGACTTTTTACAATAAAACTATTACAACACTTTTAAAAGTTCAAGTGAAACCTAAACACCATAGCATTCAATCCCTATTATTTTAGGAAAATACATGCTAAAAAGGAGTGTAATAAATGAATCCACAATTTAATTCTTTACTATAAGTGAACTGCTCCCTCAATCTATTGAAAGACATATAGTATAGTATCACTCTACTATGTGCCTTTACCATTCCTAAGGACCTCAAAATCCTTTCATACAAGAAAAAAAAAGGTGAATCATACATACATGGAAGCTTTTTAAGACCTACTCACACTGCACTGGCTACAACTCAGGCATTTGGGCACATTAACCCGTAAAGAAGGTGGGCCAAGGCAAAGTAAGCTTAGTATGTATGGAACATTCTCTCCTTTTCTCTTCAAATATCTTTCCCACACATAAAACATAGTCCTTTACTTCCCACAGAGGACAATAAAATGCTTCAATACTCTTTCTCTCAAATTCCATAATCTGCTAGTAATGTTGTCTCTCTGAGTTTCTATTCTTCTGATCACTGTCAACATCCTTTCTATAAAACACACACACACACACACACACACACACACACACACACGAATAGTACACAATGGTAGAGCAGCGAAGCTTACTCATTACCTTGAAAAACAAATACGCAGACCCTGTGTATTTGTGGGTATATGGTCTACAAAAAATCATGGTTGAGGAAAATCCATAAATAATTGAGATGCAGACAGTTCAAGATTTTACCATGGATACTTGATTCATTTTTCTCACAAAACTTCCCAACTCCCACTAAAAACATACGGCCTTCCAACAAATCTAAAATTTTATTTTGTCACTTAAACTAAGCATATTATATGTCCTTTGTGGCTTAAGAATATTATCATGATTTTACCTTATTTAGGGAATAACCATTTGCTTTAGAAAGAGACACATTTTTACAAAATTAAGAGTAGGTAAATACTCAGCAGATCACCCAATGACTTACACATAACTAAACACAGGACTGACTGAGAGCTTTTATGTGCCAACTGCATAATGTATAGACAAGAATTAAAAAGTCTTTTGGAAACTTCCTTTGATTTACTCAATATTATCATTATTGTGGTTTTTTTTTGTTTGTTTACCATACTTGGTGAAACCTGTGTGTGATAAATCTAACAACAAGGCAGGCTTGCTGTAGTAGGAGATGCAGAGCATTTACCTGTTGATAGCAGTTATGAAACTTGGTATAAGTAAGAACTGGAAGGATTCTCAGCTCTAGCAGCTGGATTTTTTCTTTGTCACTGCTAGTTCTTTACCATTCCCCTCTCCAATACTCCTGTCTGTCCATTATTATGCCTAGTCACATCTAACAAGACTCTATTTATAATGGTCTAAAGTTTGTTAGTTTTACCTCCCTATACTCTTCACATTATATTAAACTAAATCTGGGAAAATTTAGACTAGTTTAAAATTAAACCAATTAAGTCAATACTATCCTTGGGAAGGTTTGCCTATGGAACTTTAACTTTGTTTATGTAAACTCATTTGCTAATCTAAAGGGCTAGTCTGAGGACAGAGAATAAGTTAGTATAATTTGAATTGTGCATTTCTATCAAACTGTACATACTACAGTACAGTAAAATACATTTTCAGAAAATTAACCTTAAAATGTAGAAAGTAACTTTCACATTATTATACCCTGTAGGAACAAGTGTAACATTTAAATTATATATATATGTAAAATTTATTTTCCCTGACTGTATACATACAAAAAATAAATGATTACTACTCTAAAGAAAGCTAAAAGCATGAATAATTTATCTTTATCTTTCCCTTCATTTTCCCTCCACCATAGAATCTTTTCATTTGTGTCTTTAGTTTTGCAGATATTGATTCTTGACTAAGGAACTCATGTTCTGGATCAGCTTTTTCCATTCAGGGCTGGCACTCTATCATTTGAGTCACACTTCCAGTTCAGCTTTTTGCTGTTCAATTGGAGATAGTCTCTCATACTTTTCTTCCTAAGCTGCCTTCAAAACCAAATCCTAAGATCACAACCTTCTGAATAGCTAGGATCACAGAGGAGAGCAACTGGTATCTGGGCCTTTGTAATTTCTTAAAGGTTTAAGTAAAATTGAGATTAAAATGCATCTTGTTCATACAAAGAATATAACTACTTTTATCCAAATTAGTTATATGCTTAAGAAGATTTTGAAAAATATTTTCAAAGTCCTGCTGACTTTCAATGCTTACTCAAAATGTGTTTTACATTGTTTAAAAATATACATGTATGTGTATAAAATCACTTTGAATTTTGAAATGACAATATATGATAATTTCAGAGTGATATGTACCTACATACAATGAGATTATCTACATCTGGAAGAGTATGGTTTTATGTTCATAATTTGAATATGACTATCTTATTATCAACTCATGAAACAACACAATGAAACCTAGAAACCTGTGCTTTTATCTCAACTCTTTGTTTTTTCTCTATACTGAACATAAACTTCATCTCCTGCTTCAGTAATTGGTTCATAATTTTACATAATTTCGGAAGCATTTATTGTCCAACTAAATGTGTGCAAGACTAGCCATCTTTTCTATTGTTGATAAAATAGAAATAATATCCAATACTCACATTCCACTTAAATCTCAAAACCACATTTTTTCTTGTGTGTGTGTGTGTGTGTGTGTGTGTGTGTGTGTGTGTGTGTGTTCCAGTAATGTGGCTTGAACTTAGGGCCTAGTATGCTTGCTTACCTTTTTTGTTCAAGGCTATTGCCTTAACACTTGAGCCATGTCTACTTCCAGCCTTTTGCTGGTTAAGTGTAGATAAAAATCTCTCAAATATGTCTTCCAGGGTTGACTTTGAAGCCCAATGTTCAGATCTCAGCCTCCTTAGTACTTATGATTACAGGTTTAAGCCACTACTACTTGTCTTTTAGACATTATTTTATTAAGCAGAGTAACTACTAATATGAATGAGAATTCCTAAATACCTTTCTTCAAATTTATTAGTCATAGTCATTTATGGTTATATAGTCCATGTTTAACTGTAATTATTTTTTTTTATTAATGTTTGTATGTGCCTGTCTTGGACCTTGAACTCAGGGCATGGGCACTGCCCTTCAGCTTTTGTGCTCAAGGCTAGTGCTATAGACCTTGAGCCACAGCTCCACATCTGCCTTTTTCTGGTAGTTAATTGGAGATAAAAGTCTCAAGGACTTTCCTGCCAGAGCTGGCTTAGAACTGCAATCCTCAGGTCTCAGACTCCTGAGTAGCTAGGATTACAGGCATGAGCCACCAGCACCTGACTGTAACCACTATTTTTTAACTCATTCATTTCTCACAAATGTGTTTTTAGAGTCACAAAAGGTCTTAGGTCTAATCCTTAAATGCCTGATGAAAATTCATGTTTTCATAAATGGATTAAATCACAATAAAATCAACCAAGAAAAAGAAGACCATAGGTAGTTACAGATAGGAAATATAAATGGATGTTATACAATTGAAAATAGAATCAAATTTACCATGGTAAGATAAGTGAAACTTGAAATGACATTGTGGTATCATTTTCATCTGTATATTGATAGAGAGAAAAAAAGATGCAATGTATCTCAACAAGACTGTAGAAAAAAACTCATAAAAATTGAGGGAGAGTGAGCTGGTACAACTTCTTAAAAGGATAATCTGGCAATTTTTATCAAAATTAAAACTAAATGCTACTAGGGTCAAAAAGGTCAGAACTGTATATTAAAAAGTTTTACTCTCACTTCTGGGAAGACGACAGAGGAGCAGCAGAGCCCTAGCTGAGCTCCCTCCGACATCACAGTTTTCTCACCCCATAGAAACTTTTACTCCTAGAAAGACAGCCAGAGTAAGTTCTAACAGTACAGGGATTCTGGCCAGGAAGGAAAAATCAACTTTGGTCATCTGAAAACACAGATTTGAGCTCTGAGTGGCATCCTGCCTCCATGCCAGTGCCGGCACCAGCACAGCGCCCGGCACAGCGACCCACACTCCGCGTTGCTAAAGCATACAGCATAGACCTGGAAGAAATCCTCCAGACGGCGGCTGAGCATGGACGACCTCAAATCGCAGAGAAAGCGTGAGTATCCCAAGAAAGATATTCTCACTCACGCACACAGAGCAGCTTCTGGAAGGTAGCCCTTCCCCTACCACCAGAGCAAAGCGCCATCTTTGACACTGGCATAGGATCAGACCAGATTGGAACTAAAGCGGGCCTGGGGAAAGTGAGGAGAAAGGAGCCATCTTTGAAAAGGGCAAGAGGGACCGACCAGTGAGAGCCAGCTCCACCCAGGAGAACACCCCCTGCCCAGGCAGGAGGGTTGTCCTGGGCCTCGGCTTAGCCAGAGGTGCCCTGCCCTGCCTGCCTGAATTTCTTTTTTTTTTTTTTTTTGGCCAGTCCTGGGCTTGGACTCAGGGCCTGAGCACTGTCCCTGGTTTCTTTTTGCTCAAGGCTAGCACTCTGCCCCTTGAGCCACAGTGCCATTTCTGGCCATTTTGTATATATGTAGTGCTGGGGATCGAACCCAGGGCTTCATGTATATGAGGCAAGCACTCTTTGCCACTAGGCCATATTCCCAGCCCCATGAATTTCTAAATTTAAAGCGAAAGTGAGGAGCAGCTACTAGCGGCACGGAAACACCAGATGGGGAAACAAACAGTTCCTGAGACAGATAAACGGTCCTGTCACAGAGGAAGCCCAATTCCCAGCCCAAAACAGAGCTGAATTCCATAGCCAGCTCTGCCAGGCAGCCTCCCCGCCCAGGAGGGAGGAACCTCCCCAAGCAAGCAACTCTCAGCTGGGTAAACCAGGCAAGAGGCGCCCCGCCCTGCTGAGTACACAGCCTATTCAAAGCCAGGCGATAAAGGCCATGGCCCCACAGCAGACAGAGGAGCCACGGTTCTCGAGACTGCTCACGTCCCCATCTACAGAGGACGCCCAAGGCCTACCTGCAAGCTGTGCAAACCACAGAGACCCACGATTGTACCAACAGGGGAGAAAGGTCAGAACAGATCCACCCCCTGCAAACTGAAAGCAAGTCAAACCAGCCAATCAGGAAAATAGACTGCAGACCATCGCAAGGAAACCAGAGACTGGGGAAAGACCTCCCAAACAAGGAGGACTCCATTTTTTTTCTTTTCAAACATTTTTTGAAACTTAAAAAAAATTTTTTTTTAAATTTTTTTGCTTCTGAAACATCATTGGTTTTCTTGTTTTCCATTTTTACCTGTTTGTTTTATCAAGTTGTTTTTTTTTTGGTTGTTTGTTTTTCTGGGTTTTTTCCTTTTTATTTTTTATTTTATTTTTTAAAAATAATTTTTCTCTGTTTTGTGCATCTGTCTTACAGTATTTTTTCTTTATTTCTCTCTTTGTGTTCTCTTTCTTTAAAAATTACTTTCCTATGAATAACACCTCCACTCTTTTCTGCTAACTTTCCATTGTCTATCATTTTAACCTTGTTCTTTCTACTGATTCTACTCTTCTCCACATTTCCACGTCACTGAACCTAAATCAAAATCATCAACCCCGCCCCCCCCCAGTACATTTTACTCTGTTCTCTTTAATACCTCTAACTTTCCCTCCTGACTTACTGCCAGGACCTCCAGGTTCCATTGACTCCTGGTTATTGGATAGAGGGTATCCCTGCTTAACCCGAGTGAATCAAAGGGGTTCATAGAGAAAGCCAGTCCTAAAAGAACTTAATATAAGAACAAGAATTGCTCATAGGCTTGTAACAGTAAATAAGTAACTACTGAATACAGGGCCCAGGATCGGCTGTTATATTGAAATTGTATTCTTTAGGAACACCAAATCTAATTTTATAGACAGGTATACAAGGTATCTGTATATAAATTTGTAAACTTATAAGATTTACACAACAGTGCTTGGTAAGGGCTGCTTTGGGTCTTAAACGGTGCTCACAGGTGCTTGTAGATTGGCATTCCCAATTCAAATGGGCAGAAGAAACACAAGAAAGATGGCAAACAATGGAGTCTTTTCTCCCACTCAAAACAAGCAGGAAACAGAGCAGTCAATCAAAGACATAGAAGAGAACCCTCAAAATGCTCTACAAAGTCTAATGATAAACATGTTAAATAAAAAGTTTGCATCAATACAGCAATCCTTCCATAAATAGATGATTTCATGGCCTCAACAAATAGAAAGATAAATAAAATTCAAGAGTCAAATGAAAAGATAGCTACCTAGGTAAAAGATTTGAGAGACTGCACTCAAAACCAAATTAATGAAGTAAAGAAGTCCATACAAGACCTAAGAGATGACATGGAAATCATCAGGAAAGACCAGTCAGAAGGAAAAGAGATTCAAAATCAAGTAGCTAGCCTACAGTCCCGACTAACTGAAGCAGAGGATCGAATTTCAGGAGCTGAAGATTCCCTAGAATCTATGGAGAAAGATAAAAAATCAATACAAATCCAGTCCAATCAACAAAACAGATCGCTACAGGAGATTCAAGACATGATCAGGAAGCCCAGTTTAAGGATAATAAGTGTAAGGTCCTCTCCCTGAGAGCTACATGTAGATGCCCCCACCCATTAAGTCTCCACCCAGTTACCTGGGTAACCAGCAGACCTGGAGGCAGTTACCTCCCCCTTCCCTGAAGTCACATCCTGGCTACACCTCCCCATCCCTGCCCTACATAGGGCATCCCCCCAGGGGTGGCTCACTCTCTTGCCTACCTCGTGTACCTTGAACTTGGGAGCAGGTCAGTAGAATAAACTTTTCTCTCCTGCCTGAAGACCGCGTGGCATTCTCCTTTACCGGCTACCTACTTTAAAAAAACCTAACATATATGGTGCCGTAACTCGGATAGGGCTTAAGAGTTAGGACAGGTGGAATTCCCTTCTATTTTCCTGAGAGTATCCCCAGTCCTGACGGCCCTTTTTCTGGGAACCGAACTGCTGTGAGACGCCACGTGGGACTTTTCATCAATACCATTGCTGGCCTCTGCATCCACGTCTATACCACTCCTCTATTCCAATACCTCCTGGTACCACCCACTTCTCGGTGCTGGACCTGAAGGATGCATTTTTTACAATTCCCTTGCATCCCGACTGTCAGGACTTCTTTGCCTTCACCTGGATGGACCCAGATACCTCCAGGGCCCAACAGCTATTCTGGACAGTCCTTCCTCAGGGGTTCCGGGACAGCCCCCATTTTTTTGACAAGCTCTAGCAAAGGACCTTCTCTCTCTCCAGGTATCCCCTAGTGTCATTCTTCAGTATGTGGATGATCTCTTGCTTTGCAGCCCTTCCCTCGAGTTGGTGCGCCAACACACGGCTGACCTCCTTAACTTCCTGTTGGCCAAAGGATATAGTCTCTCCTTTTAAAGCCCAGATAACAAAGCCAGAAGTAACGTACCTGGGTCTCTCCATTAACTCCTACAGAGAGAAGAGTTACTCTTAATAGGAAAGCTTATATTGAGTCTCTCTCTGTCCCGCAGACCAAGGAGGACATTCTGTCCTTCTTGGGACTTGCGGGCTTTCTTCGCATTTGGATACCTGGATTTGCTACCTTGGCTAAACGCTTTATGAGGCAGCCAAGGGCTCCCTAAAAGAGCCACCAGACCCCACAAAGCCCATTGACACCCCATTTAAGGTACTGAAACAAGCGCTTCTACAGGCTCCAGCACTGGCTCTACCCAATCTTAAAGAACCCTTCTTACTTTATGTCACTGAGACGTGGGGAATTGGCCTTGGGGTGCTTGGGCAAATGTCAGGCCCCTCTTTTAGACCTGTGGCCTACCTCTCAAAACAACTAGACCCAATGGTAAAAGGCTGGCCAGCCTGCCTTCGGGCTCTGGCAGCAGCAGCCACCCTAGCACAGGAGAGCACAAAGCTCACTTTTGGCCAGCTCACTACCATTCGCTCTCCCCACAGGCTAAAGGACCTTTTATCTCATAAAGCCCTGTTTTGCCTCTCTCCTTCCCGCCTACAGCTGCTTCATGTTACCTTTATTGAGAACCCTGACTTCTCACTGGAAAGCTGCTCCCCTCTTAATCCGGCCACTTTGATTCCATCCAACTCTAACCGTCTTGTCCACTCCTGTACAGAAACCTTGGATGATGTCACACTCCATTTTACAGGTATCTCAGAAACCCCCCTTCCTGACCCAGAAGACACCTGGTACATTGATGGCAGTTCCACACTCACCCCTTCAGCCAGCCAAGTTGCGGGTTATGCCATTGTTAGTGACTGCACCATTATTGAAAGCAGCCCTATGCTCCCTGGCACTACCTCACAAAAGGCAGAGCTTATAGCTTTAACCAGGGCCTTAACTCTAGCCAAGGGCCAGAGGATTAACATTTATACAGACTCAAAATATGCCTATCATATTCTCCATTCACATGCAGCCATCTGGAAGGAGCGTGGTTTCCTGTCTACTAAAGGGACCCCCATTACTAATGCTTCCCTTATTCTTAAGCTCCTAGAAGCGGCTTCCCTTCCCCAACAGGTAGCTGTCATTCACTGCTGGGGACACCAGATGGGACCTGATGCCATTACGGTGGGTAACTCTAAAGCAGACCAGGAGGCAAAGAAAGCAGCCCACAGACAACGTCTAGCACCCTTACTTCCAGTATTGCCTCCAGTTCAACCTTCTTACACCCCACAGGAGCTGGAGGAACTCACTCATCAGGGAGCCTCACAGGAGGCACAGGGATGGTGGTCCCTAGCAGGACGATTTGTTCTCCCTGAGTCCCAAGCAGACAATTTCCTTTACCAGGTGCATCAGGCATTACACATTGGATACAAGCCTCTCTCCCACCTTCTCAAGCCTTTACTTCATTGCTCTAGCCTAACTGCTCGACTGAAGGCCATTACCCAAGCCTGCCCTACCTGTTCCCTTACCTCCTCACAGGGTGGTCTCCAACCAGCTGCGTTCCCCACACACCAAGCCCAGGGACATACCCCAGGGGAAGACTGGCAGATAGACTTCACCCACATGCCTCGATGTAAGCGGCTGAAATACCTTCTAACCATGGTAGATACATTCTCAGGATGGATTGAGGCCTATCCTACAACATCAGAGACTGCTGACCCTGTTGCCTCTGTCCTAATAAAAGAAATTATTCCTAGGTTTGGCCTACCCAGGTCACTTCAATCTGACAATGGACCTGCGTTCATCTCCAAGGTGACTCAACAGGTAGCCACCTCTTTAAATATCCAGTGGAATCTTCACATTCCCTACAGGCCTCAGTCATCTGGAAAGGAGGAAAGAGCTAATGCGCTCATTAAGACACAGCTTTCTAAACTTTCTTTAGAGCTCCAGCAATCCTGGCCAGAACTGTTACCTCTGGCGCTCACCCGCTTACGTGCCTCTCCCCGCAGCCCTACTTTTCTCAGTCCTTTTGAATTAATATATGGAAGGCCTTTTCTTCTAGGTAATTTCCCTACTGACAGTACCAAGACTCCACTGATAGACTACCTTCCTGTCCTAACCTTCCTTAGGCACATGTTACGCCAACATGCTGACCAATGTCTCCCTCAGCCACATCAAGGTCCCTTTCCCACTCCCCCAATCTTGCCTGGGGATCAAGTGTTTCTCAAGACCCTTAATCCATCTGGTTTACATCCTAAGTGGACAGGCCCTCACCAGGTTCTGCTGACCACCCCCACTGCGGTCAAGCTCCAAGGACAGCCACAGTGGATTCATCTGTCAAGAATAAAAAGGGCTTCTGCTCCTGCACCTTCTATACCAACGTTGACTTCGAGGTACACCTGTTCCTCCCTTGGGCCTACCAAGGTAAAGCTGTCTCGCATACCTGAAGACCTGAGTGAGTAACAGTAATACTGAGCCAGCTGCCTTCCACACACCTCTCTACCCCATCCCTTTGTCCTCCAAGCCATTAGCACCCAATTTTTCTCTTTTCATTTCAGTAATATTTTTCTTTTTATTATTGTCCAGCCCCGAATCTCAGGAAACCTCTTGGAGACTTTACCTAAGGATCTACCACCAAGGGACAGCTGCTGCTCTCCTTCGGGAGGAGCCACACATTTCTGCCTTTTACCCCTAATGCCGACGACCCTTTCCAGCAGGAAGCAGCCAGAGAGAGTCTTCGCCCTTTTTCATAACTATTAAAAGGCTGGAATGTAAGGTCCTCTCCCTGAGGGCTACATGCAGATGCCCCCACCCATTAAGTCTCCACCCAGTTACCTGGGTAACCAGCAGACCTGGAGGCAGTTACCTCCCCCTTCCCTGAAGTCACATCCTGGCCACAACTCCCCATCCCTGCCCTACATAAGGCATCCTCCCGGGGTGGCTCACTCTCTTGCCTACCTCGTGTACCTTGAACTTGGGAGCAGGTCAGTAGAATAAACTTTTCTCTCCTGCCTGAAGACCGCGTGGCATTCTCCTTTACCGCCTACCTACTTTAAAAAACCTAACAATAAGTATTGAGGAAAACTTGGAGAAAGAAGTTAATGGGATAGGCAACCTATTTAACAGAATATTAGCTGAGAACTTCCCAAATATCCAGAAGGATAGGCCTAAACAGATACAAGAACCCCAAAACCGAACAGACCAGAATAGGACATCCCTCCGACACATTGTGATCAAAACAGGATCAGTAGAGTACAAGGAAAGAATCTTTAAAGCTGTTAGGGAGAAGAAAACAATCACATATAAAGGAAAGGCAATCAGAATTACCCCAGGCTCGGTCCAGGGTTCAGGACCCTGTTCGGGCACCACATCTGCTGTTCCAACTGACAGCGAAAAGGGAATCCTGAATGAGGTGGCCGAGGATTAAAGAAAAGGAAAAATACAAGACAAGAGAAAAAAGACAAGAGGCAAAGATGGGGTATGGGAGGTCTGCATCTTGAGATTGTAACTCAAGACTGCAGCCATGTTTATTCTTAAATTCCAGCTTATATGCAGTATGAAAACTAGGAAATATCATAGGCTTAAAATTCCAGAACACAAAAAGGCTTGGAGTTAGCAATACCCGACATAGCTAAGACAGGGTGAGGTTGGTTAACATAAGAATGGACTCATGGCAGACATAGTAAAGCATTTCCGATTTTCCATTAAGCCATGTCCTTGCATGTCGTTGAGAACAAAGCCAGAGGTCAGGAAGAATTTAGCTGCAAGTATGGCTCCCATACTTGCATACTTGAGTGAAAGACCTCTTTGATGAGAACTTAAAAGCTTGAAAAACAAAATTAAGTCAGAACTAAGGAAATGGAAAAACTTCCCATGCTCCTGGATTGGTAGGATTAATATAATCAAAATGGCAATATTGCCAAAGGCATCTACAAATTCAATGCAATACCCATTAATATCCCAACACCATTTTTTAATGAAATAGAGAAAGCAATCCAGAAATTCATATGGAACAATATAAGACCTAGAATAGCAAAAACAATCCTAAGCAGAAAGAACAGTGCTGGAGGAATTACAATACCCAACTTCAAGCTGTATTATAAAGCTATAGTAATAAAAACAGTTTGGTGTTGGCACTGGAACAGGCCTGAAGACCAATGGAACAGAACTGAAGATCCAGAAATGAACCCACAGAATTACACCTACTTAATCTTTGATAAAGGAGCTAAAACAATAGTTTGGAAGAAAGATAGCCTCTTTAACAAATGGCACTAGCAAAACTGGTTCAACACATGCAACAAACTAAAACTAGATCCTTATATATCACCCTGCACCAAAATCAATTCCAAATGGATTAAAGACCTCAAAATCAAAACAGACACCCTGAAAACACTAAAGGAAGGAGTAGGAGAAACACTTGGGCTCCTTGGCACAGGACGGAACTTTCTTAACAAAGACCCAGAAAGGCTACAAATCAAAGAAAGGTTGGACAAATGGGACTGCATCAAACTGCAGAGCTTCTGCACGGCAAAGGACATAGCTCGCAAGATAAACAGAAAGCCCACAGACTGGGAGAAGATCTTCACCTGCCATTCAACGGACAAAGGCCTCATATCTAAAATATATGCAGAACTAAAAAAATTACCTTCCTCCAAAACAAAACCGCAAAGAACCAATAGCCCCCTCATCAAGTGGGCTAAAGACTTACGAAGAGATTTCTCTGATGAGGAAATGAGAATGGTAAAGAGACATATGAATAAGTGCTCTACATCACTGGCCATAAAAGAAATGCAAATCAAAACAACGTTGAGATTCCATCTCACCCCAGTAAGAATGTCATATATCAAGAAAACTAACAATAACAATTGTTGGAGGGGATGTGGCCAAAAGGGAACTCTACTTCATTGTTGGTGGGAATGTAAACTGTTTCACCCACTCTGGCAAGCAGTGTGGAGATTCCTCAGAAGGCTAAATATAGAACTCCCCTATGACCCAGCAACCCCACTTTTGGGTATCTATCCAAAAAACCACAAACAAAATCACAGTAAAGCCACCAGCACAACAATGTTCATCGCAGCGCAATTGGGCATAGCTAGAAGCTGGAACCAACCCAGATGCCCCTCAGTAGACAAATGGATCAGGAAAATGTGGCACATATACACAATGGAATTTTATGCCTCTATCAGAAAGAATGACATTGCCCCATTTCTAAGGAAATGGAAGGACTTGGAAACAATTATACTAAGTGAAGTGAGCCAGGCCCAAAGAAACATGGACTCTATGGTCTCCCTTATTGGGAATAATTAGCACAGGTTTAGGCAAGTCACAGCAGAGGATCACCAGAGCCCAATAGCTATACCCTTATGATCACATAAGATGATGCTAAGTGAAATGAACTCCATGTTATGGAAATGATTGTTATATCACAGTTGTTACTACTTTCAACGTCCCATGTGTATCTGTAGCTTGTACTATTGATGATGTTCTTGTATCTCCTTCCTGTGGTTGTATCTACACTATCTCTGTAATCTTATCTGAGTATATTGGAAACCGTGTATACTGGTATTAGAACTAGGAAATTGAAAGGGAATACCAAATTTGAGAGATACAGCGTAAAAAAAGACAAACAACTACAAAAGCAATACTTACAAAACTGTTTGGTGTAAGTGAACTGAACACCTCATGTGGGGAAAGGGAGAGGGGCAGGAGGGAGGGGGAATGAAGGACGAGGTAACAAACAGTACAAGAAATGTATCCAATGCCAAACGTATGAAACTGTAACCTCTCTGTACATCAGTTTGATAATAAAAATTTGGAAAAAAAATTAAAAAAATAAATAAAATAAATGCTGTGTGAAAAAAAGGTTTTACTCTATGCTTTAATTTGGAAAAATAATAAAAGTCAATATGAATGTCCTCAAAATAAATTTTATATTGTTTTTAAGATGCGGCTTTCTGTACTTTGGTATGTAATAGATTCTAAGATATATTAATAAAAAATATCAAGTATCTGAACTCAATTTTTTCCCCTTTCAAGTACTTGGTCCAAGTTAATGAAAGATTGTATATCTGATAGCACTATAACTCTTTGCTAAGCCTTTATTTGTAATATAGTACGGTGAAATAACTCTTTTATATAGAAAGTGGAAAGACCCTTTACTTCCTAACTGTATATTCTAATTATGTATCCTTTTATACTTTTAGGCAGTACTGTGATTTGAATTCAGGACCTTGGAATTCAGGACCTTGTTCTTGCTATGCAGGCTGTCACTTAATCCATACCCCAGTCTTTTTTTGTTTTGTTTTGTTTTTGGCCAGTCCTGGGCCTTGAACTCAGGGCCTGAGCACTGTCCCTGGCTTCCTTTTGCTCAAGGCTAGCACTCTGCCACTTGAGCCACAGCGCCACTTCTGGCCGTTTCTGTATATGTGGTGCTGGGGAATTGAAGCCAGGGCCTCATGTATACCAGGCAAGCTCTCTTGCCACTAGGCCATATCCCCAGCCCCCCAGTCTTTTTTTGTTGTTTGGTTTCATTATTTTTTGAATAGAGTATCATGTTTTATTTGTCTTGAACAGGCCTTTGACTGCAACCTTCCTACCTATGCTTTTCATAGCTGGGATTACAGTCATGAACCTCTGTGCTATTATCTTGATATAATTGTCATTTCATCTTGACCTTTTAATCTCCACATAATTTAGTTTTGTTGTTTTCACATATAATGTCTATCTACACATTATATATGCTGGTATATGTTGTCAATTGTATGCATTGTATGTCAATTTTCTATTGTATGTGTACACAAAAGTTTAATGGATTTAGATATTTAATGATATTATTACTTAGACATTTATAGCTGATTGGTTATCTTAATCTTTGTGGTGATATCACAAATGCACAACCTTAAACCTTAACGTCCTTTATCCTCATCATGAAATCCTTAAAACTGAGTTGTATAATTCAGTAGGTCTTAGGTTAAAATGAATTTGAGAACATATACAATGTTTCTACACTAGCATGTTATCAGAATCATTTAGAATTCGCAAAAACACAACTAATAGGTTCTATTTTCAGAGTTTGGGATTCCCTAGGTTTGAGTTAGGGGAACATGGGGCAAAATATTTTTCCATTTACTCGGCTATGGCCAAAGTCTATATAACAAAAGGTAGACAAGAGAAGTACATATTTAATTTTTTATGACATGGGAGGCTTATAAATGAATATCCAAAGAAACACAGAAAATATGGTATTTTATAAAGAAAAGTAGTCTGCCATTAGCTATGTAACTGGACAATGAAAGTATGATCTAATTGTAGTTACTGAATAAAGTTTATTAACTCCTTTTCAGATTCTTCTTGTCTTGTAGCTCCAGCAATTACAATATTCTTTTTTTCTATGTAGAGAGGGCTCCATTCTAATGAAGGTGTTATGACTTGCCTTAGGGGAGGAGAGTGAGAAAATGGTAGATTGGCCTTCCTAGATTCTGTTGTTTTCTCAATTGCCAAGATGTTAGAGGTACTATGTCCTGAACTTAACTCTGGGGAAAAATGTACATTTCTATAAAGTTCTTAAGTGATGCTGAGGCTGCTGGTTCAAACAGATTCTCTTTGGGTTATTTTTCAAACAGAATAATTGTTTTAATGTATTTTGTATCTTACCACTGTTGCAGCATTCTTGTTTTCCCTGAACATCCAGAATATTGTGACTAAGGATGTCAGAGTCCTCAAAATCCCATTCCATTTTGAGGGCAACGACTTTCCACATATTACAATGATGTTGGACAAGTTGTAGGGCTTGAAAATTGATGCCTTGAGTACTACCTAGAACATGAAATAATAGTAAGTGTTTTGTTGTTCTTGTTTTATTGAATCAACTCTTAAGTGGAATGGATATCATTCCTGAGCTAGTAAAATGTATAGGACATATCAGCAAAAGTTAAGATCACCAACTCTCTCTCTTGCTACCCGTGTGTGTGCAAATACACACGCACACACATAATATATATATACATACATACACACACATATACATATTATATGGGTATATGTGGTCTGGATCTCAAATGTAGTACCCAATTAACAGTGGTAAGCCACAGAGCTCTAGTACAATGCATATGACATAGCTAGTGCATTCCAATAGGTATTGTATGGATAAGCTACAGTGTGTGCTGAGGACATAGACAACCCTCCAGGAGTCCAGCCAACAAGGCCGAAAGGTGGTGAGCCAGGGCAACAAGTAGGTTGTAGAAAATCTACTGCTGGAAGAAATGCAACCTTCAAGTGGTATCAAATCAAATACATAATCACCCAAAGGGCTCCTGGGACAATCAGTCTGACCCGTGCAGCTGAAGGACCTGTATCTCCCCACACCAAGACCAATTGAGGCCTTCCCAGACTTTCACTTCCGCTCGCTGTGGCGCCAGGCTTTTCCCGCCAAAGTCGCTGGCGCTTGCACACTGCGCATGTGCGGATCGGCCGAAGCAGCACCATGGAGGCGGCGGCGGAGGAGGGTAACCTGTTGCGCCAGTGCCCGTTGCTTTTGCCCCAAAACCGGGAGAAAACTGTGTATGAGGGGTTCATTTCGGCTCAGGTACTCGTTTAGTTGTTTCTCTCTTCTGGGACAGCCTCTCCTCGGGGCGTCTCGCCCCTGTGGAAGTTTGCGAACCAGGGTTAGCGACCAAGACGTGGGGAACGGTGAGACCAGAAGCGGGAGAGATGTGGCCGCCCCTTGTAGGGGCTTGACTTGCGGAATGGGCGTGGCCAGAGGCAGCGCGCGTCCAGCCCCCTCGAGTTGATTGAAGGGTGCTCGGAAAACCCGGACGCTGAGGTCTTTTGAAGGGAAACTTAACTTTGGCTCGTTGCCAACTCTGCGGTATATTTTTGTAAGAAATCTGGACCAAGACGAAATTATTTGCCTTTCCGGAGTTCGTTACACACGGCACGGTTTCGAATGTTCACGTTCAGCCGCATCATCCCCAGCACTGAGACAGATTTAAGAAATAATGGTTCTTGTATTAGAGTGGAAGAAATGAAGACCTGGGAAACTGAGAGTTGTCTGGGGTCACATCAGATTCTCCTTAACCCGAAGCTGTCTGGTTATGCTCCCTTATTTTCCCCTCTACTTTGCACCCCAAGTTACCTAAGGATAGGATTTAGAGTACAGACTTTTCCTCCTTGAACTTCACTCTCACCCCTTAACTCTGTCCTCAGCACTCCTTAGGGATGGGCTGAGGGGAGAATCCTATCCTGGAAATTGTTTCGTTTTTGGAAGTCTCTTCAAAATAGGTTATTCTTTAAGAACTGTGAGTGCCTTATCAAATCCACTTGTGAATGAATCATTTACTTGCCCCTAAGAATGTTAGAGAGTAAGGTTAACCAAATTGTGATTAGTGAAAGGTGATCGATACCCTTGAGCTTCTCTGTTTTTAAATGTATATTACCATCACCACAAGTAGAGACGTTAAAACTCATAAGGAAAAAAGTGAGTTCACCTTTCTTTCCTCAATAATTGAATTACCCAATTGTAAATATGATTCACTTGCACACAACATTTAGGGAAGTTCAAAAGATAAAATCACTATATTATATTATTTGTAGGAATCATGTTATTCTTAAGGAGTAACACCTTAAGGAAAGTACCATGTGTCTGTATCTTCTATAAGAAACACGTAGTCATCAGAATTCGATTATTTTTTTCTTGTACTGTAGCTACAATTATAATTTGTATCTTTCTTAAGCAGGTTAAATATTAACCTAAATATTGTATGTTTTTTCTACATATTCAAAGTTTATGGAAAATTATCAAGGATGTACTAAGAATTTAAGCATACTCATTACCCAAGTATTTTCTAATTTGAATTACTCTTCAGTGTGGAAAATGGGTAGGCATCTATTCATATTTACCTGAACCATTTGACATGAAGTCAAAGACATAGTACCTATTTATCCCTAAATACTTCAGCATACATTTCTTAAGAACAGGGATGCACTCATACATAGCTACCACAGTATAGTTACTGAAATTGGGACATTTAATCATGATGCAATACCAGTATCTGACCTAGAGTCCATAGTTACATTTTGTTAATGGTACAGTCACTTATTTTATATTTCCCTCATCCCTCCCTGTTTCATGACACATTATATTTGTGTTCTGTTTAACCCGAAGCCAGGTGAAGCACATGAAGTCGGCTGGTTCCACGGTTGAGTATGTTAACTTTGATTCCTTGGTTAGAGTGGCATCAAATTAACCTTTTGTAATTAGCAAAATTTTGGGGAGATATGTTGAGTCATAAAATATTCATTCACATATCTTAGTTTCAGATTTCTTGACTCTTCCTTTGAGTTAATCCTTACTCCTATAGTTGCAAAATGATGCTCTAATACTATCGGAGCCAGCATTTTATTTTTACTCGAACAAACTGATGAATAAAAAAGTTATAATTGAATATGACCATTACCTTCTTAACTTGACTCTAATTACCCCAGATTTTACCAGTGAGAACACATTTTTATTTACTTATTCTTAAGACCTTGCTGGTATAAATCTCTTATCACTGGTTTAAAAGTCTCCTGTAAATACTGACCTGGAATGTTTTACATCAGCAATTTTTAAAAGTTATATAATTTCTATTCATGTTTCTTTTCCATTCAAGAGTTGTTAAGGTTAAAAAAATTGGTGGAAATAATTTTTACTTAGACTTTTTAACTCTTATTTTTAGTTTTATTAAATTTCAATTTATAGATAACATTGCTTATGAAACATCTTCTCTGTGAAACTTAGTGTTTTTTTCCTGTGACCTAATGGTATGTATATATGCATATATATACACATATATACATATTTATTTAGATATAGTCTATATATTTGTAAATGACGCATTTATGATTTTAAAAACTCATGTACTTTATAATATTATGTTCTTTCCTCATGAGTGTATTTGGTTGCTTGTGCTCATCAAGTAATTTGTTCCCTTATCTTTTTAATATCTATAGGGGCTTTTTAACTGGTTATCTTTTGCTACATAACTTTTCCAAACCTTCTTGGCCTAAAACATTTTAACATGTATACTTATAACTAAGTAATATTTTTGTATCTTCAGACCAAGAATCCTCTAGCAGGTCAGTTGATATTTCTCTGTCAGGTCCTCTTGTATACTTGTAATAAAGATTTTTGTCAACAACTTGGTTATCTAAAAGTTTACTAGCGTTGGAGGATATCTTTCCAACATGATTTATTCACACAGCTATTGAATGCCTCCATTCCTTAGGACCTCAGTAATGTTACTTTTTTGTAATCACAAATAGCTGGCTTTCTCTGAGTAATAATATATTTCCTTAAGAAATCCTAACTTTTTCTTAAATCTGCCCAATACTTTTTTTTGTCTTCAGCTCTTATCAGGGTGTCACTCCAAGAATACTATTAGAGACTACATCTTTGGCATTTTTTTTCCCTCCCAATTCTGGGTCTTGAACTCAGGGCTTGGGTATTGCTCTTTTGCTCAAGGTTAGTGTTCTACCACTTGACTCATAGCACCACTTCTGGTTATTTTATTTTTTATTTTTTTGAGTAGTTTATTGAAGATATTCTCATGGATGTTCCTCCCTGGGCTGACTTCAAACTGTGATCCCCAGAACTCAGCCTTTTGAGTAGCTAGGATTACTGGCATAAGCTACCACCACCCAGCTGACTTAAAAAAATGTGTCCTTTGTTACTATTTAATGTGATAATGGTTTCCCCTAGCTTGTCAAATATGTAAACATAATGATGCAAGCTTTAATTTTTAGCTAGGTCAATTAATCTTGGTGACTTTTGTTTCGGTTTCTTCTGATTTTTCTCTTCATTATGGGTCTTTTCTCCTTTGGATACCTGGTATACTTTGATTGGATGTCAGACACGAATACTCTCCCATTTTAATGTAATTTTAATTTTTGCCTTTTTCTTTATTTCTTTTCTGAGTATAGTCAGCTCATTCATTACTTTGGCCTCCACCTCCCATCCCTCTTCCTCCTCCTCATTATTTACTTCTTTTTCCTCTTCTTCCTTGGTATTAGTAATCTCTAAGTATTATTAAGATTTGTTGAGAATGATAGTTAAATTATTTGTAAAAAGTTGAATCTTTTTAAGGTTTGCTTTTAATCTTCGTTAGGCAGAACCAGTACACAAATTAATTACACAGTACACAAATTAAACTAATTGAATTTATCTTTGTCCTTGAGGTTCCTGTGCTACAAGATTTTTCAGGTTGGAACATTACTGTAACCAAGCTTGGGTTGTAGCCCACTGGGAGATTAGATGTTTAGCATGTTTCAGGCCTTAGTTTTAGGTAGGTTTAGGTCCTAGTATACTTCCTTAAGAAAAGAAAAAGAAGATTGGGTTTTATATTCTATTTTTGTGGGTCACAAATTCAGCTATTTTTTTCCTCTTTATTGTCTGAAAATAATGTACCTTCAGTCCATTAAAAAGAGTGGGAGGATAAATTCTGCCTGTTAGTTCATTTTTATAAAAGCAAAATCATGTAAGATTTCTATTTCATGTGTTCTTTTTTTTAAAGTGTTGTTTTGAGAAGACTGTTATCACTCTGTTCCCCTTAGAAGTTATTTAATGTTTTTCCTAGAGGCCCTGGGTTTTTTTTTATTTAAAATTTTTTTTATTCAGATAGATATATTTCGAAGTTTGTTATTTATTCTTCCTGTATGTACAGTTATCCTTTTTGATGTTAATTTTGAGAAAGTGTACTTGGACTCCAATTTAAAATATTCTTTCTTACTATTTTATAATCCTTTTCAAGTTTTCCAATTATATGTGCATTGGTCATTTTTGCTTGTTTTCTACTTTAACATTTTTTTTCTTCCTTGAGCAGCTTTGAACTGTACTCTCCCATTTTAATATAATTTTGATTTTGCCTTTTTCCTTATTTCTTTCCTGAGTATAGTCAGCTCATTCATTACTGTGGGCTTCTCCTCCCATCCCTCTTCCTCCTCCTCATTCTTCTCCACTTCTTTTTCCTCTTCCTCCTTCTCCTGTTCTTTTTTCTAGCTTTAGTTTTGAAATGTCAGAATCTATTTCTGAATGTTCAACAAAAGGTATTTGTTCAGCATTATAATTTTTTTAAAGTTTGTTCTTATGGGGTCTGCTGTTATCTGAAATATGTTGATTCTCTTTTGAGTCTGTTGGTGTCTCATAGTACCTTTGGATTGATGAACATAATGTTTATTTTTATGAACATTTAGTCCCATTGCAATTATTGATAGAATTCTTAACTGAAGAGTACTCTCCTCTGTTGGAGAAGCCAAGTGCAGCTTATTTAACAGATGATTTTTTGTTGTTGTTGTTGTTGAGCAGGAAGAGTAATACATAAAGGCATAGAACTTTTAGATTATTTCTTTCTAACATTAAGTTTTCAAAGGATGTTTCTATTAATCTATTTATTATCTTATCCTAAAACATTTTCTTTTCAAGGAAATTTTCATGCTTTTTTAATGCATTTAATTACTTACTTATTTTGAATCAGAATTTTGCCATGTATCTCAATTTGCCTTGAGTTTGAAATCTTCTTGCTTCATGTCTTTGTAATGGGATTATTGGCATATACTGCCAAACTCACACCTTGGCTTTTTGTTCACATTAAGCCTCCTCTTTGTAGCTAGTTCCTCAAACTACCAGCATCCCATGTCATTTTTCCACCTAGTCCAATCCACTCATTCTTTCTTTCATGAAACTTTTTTTCTCTATTGACATTTTTAACTCCTCATAAATTTGTAGGAGCCCCAGAGTGGGATCTACTAAAAAATGAGCTGTATTTTTCTTCCTAATGATAATTTGGCATTTTTTGAGTTGCTTGACTTGCAGAAAGCATAGAAGTTTTGTGATTTTATTTATAATACTGATCTGTACAGTTTGGAGGAGAATGTCCTATAGAAATTCAAGTTTAGGGGAACCCTCAGTTCTGTACTCTACAGTCTTGGAAAATATGCTTTTTATAGGCAGTATTTTCTAGATTCCTTAATTACAAACAGCCTAATATTGAACATTTTCTTGAATTCGACAAGTATTGTGGGATGTGACATAGCATTTGACCTTTTTAAAATGGCTGGAACTTTGGAAGTTTATTCATTTAAGTAACTGCATAAATCTCTATAGTAGAATAGTTTTACTATTTTCAGTATGAATTCCAGATTGTTCTTACACCTATGTGCAGGATGTCTCTAAAGTTAGTAATACTTTTTAGTGTTTTAATGAAATAGTGAATTATTGTTATTTGACCTTTAGAAAAGGTCACTAGTACATTTTGTTTCATTTTTTTAAAGGACATTTAAATGTAATGAAAGTCAGAACTGTAATATTACCATGAAAGTAAAGGTTATGGGGTACATTTAATTGTGTTCCTCTGTTTTTGAATCTACTTTGAGGGAGACTGTGCTAAAATTCCACATGGTAATTGTTTTTCGAGAATTTTATTACTCTTTTCATTTTATACTGTTGGAGTAAAAGATTACATTTCTGTTTGTCTTTTTCTGCTTATTTTTACTCAAATTTCACACGCATTATCCTATTTAAGTACAAAGTTTAAACTATTTACCCATTCACTTTCCAAAGAAAGTAAACTGAATATACTTTTCAGAGAACAATGCTCTCCTCCTGCCCTGCTCTTTAGAAGTGCCTGAATAAAATTCTGCATGTTCATATGTATAACTGTTGAACATTTAGATCAAAATAGCTTAACATGTTCCAAATTTTATTTATTAAAGGTTTAATAGTATGAGATGATTAAATATACCATGGTTAAATATTTACATTACCTAAAAATGCAGTATTATTTTCTTAAAATTTAGAAAGTAAGTTACAAGCATGGAGCTTGTAATGTACTATTTGTTCTTAATTTATATGATCATTTTTTCTTCTCTATTTAATCCAATTTGCAGGCATTTTTAAAGAACGTGGGTTTAAGTTTTACTCTCTTTGAAAATAGTATCTTCGTGTCTTGATTTCCCATGAATACAATTTTGACATAGGTTTGAATTCCAATTTTTAAGTGCTGTATTCTGTAGCTTGTATTTTTCAAGTGCAAAAAATTCAGGTAAATTTTATTTCTCTTAGAAAATGTAGCAAAATACTTCCTGTGTATGTGACTCTTTTAATAATGTTTAGCATTAAGTGAAGATGAAACTTTGAACATTTAAACTATTTTCCACAGGGAAGAGATTTCCATCTTAGAATATTGTTGCCTAAAGACTTGAAACTGAAGAATGCAAGGTAATGTGATGCTTAGTTACACACATGTATTTTGGTGGGATTGACACCCTATGTACTGTGTTTAGTGAGAAGAGATTTGCTTAAAATGCTTAGCAATAAATGCCTTCAGCAAACTCAAAACATTTGTTTTTTCCATACAAAAAAGTGTGGCATTTGTAAGTTATTTTCTTACTATTAATTGCTTTTGTAAGGTAAGTCATTAATTCTTTGTTGTTTTTATTTAAGCAGTAAACAGTAATTGTGTATATTTTCCCAAAAAGTGCATAATAGGATTGTAAAGAGAAAATGCAAAAGGAATAGAAGATTCTTCTCCAACTTCTAGCCAATATTCCTGGTAGTAGTATGGGAATACCCATATCCCATATTATCAATTTAGTTCTGGTATAAATTATGTACAGCTACTCACTTATTGGCAGAGCCAGTAAATCTGGAAATAAAGTTAATACTTCAGGCATCAACAGAAATATCAGTTATGTTCTTAAAGATCTGTGAAGCAGAATGATGGAATTGGAATCCAGAAATGTTTATGAGTTGAACTGAGGATTTTGTGACTGATTGATTAAAAAGAGAACAAGAAAATGCCTTCTAAGTTCTTCACCCAGTGCACTAAGTTCAGGAAGATAACATGGATGGAAAAGTGGGAAGAAGATGGTTTCAAGGCATATTGGTTGTTAAATGTTGAAGATTTCTATTTAGTAAGTAGTAGTACATTGGTGAGGAACAAATGTTAAGAATTGGAGTGAAGGTGAATGTGGAAGATGAATTTGAAACGCTGACTAAAAAATAGACATTCTAGTGCCTGAATCTGTGTGGTAGAAAGAAAACATAATGACAGGACCTTGAAAATATACTGTTATTTCAAAGACTGGTAAACTAAAGGGTAAGTTAATATGACCAGAATTAATCAGAAATATAAGAGGAAAGTTTGGACAGTAGTGTGTGTTATGAAACTAAATAAAAAGCCTGAGGAAGGTTGTGCTGAGCATTGCAAAGAGGTCAGGTTAGATATCATCCCATTTTGTGGACTGGCAGAAACCAGGTTATGTTTGGTTTGGAAAATTTTAATGCATAAACAAGAAATGTAGAAGTGTGAAGAAGAAAAGGAGAGGCCAAACTAGGGTATGCACTCAGCAAAGATTTAAGGATTGCTTTTTAAGAAAATATGATGTATATTTAAGAAAGTTAAATCATTAACAAGAAAAAACAATAGAAAATAGCTTAAGGATACCACAGTAATGAGATAATTAGTGAAATAAGTTGGTTATAGGGATTTGGAAGCATATTTTGCAGGAGGGTGCTATCTGTGAGCAGGTAAGTTAACTACTGTCATCAGGAAGGGATAAGGGTATGGAGTTTGATAAACCAAGAATAGAGGGTTGTAGAAGGCCATCATTTGGAGAACTCAGACTGCCTATTTCCAGATAGGTGAAAGTAATTATTTAGAGAAGTTGTATTGTATTTATTGAGCTAGACACCAGTGTCTTACATCTGTAATTTGAGAATGCTAAGGCCTGGAGGATCAGAATTCAAAGCCAGCTTTTGGAAAAAAAAAAAAAAAAGGAGATGGTGACTCCATTTCCAATTAATTAAGAAAATGTTTGATTAGATGCATGACTCAAGTGGTAGAGTACTGAGTAGGAGCAAAAGAGCTGAGTAAGAGTTCAAACTTCGGTAATGACCAAAAAAATAGAAAAGTTGCTTATTTATCAATATTGAAAGTACAGCAGGTAAGATAGATGAACTTTATCACTACCTATACTGTTAAAAGTATGCAATTATATTGCCCTAGAAATGAATAATACATTGGCACAGATGCTTTTTGAAATATAAATGTGGTAAATTATGATCCAAACTGTCATTTATATTTAGCATTCTTTAGTGGAGAATCTAGTTTTAAATAGAAAATTTGCTTTGGCTATGTTAATGTTAGAAAAAAGATACTGTTTGCATGTCATTTGTTGACTGAAGTTATTTATATTTGAAATTAAATTAATACTGACAGTTTGAAGACAAGGCTTTTAAAAGTATAAGTGGAAAAATTTTATTAACTTGCCAGAATTATGTTTATGTCATTCTTTTGATTATATGTGGATGTTTGTTAGCATACAAATAAGTATTTTTCTAATTCTAGATAGTGAATAAACCATTTTGTCCTATTAAAATTTTAGGTTACTATGTAGTTGGCAGCTGAAAAGCATACTTAGTGGATACCATCAAATAGTCAAGCAGGTAAGTCTTTCGGAAGGTTTATATTTTAAATGAGGATAGGAAACCAGTGAATTTGCTTTCCAAGGCTGTTATAACAAACTAGTGTAATAATTTCTGAGTTTTATAGTTTTCTGCTCTATCATATTTTAAGGAACTGTACATTATATGTTATGTTTTCTGGAATCCTGTGCAGATCCCCAGGCAACATTTATGTTGAAATTAATTTTCATCTGAGATTTAATGTTTTCTTAATATATTATTTCCTGGATGGCATCTATGAAAACTGAATCTAGACATAGATTATCTGTGATTATATGTGATTATCTGTGGCAAACATGGAATTTTGGTCTCTAAGTCAATAATGGAAACTGTATTAGGAAAACCATGACATCATATATATTTGCATAACCACAGAATATAAAGGTAGCTAGTGAGTTATAGTCAAGATTAATTAATTATTATTAGTTCCTATGATATCTAAACATTCCTTTAAAGGTTACAGCAAGCTTACAAAAGGGCTACTTAGAAACTGAAAAATAGTGGAATACTTCTCATAAAAAATAAGTATTAGTTGTATTGAGTATTTTTGATGTCTTATTAATTAGTGTGCTTTTATTTTTTATATTTTTTCTATGTTATGGTAAGTTATGTGTGATACATGCCATGGAGAATCACCCACATTAAACTATACATATCGAGTCACAAAGAAATACTGGGGTAAACAAATTTGTGGAATTTGTGCCATCACCCTAGTTGTATCATTGTAGCAGTTGTTTTTTTTTAATGTATGTTTGAATTATTTCACTTGATTTTCTTTTTACTTTCCACAAATTCTGTGACTTTATATTACACACTAAAGTTTAAGAATGGCTATATTGAGATATTTACATGGCCCAGAGAATTGATTATTGAAAGCTCAGCAAAATAATAAATTGTAATTTTTTTCTCCAAATCAAGATATCTAGAAAAAATTCTGAAGTTTTTTTTTTTTTAAAGGATATCTCTGTTTTGTGGTTGATTATGTAGAACTCAGTATTTGAGTTTTAATTTTATTTCAAAGTTTAGTTGACTATTACTTAGGCCAAGTAGTCAGCACAGTTTTTGTATAAATGACCATAATCATCTTTTTAGGCCTTATGGACCATTAGTCTCTGTCACAAATATTTTACTCTGTTCTTACAACACCCAAGCATAGGCAAGTGGAAAATGAATGGACAGGGCTGCAAGTCTGTAAGACTTTATTTCTGACAATAGCTGTCAAGCTAGATCTAGCCTTTGGGCTGTAGTTTGCAGAACCTTGATATAATTTATTATTTATCTATAGCAAACTAAAAGAAAGAAATCATCCAAAAAAGGGTAGTCTAAGATGTATAATACAAACATAACTCTGTTAAGATAGTGAGTGATATACCTTTGTGCATTGTTGAAATATCTTAGGGTTTTTATTTTTGTAACCTTAAAAGACTGAATAAATTTCCATTTGAATTTGTTGAAACATGTGGTGGTGGTGGTGCAATGCTTCTAAAAATAAGAAAATACAGAAAAATGTTATAGTTTTCCCAGGGAGCAATATGAAACTATTTTCTTTACTTCCTTTTTATTTTGTAGTTACTTAAGAAATATCCTTTATTCATTCTGTCATTTTCCTTTTTTTGCCTTTACAATGTGATATTTTTTATTTTATTGAAGGTTTCTCCTTTTGATGTAGTGTGGGTTAATTGTGTAGGCCAAAAATGAGAACTTCTAGTGGTCTTTAAGATCAAGGAAAATATTAAAGCATATGTTGATAAGTAATTAATTCATTAACTAGACTTTTAAAATCATGGAGTTGTTGAGTTTCTTCTTTATATTTACATCTTTTTCTTCCCTCTGCTTCTCCCTCCATGCCCTCGTCTTCTTAAAAATAATGATGTGATGTTAGATTTGTTAAACTTGGTAGTGAACACTGTCAAAGGAATACCACTGTGCAGGGTTTTAAGTGACTTGTAGGAAATTCAGTATATCTCACTAAAATTGATGAGCGTTTCAATTACTGTTACAAAATGAACAAACGTCACTATTGATGATTAAGGTGTAAATACGGCATTTTTTTTCACATTGACTTCAGCATATAATTTGTTTTAATGAGTGAAGGATTCTTTGTAAGTGTAAAATTAATTATAAATGTTTTATTTAGAGAATGCAGCACTCTCCTGATCTATTGAGCTTTATGATGGAGTTGAAGATGATTTTGGTAAGATTTTTTTTTCTAATTCTGTTATCATGTTCTGTATGTCTCCATTGTTTTTATAACCTTTGAAAGCTAGCTTGATTAGAATTCAGAACTTTTCAACTTCCAGTCATTTTATGTTTTATTTTACTAGGTACTTAAATGTGGGTAGTACTGTCTTCAAATGCACTAGAAATAGAACTATGTGGAGAAATTAGTTTGAATAAATCATGAATGTGGTAAACTTGACACTAGATTTAGGCAAATAGTGAAGAAATGAAATGAATTTCTCACCTGTCAGGGAATTTAGCATCTGAGGAGAGGTTACATGGTCATACATAAACAAGTGAAATATGATTACTTTTGTATATAGCCACAGATTCCTAAAGAAACTTCTTAAGTCTTTATTACATATATATGTGTGTGTGTGTGTATGTGTGTATGTGTGTGTATATAGGTATTAATATAGAGTATATACTGGTATATACTATATATATACATATTTGTAAATATGTATATGTGTAGTATGTATTCATATAAAGTATATGCATATATACATTTGTCAATCATATTTCCTCCTGAACTTTTTTAAAAGAAAGAGATTGTAATAGTTTAATTGGAAATGTTAGACATTGTATCCCTTCCTTTGTTAGTGTATATCTTTTAATCTTCCTTTATATTCATATATATTTTTTAATCACTAAGTGGTTTTTGTTTGTTTTATATTTGTGATTGTAACCTTAGTGAAATCAATGAAATTTCCTTAATTGTATTGAATTAGTATCCACAATGTTCAATATTGGTTTGTATGGTAATTAATTTATGCAATATCTCGCCATCTAATTCTTATGCTCATGTCATTTTTTTTTAAAAAAACAAAACTATGTGTCCTACATTGTGGATTTAATTTTTTAGATATTCATAAAATCTAAATGTCTGAAATTTGATTGTATATTCCCTACCTGAAAATCCATACTGCTCTAAAATGTCAGGCTCTTTGAATAGATACCCACAAGTAGAAAATTTCACTGTATAAAAGTTTGTTTAATGTACAAAATTATAAAAATATTGTTTAAAATTACTTCAATGCTAATAATATTGCTTTAAATTATTTTCGGGCCATGTGTATGAGGTGTATTTGAAATGTAAATTTTGTTTTTAGATTTGGTCACATCCCTAATATGTCTCATGTATATGTAAATATTTTAAATCTGGAAAAAAATTGACATACTTAACAGTGTTCACTTCAAGCATTTAGATGAGTATTAATCAACCTGTATCTTCCTTGTAATCTGCAGTTAGAGCTAAAGCTATTGTTAAATTGGGGTTCATCAATAGAATTTGGTCTGTCCAATAGCAAGTTTTCCATCAGCTTGCCACCTAATAATTTAAACCTCAAACACAAATCCTTGCCTGTTTCTACTATTAAGAATTTACAAGTGGTGATTTAATATATTTCTTTTCTTTTCTTTCTTTCTTTTTTGAATGCAGAGTTTCATGCATGGTGGGGAAATACTTGCTCTATCACTAGGCTATTTACCCAGCCCTTAAGTGGTCAAAATGATGTTGTTGTTTTTCTTTTATATAGTCCATCATCTGCATTTATTAGCTGTTTAATTTATTATTTGGCTATGTATTGAGGTAAAGCTCACTCTAGAGAGATGGGATAAGAACTTATTTCTCCTCTAAAAAAGTCAACATTTAGAATAATGAGTTGGTGCCTAGCCACTGTCACATGAAGTAAAGATTTCTTTTGAAGTATTATGACTTCATGAGGTATTTTGTAAAATGTGTTTGATTAGCTTTGATCCATTGTAATATTTTTTTTTCTGATTATACTTATCCATTTTGGTCAGTGTAGAGAATTTTTTCCTGTTGGCTCTGAATTCCATTCTTTCCTTTCTAGTTTTCCCAGGCTCATTTATTCATCTTAGTCTAGAATTGACTATTTCCAAATATGAAGGCTGGACAAGGTTTTTTTTGTTTTTTGGTTTGTTTGTTGTTTTGGTTTTTGGTTTTTTTTTTTTTTTTTTTTGCCAGTCCTGGGCCTTGGACTCAGGGCCTGAGCACTGTCCCTGGCTTCTTCCCGCTCAAGGCTAGCACTCTGCCACTTGAGCCACAGCGCCGCTTCTGGCCGTTTTCTGTATATGTGGTGCTGGGGAATCGAACCTAGGGCCTCGTGTATCCGAGGCAGGCACTCTTGCCACTAGGCTATATCCCCAGCCCCTGGTTTTTGGTTTTTGTTGCCAGTCCTTGAGCTTGAACTCAGGGCCTGAGCACTGTCCCTGGCTTCTTTTTGCTCAAGGCTAGCACTCTGCCACTTGAGCCACAGTGCCACTTCTGGCTTTTTCTATATAGGTGGTGCAGAGGAATTGAACCCAGGGCTTCATGTATACGAGATGAGCACTTTACCACTAGGCCATATTCCCAGCCCCTGGACTAGGATTTTTAATTATATGTGGATTTGGACTCAGCACTTGGCTCTCACTTGGTTTGCTTGATATCCACAGCTGGTTCTCTACCCCATTTGAACCATACTTTTTCTGCTATTATGTTTTATAAATGATTTTTAAAATAATTCCAGTTACATAATATCTTGAGGACCCAAATATCACATTTCATGTGAATGGATTTTATTTATACTTTATAAAATAGTTTAAAAGTATTTATATAATACTTTAAATAATCATTTCAAAGCAGTCCCATGGTATGGAATTTGGAATTTTTTTTGCTTGTGGCATCATGTTGGCACTTAGAAAGCTTAGATTTTATAGCATCTCAGTTTTTTTTTGTATAAAGATATTCAAATGTGTATCTTTTTTTGATAATCTCATGAGCATCTAAGTGTAGATATTTTTGTTTTCACCCCTAAGATACTTGTCTATGTTAGAAACTGGAAAGTTTTTGGTATTGTATTGCTTATAAAAATGTAAATTTTAGTTTTGTTTTAAAGACATCATTCGTGGATCTAAGAAGGAAAAGGGCTAGCAAGAAAATGATCTAGTTAGCTAAGTGATACAATATTGTTCTTTTGGGATTGGAGAGTAAAAATGAATAGTAATGAGAGAAATTAGCAGGTAGGCATTTACTATGCTAACAAGGTGATTAAATTAGGATGTGGTACACAGTGGCATACAAATGCATCAAGCTAGTCAATCTAGGTACAGAGTAGGCTTTTCTTTAAAAGACACTTATTTTAATGTAATGTATTATATCAATAGAAGGATAATGAAGCTTAGAAGATACTTTTTAGTTTTTATATTTTTCATCTCTGATAGGAACACTAGCCCAAGAAAATATTAAAATCTTCAGTTCATTCATGGTATAAAAATGGACACTTTACATGACCTTTTTGAGTCCTATAACGTTTTCACAACAAAAGAAATGAATAAGTAACCTATATTTTCTATGAAAATAATGAGCACTTTAGATAGGCACTAAGAAGATTATAAAGATGCATTTTGTAATCAGGCCCTAACAGTTCTTCATCTAGCATTTCACAGCTGATTCAAGATTTTTTTTCTCCTTAAAACAGGAAGCTGCGTTAAAGAATAGACAAGAGATAGATGTGCTGCTTCCTTCTCCCCATTTCTATTCAAGTCTTATTGAGGACATGGGAATTCTTGGTTGGGATAAGTATGTTTGTCTTAAAATATGCTTTTCAAATGCCTTTGTTTTAGACTGTGTTCCCATTTTTAGCACTAAATTTTATACCTGTTTGTAGTCAAAGGATTTCATTGTAATTAAAGTCTGTGATCCTAGTTGTTTCTATACGTTATCCAAAAACCACTGATTTGGAAAAAAATGACACATAAGTAAGATTTTATCTTAGAAGATACTTTCACTTAACCTTATATGTGTATCTATATAATGTGTAACTGTATGTGCATAATATTATACATTAGTCTTAATATTACTAAATTTATCCATGATTCAAAAGTGATGTTAAAGAAGTGAGTTTGGTGGTTTATTACTTAGAACCCCAGCTGCTCCAGAGGAGTGCTAGGAAGATTAGTAGTCTGAGGAAGACCAGAACAAACATACAAGATCCTATCTAAACCAATTGAAAAACAAAAATGACAAAGTGCAGCTCCTATCATAAGAGTGCTTACCTAGCAAGTTCAAAGACCCGAGTTCAATTCCTAATACTTGGTAAATAAAATAAAATAAAAGTAATGCTTAGAAATGTGAGAAAATATGAGACTAGAAAACTTGCAGTATTTTTTAGTGTGTGTGTTTTTGTAGATATGTATGATTTATTTTTGGTTATATAGTTTGGCCTTTCTGAATTTACATATATTTCAGGTGCTTTCATAATTTGAATAGTGAATTCAGTTAGCTACTAAATTGATACTAGCATAGTAAATTGTGTAATCCAGTCTTTCTAGTACCATTTGTTGGGTTGTGATGTAGGTCAGTGACAAAAGTACTTGCTTAGCAAGTGTAATGTCTTGAATTTGTTCTCTAGTACCAAAAAAGAAAGGCCCCCCCCCGCCCCCCCAAAAAAGCCCTCACAAAAACCAAACAACACTAGTACCATTTGTTGAAACGTTGCCTTTTTTTCCCCCAGTGTATATTCTGGGTTCCTTTGTCTAAAATCAGATGTATGTAGGTGTGTGTGGATTCATTTCTGAATCTTGTAATCTGTTTCATTGGTCTTTGTATCTATTTTGTGCTAGTACCATTTCTGTTTTGTTACTATAGCTCTTTAGTAAATTTGAAGTCTGAAATTGTGATAAAGCATTGCTCTTTTTGCTTGTGGTTATTTGGGCTCTTCAGAACCTTTTGTGTTTGCATATATTAGGATTGAATTGTCTCTCTCTGTGAAGAAAGATTGGAATTTTGATGAGTATTTCATTGAATTTGTAGATTGCCTTTGGCAGGATGGCTATTTTTAGGATATATTTTCCACAATCTAGGAACATGGGAGGTCTTTCCATCATCTGCATTCTTCAGTCTCTCTCTTTTTTTTTAAGGTTTTATGGTTTTCTTGTATAGGTCTTTCACCTCTACAATGGTTATTTATTTATTCTTTTAATTTTCTTTCATCCTGTTCATTGTTGGTGTATAGTTTTTGCATGTTGAGATTGTATAGCTTGCTGTGAGGACTAGAGTATTAGAGTGGTTTCTTTAGGATCCTTTATATACAAAATCATATCATTTGTAAATAGGAATAATTTAACTTCTTCCTTCCCGATTTCAATCATTTTTATTTCCTTCTCTTGCCTAATTTCTCTGGCTAGAAATTCCCAAACTATTATGGATGCATGTATGAGATAACACAGTGAAACCCCTTTGAACAATTAACTTACACTTAAGCAAAATGAATATTAGGAAGTTGAGACATATTTCAACTAGTTGCAGAGGATAAGACAAGCAGGGAGAGAATATAATGAAAATACTTTTATGTTCATGTGTGAAAATGGAACAAGGACATTTTTCATTTAAATTTCTTTATTGCCATTTTAAAGGTGAGATAAACAAGGGTTCCATAAATCAGGTAAAGAGTACATTTCTTCTTGTACAATGTCACCTTTTCCCTTTCTCCCAGTTTTTCTCTCCTATCCTTACTTGCAAGTTCAACATAGTGTCTAGTGTGTATCACAGCTGCATTTGTTCGACCTTTGTTCACCCTCTGTCTCAGCATTTCTTACGACCCCCTTACTCTCCAGAAGACAGACAAACAAGACAAAAGAAGAAAAAAAAAAACACAGCAACAAAGAAAAAAAAAAGAAACTCTTGTTTCCATTTTCTGGACTTCATTTTGATAAATATTATTTTATATGGTCAGATGCACATAGCTATTGTGCCTATGTAATCCTCTTCCAAAAATATTCTCTATTGGTCTCACTGTGTATGAATGCCTAGAGACCTGTATAGTTTATCGTGTCCCAGTGTATACATCTGTCCATATATGTTTTCTTCCTTTTACCAGTTTGTTTACTTGTAGAATTATAGGAAAGCCATGCTACCTGTGTTTCTTTGGGTCCAGTTTAATTTTTCCAGGTCTTTCCATTTCCTTATGAGTGGTACAATACATAATTTCTGGTGGATGAGTAGAATTCTACTGTGTATATATAACAAAGTTTTCTTAATCCATTCATCTGCTGTGAGTCATCTGGGTTGATTTCTTACCTTGGTTATGATAAACAATGCTAAAATGAACATGACTATGCTGGTAGCTTTTGTGTGGCCTTGTTTGTGGTCTATTGGATAAATGCCCAGGAGTGAAATTGCTGGGTCATAGAGAAGCTCTGTTTAGTCTTTTGAGTAACCTCCATACTGCTTTCCAGAGTGGTTGAACAAGTTTACATTTCCACCAACAGTGTAGTAACTTTCCCTTTTGGCCACATTCCTATCACTATCTGTTACTGTTAGTTTTCTTCATAATAGCCATTCTAAAAGTAAAATCCCATTTTTTTCAATTTGAATTTCTTTCATGGCCAGAGATCTTGAAAATTTCTTCCTATGTCCACTGGCCATTCTTTCTTCCTCTGAGAAGTCTCTTAATTCTTCAACTCATTAATTGGTTTGTTGTTTTTATGAGGGTTTATTTTTTGGGGGGTTAATATTTATACTTCTACATATATCTTAGATATGAGGCCCTGGATTAAGGAAATTTAATTGTTTAGAAGGGGAAGGTAGGATGAAGGAGAATGATAAAAGTGGAGGTTAACTAGTTGTTCGAACATTCTCATTGACAACTCAGATATTCATGGAATTGGTCCCATTTAAGCAGTCTAAAATTGTAACCAATCTCCCCTTAATGTTATGAGCTTCATGAATAATGATTAATCTTTATTTTAGTGGGTTTCTGATTGGCTTTTTTTTTCTTTTGTTCCCTCTAGTTTGAAGATTTATAAGAAGTTGTGAGGGACCATAATCAGAATTTAGTACAGGTTTTCTGGACCTACCTTATTACCACATTCTGACTCTACAAGCCCATTATTTTATATTCAAGACATTGCCTGTGGAGTAGTAGTTTTGCTTTTGTTTGTTTGTTTGTTTCATTTTTTCAGTGATGGAATTTGAATTCAGGACCTGATGCTCCCTAGGCAAGCACTCTATGCTTTGAGCTATGCTTTCAGCCCTTATGCATATTGTAGTTGCTTAGGGATTTTTGTTGTTGTTGTTTTTGTTTATTATATCTTGGCCACTTAGTAGCAGCAGCAGTCAGTCTTGGGACCTTTGCCCAGAACCTTCTCTTTTCTCTTGAACAACAAATACTCTGAGGGAGAAATGGCTTCAGGTTGCTTGCTTCTGTTACCTCCTGTTCCCCTGCTTTAGGAATTTGGCCCTTCAAGTCCTGGCCGCCCTAGCAATTCTTTAATTCTTTCAACCTTTCCTTGAAGTTCATATTAGATATGATTGTAAAGCTACTGTGAGGAAAATGTTGAAGACTGATTAGTGGTGTATAGACCTTGTCATTCTTCAGATACAGATTGATGTAATAGACAAAATTATTTAAATTTTAAGATCTTACTATTTAAGGATAGTTGGAGTAGAAGAAGGGTTGGCAAGAAGAGAGAAAATGTTTTTGTTTTTAATGTTATAAGTTTAAGGTAACTATCCTAGTAGCTCTTAACATTGTTGGGAGAAATCCAGTAATGAAATTGATTGGAACATTAGTGATATGAGATGAGTTTTGAATCATTAATTTTTTTCTTCCAGATGTTATGTATTGAATATGTTTGATTGTAGATGGTGAAGGCACAGCAGCAAGACTTAGATGGAACACCACATCGAGTGAAAGAGTCAGAATTTAAATAGATGATCACACTAGTACTTAATTATAGCTGTGATAAGTACTATAGAGAGTAATTGTAGTACTTCTTGAGAGCTATTAGCAACAAAGCTATAACAGAAATAGTACAAATATATATTCTCTGAATCAAGTGCTTTAAGAGACAATCAGGAAGTGTTGACTTTTACTTTGCATGTTATACATTGTTCTTCTATAGGAGATGGAGTAACAGATTTCTAACATGGAGGTAGGTGAAATATGAAATGAATAACTCAGCCATATATCATTCGCTACATATAATTTCTCTGTCCCCTTTAAGCCCAGATAGTTACATAAAAGATGAGCTTTATGAAGTTTCTGTTGTATTCTACTGACTGTAAATATATTCATATTTAATCTAGAATAAATTGCAAAATACATATTTTTACACCAAACTTTGCAAATAAAATGAATATATATCTAACTGTACTAACACATGTCTGTAATCCCAGGGAAAGATTTGGAGGATCACTGTTTGAGGCCATCCTGTGCCAAAAGTTAAGCAATAGCCCATACCAGCAAGTCTGGCATGGTGGTTCACAACTATAATGACAGTTACATGGGAGGCCTCATGTAGGAGGATCATATGTCTGGGCAAAAATATGAGGTCCTATCCAAAAAACAATTAAAGCTACATAAATGAATGAAAGATCTGTAGATATGGATTAAGTAGTAGAGTGTCTGCTTAGCAAATGAGGCCCTGAGTTCAAGCTCAGTAAAACATATGCACAAAAAATATATATAGAGAGAGAGAAAAAATGGTTACAAAACATTATTTAGGCTTTCTCTGAATGATGCTCACTGGAGCTGTGCCATGGTATAGTTTGGGAATATGGCTTAGTGGTAGAGTGCTTGCCTTGTATACATGAAGTCCTGGGTTCAGTTTCTCAGTACCACATTATAGAAAAGGCCAGAAGTGGCGCTGTGGACAGTGCCACAAGGGACAGTGCTCAGGCCCTGAGTTCAAGCCCCAGGACTGGAAAAAAAGAGTTTAATAAAGTTTCTTCCATTATTTAGAAATAGTTAAATACCTAGTGGTGAAGGTAATAAAAAACACCATTTTTCCATGAGTTAAATTGAACATTTGCAAAATTACTCTATTCTTAGTGATGGTTTCAAAATTTGTTACTTAGAATGTGAAAGATCATAATTATAGTGTCTAGGATGGATTTAGAGTAGCTATTGCTACTTAATTATTTGCTTCATGTTACTCAAAAATACTACGTTAGAAGCAAAGATGTCTGCATAGATTGTGAGAATCCAGAGCATAGATTTTGTCAGCATTTATCTTGTATTTTCTAGTAGGGTAAGAAAACCCATCAGGTTTTCTTTGATTGTTTGGTGACTAATTTCTTACATGTAGAGCTAAGGCTGAGAGCCCAACTGCACTGTTTCAGACTAGATTTTCCACCTAGTAAGGCTTCACCTAAGCAGCTCCTAGCTTCTTAAGATATCCTTTGAAATAATATATGCAGTGATTTTCCTGGCAAATTGATTTAAATAGATTTTTAGAATCCTAGTTATTTCTATGCCATGTCAAAATGTTCATATTTTCCTTACATTCTAAATTATGACCTCATAGATTTGTCCATATAGTCATAAAATATGATCATTAAATAAAAACTTTGTATATAAGTAAAGCTTTGCTGTGATTCATAATTGCATACTTGCCATTTCTAATCAACTCCTTAGGATCAGAACTTATAAAAATTTAAGTTGGGGGCTGGGGATATAGCCTAGTGGCAAGAGCGCCTGCCTCGGATACACGAGGCCCTAGGTTCGATTCCCCAGCACCACATATACAGAAAAACGGCCAGAAGCGGCGCTGTGGCTCAAGAGGCGGAGTGCTAGCCTTGAGCGGGAAGAAGCCAGGGACAGTGCTCAGGCCCTGAGTCCAAGGCCCAGGACTGGCCAAAAAAAAAAAAAAAAAAAAAAAAAAAAATTTAAGTTGGCAAAGAAAAGCGATTTACTTTCTCTGTTTTTTTTGTATATGTCATGGGATGAAAATTACTTGCTGATCTTAAGTTTGACTGTTGTTTTAATGTCTCCTTTTATTGACAAAATTCTCAAAACAGAAACTTCTGTAAAGATGTTACAGTTGTAGGTTAATTTGGCTTTTGCTGGCTCAAGAATGTAATTGATGGCTGCTAAAAGATGACTTGATGAGTATCCATTTGGCTTATGCAGTTTTATAGAATGACTAATTTAAAACAATCAGAATTAAAAAGTTCTTTAGGTATAACAGGATTTTCAAAGAGCATCCTAGATTGAAAAGCACTAATACTTTTGCTGTACAGGTGGGCTAATCATACATCCCAGTAAAGCAGTCCTGTGTATGACTTATGACTTCTCTCTTGATTCCTTTCAGTCTCAAAAGCATCATAGTTTGGAAGAAGTGCATAGGCAATTTGTTTATAAGATAACAAATTTGTTTTAATAATCACATGTCCCTAGGTAATTCAGTGATTAACTGGTTCTAACAGATGTGAGCTGATGCTTTGTCCTTTTATGACAAGATAGTATTTATCATTTAAAGTGAATATATATAGTTCAACTACTTGGCCTTTCTGGCATATCTAAGGGAAGAGCTGAGTTGTACTAAATCTAATATGCTACTATAAAGTAGCCAATTTATAATAAGTTAGACTTTTGGCTAAGCCCTTTGTCTTGGCAGATGATTAATGATGATTTATCAAAATAATTCCCAATGCATTTCAGAGAATTACAGCTTATTGGGGAAGATGGAGATGCACATTTACATGAAGGTAATTCCAGTAATTAGACTAGAGCTTTAATTCAGGATTGCCACTTAGGTCACTTTGGACCAGTAACTTAACCTCTCTTGGCCACATTTACTTTGTTTTTCAATTGAAGCTAATAATGTCCAATAATGTTTAAAAAGAAACATGTAACAAAACTCACATACTTCCTTATTTATAAGCCTCTTGATACACTCATTAATTCACCCAATAATGTCATTCACCCAATAATGTTTACACTATTTAACTAGGACAGTGATTTAGCTACAATAAATAATGGTTGTTATAAAAATGCACAAGAAAATAAGTTTTACTTGCAGATTTATAAGCACTTCCTATAAAAGAGGGAAATCATGCATCTGTAGCTATGGTAAGCATTGCTGCAATGAACATGGTTGTGCTGGTTGATTTAGTGTGGCCTGGATTTTGGTGAATTGCAATTCGTTTATGGCCAGAGGTGTTAAACATTTCTTCTTGTGTGTGCCTTTCTTATTTCTTCTTCTGAGAATTCTCTCTTTAAGTCTTTAACCCATTTATTAGTTGAGTTGTTGGTTCTTCCACGTTTATTGAGGGGGGGTTAATTTTTTGAGCTCTAAGTATATTTTAATTATGAAGTCCTTGTCTGCTGCATAACTAGTAAAAATCTCCTTCCATTCGGCAGGCTTTCTATTTATCTTGATAGGTATGTCATTTGCCATGCAGATACTCTTCAGTTTGATGCAATCCCACTTATCCAGTTCAGGATGGTAAAAGACAAAACAAAACAAAACAAAAAAACAAAAAAACTTGGACGTGATAAAATTATACAGGACTCAACATTCACACAATGAGACCCAAGGAGGATATTTTATAGGAGAGGATCACAGAGGCTCAATTGCTATTGGCATTTGATCATATAAAATGAAGTTTATTGAAATGAACTACAAATGAAAACAAAGGGTTTTATTTTATGATGTTTCTTCTTTTTTCCCCCTTCCTTGGTTTCTGATTTTGCTTTCTGTACCTTTTGTCGTAATAAGTTTATGTATTTTGGGGAGGGTAAGGGAGAGCAAAGAAATGATTGGATAAGGGTGAATAAATGAAGCAGTAATACTAGACACTGTGTTGAAATGAACTGTACAACTTGTTGTGGATGGGCATCAGAAGGGAAAAAACGAAAAAAATGGAGAGTTGTCACTGTTCAAAGTAAATGTACTTATTACCTTATTTATGTAATAGTAATCTCTCTGTAAATCACCTTTACAATTTAATTAGAATGAATTTCAAACATAGATATATACCGAACATTGAATAAGTACAGATTTTGTAGTAGGAAAATAGTTTTTGTTTTAAAAATTAATAATATTTAACTTAAACAGAGTTTGCATTTAGCTGTTACTTAATACTTACACATAAGTCAATGAATAATAAACCAATCTCACAATAGTGTCTACATATTCATGTGTACACATAGGCATTAGCAGAAATATAAATTTATAAATATATTTACACACAAATACAAAGCTTTCATATTATTTGCCATACAAGCTTATTTGAAGAAGCGGAGAGTTTTCCCAGCCACAGAAGGTGGGGAGGAAAGGATCGTGGGCCTAGTCTATCACTGGCAGAAGCTGTAAACCACATCTGAAAAACAAACCAAAACCACAAAAGAACTGGGGATATTGGTGAGGGGAAAGAGTTCAGTCCTTAATGATGTAACAAACAATAAACAAGACAGCACCCCACAAAGATTGATTGACAACTTAAAAGTTAAAAAAAGTAGCATGAACTTTGATAAAGGTGAAGTACTACAAATAATTTTAAGAAGTTCTTATAGGACATAAGTATTGTATAAGGTGGGAAGGAATGCAGTGAACCACAAGTAAGAGGGAATGGTGAAGGCAAGGTGCAGTTAAAAGAAACATGCAGTTCATTTTTGGATTTTGGAGTAGATCAGATCACATAAGGAGATAAAATATTGGGGTTGGACAGAAGGATCTAGACTGCTGCACTAATTAGTCTTTATATGAAGGTGATACAAACTCTGAATATTTTTGAGCAAGGGTTTTTTTAAAGGTATATAGAAAGGCAAAATCTTTAAAAAGACTAGAAAGATTGGTATACACGAGAGAGATGAAGTAAATACACCCATCAGACACTGTAAATAATCTAGGAATGAAGTGATTAATGTTTAAACTTCAATGAGGTGGTAAAAGCAGAAGTGGATGTTTTGTTCAAAGTTGAAGGTCTTGAGTTTTTTCTTTTTGGCTGTTTTCTTTTAACTGTCTGTTAATGGGGCTTTAACTAAGATCTCACACTTGCTAGGCTGGTACTCTACTACTTGAGCCATACCTGTAATCCTGTGTTTTGCTAATTGTTTTTGAGGTAAAGCCTTGTGAACTTTACTTTGAACTATGATCTTTCTAATCTCAACTTCCAAAGTGGCTAAGATTACAGGTGAGAGCCATTTGGGCCTGGCACAGTCTGCCGGAGGAGATTCAGGGAACCAAGGGACTTTTAAGTGAATATAGTGATGCTGTTCAACCAGTTGCTGTAGTTGTTATTCTGTTTCATTGGCTTGGGCCTCTTACAGCTGTTGATGTTCATATTAAGATTAACCTCAAAAGTTCATATTTTAACCTCAAAAGCTATATTTTAAGTCTTCCCTGCTCACATGTTGCAAGTGGTTACTGTTTCAGAAAGTATGATTGCTTCCATCATCCCAGAAGGCTCAGTTGGTCAGCACTGTGCTGTCATTCTTTCTCATTGTCTTTGCTGGCTCATATTGGCCTGACTTGGCCTTGCCAGTCCACTGGAGGGGAGAGTGAGAGAAAGGGCGAGGAGGAGGCAGTTTTGTTGTAAATGATCCAAACGATGCACATATCCCTTCTGCTTGCAGTCCTCTGGCCAAAATTTAGTTCTATGGTGACATCTTGTTGGAAGGGCAGCCAAAATGAATCTCTAGGTAGATGGACTCTACCCTGCTACATGGTGATTGAGTTAGAAGGAGGTAAGAATCAGTACCAGAGTACAATTGGCAATCTCCTTCTTCTGTAATGAAGGTGATAATAATCACAGTAAGGTTTCAACCTCCCAATCCCAGAGTAGCAGGGAATTGACATGGGTAAAATCTTTCTTAATTTTAGATGATGACTGTGGTGTGAGATGTGATTACCTGAAATTAAGTTTTTTTTCCACTACTTATTTTTTTAATTGCAGTACTTTAAAAAGTTTAACAAAATTAACCTCATGGCCATTTTGACTTACAGTCCCTATCTTTGAGAATGATACTTTTATTTGCTAGTTTATTATCTCAATGTGTTAAATGTGGAATGATGAAAATTTTGTTTTTGTGATTGCAGACAAAAGATTAGAACTCTAACTTCTTTTATAGATGTCCAGTAATGACGTTGAGAATTTTGTTGATGAGCAGCAATGTGAAGTATGAAAAGTATAAGCGAGTGGTTTAATTCTTTTTCTTCTCTTTCCACCATCCTCTGATGTGCATTCTCTGTCTCACAGTTGCCAACAATTTAATGGCTTAAAGTGAGAAGAATTTTTTTCCTACCTGCAATCCTGTTCTTAGACTAGAACACTTGGAAATTTTCATGTTTACAGCTTCATACTTGTAAATAATAGCAACAATAAGTATTTTCTGAGTTCATATTCAAATATTTGGGCAGTGGATAATTTAATGGTTTATAAATGTAGCTGAAAATCATAGAGATTTGCCATGTGTATTTATTGATATTTTTATGGAGGTGAACATTTGTTGTAGAATATTTTTATGTTCATTGCTTTCCTAAAACCATAGATTTTAATTGTTATGGGAAAGCTTTCGGTACTGCTTATCATATTTTTTATTCCATTATTGAACATGTGTCTTCAGCTTAATGCTTATTTCTTATTATAATATTCTACAACTTTATTTCACAGCATTAATTGAAATGGACTTATTTTACTATATGCTTGGTCAGTAACTAAATGGTATGAAGTAATGTTAAAAAATGCCATCTGGGTTTGGAGGCTAGTGTTTTGAACTGTTTGTCCTACCATCAGTCTGGGTGATAATTTGCACACTACTCTCAGTACTTTTTATCTTTACAAGAATATAGCATTGTAAAAATGTCAAAAAGTATACATATACCCAGTTCACTACTAAGTATTCTATTAAATTTGAAGCATTTGGTAGTAACCTATGCCATTCAAGGGTCTGTATTTTTACAGAATGATGTATTTCAAAGTATACTGGTTGCCATTGGAAAAAATTCATGCATTTAGAGCAACTTAAAGCCAGAACAATTGAGCTGGCACTGTGTGTTTAAAATATTAGTCATCTTGAATACATGCCTCAGTTAAGTGTCAGAAGCAATATATTGTGCAAAAAGAACATTTATTGTTAGGAGGTCAAGCCGTACCTGAGCTTAGACAGCATTTTCCTTAGAGGTTCAATTTGAACATAGCACTAATATCGGCCAGATTTTTATACAGTAACATTATTGATAATAAAGGAGAAGTTCATCGAGGAGAAAAACAAATAAGGGAAGTATAAAAGTCTCTCACTATGAAACTATAGAAATGGATCAAAGAGTTTGACAGGAAGTTTAATGTGTACATAAGTAGAGTCTGACAGAAACATGCGGTGTGTGCCAAAGGTTCCAGTGATGGAAAACCGAAACACAGTGCTCACTGACCACAGCATGAGCCTTGACACACACTGTAAATAATGCAGAGATCTATGGCTGCATTAGGCACTGGGCTGCTGTATTAACTGCAGTAAATCTGCAGCAACAGAAAGGGCTGGCATGCAGAAACTCCTGTGATTAATTTTTATAATGGATTAATAGGAATATAGCAAGTATTCATTTCAAATCATATCATGCTCATCTCCTTGCTCCATAACCCATCAGAGTGTTATCATTTTTATTTTCTTCTACTTACCAGGCTTGTATATGTGGACACTTGCTTTAGTACCCTCAAGTTAAAATCAGAAGATGCTTCTGGTAGAGAGCATCTAATCACTGTCAAGTTGAAGGCAAAGGTATGTGCCTTGTTAAATTCTTGTTCTGGTAAGCAAATACTTTGAGAAATGAACTCTGGCTGTTTCAATGTAAAGGAGTGCTAGTTATTCTAATACATATGTGATGCTTTCAAAAATTGATTTTGGAACATCTTAAAGAGTTTATTCATCAGGTTTTCCAAAGTCTAGATATAATTTCCTTGTCCCTGTGTTAGCTCAAATTTGATCACAATGTGGACTTATTATAATAAAGAGATATTACAAATAACATTCAGTAGCCTTAAAGTGCCATAACATAATTTTTTAAGCTTTCTATATAGAAAAGAAGGGATGATACCACCCTTCTCAGGAGTGATTTTTGAGTTTTCTCCTTCACCTTTTACTATGAATTACTTTTGTAGTTCTTATTTCTGGCTCATCCAACCCCATCCTTTAACACATACGTGCGTGCGCATGTGCACATGTACATGTGCTCTCCTTATTTGTTTTAACTGCCGCTTTATTGGTGGATATTTTGAAATTTTACAAAGGTTGTGTCTCTAAAGGTTGTAGAGCCATTATAGACTAATTACTGGTTATATATGTTATGACTAATTTCATTGGCACAAAACATTGTTTTTGATTTATCTTTATTTTTGCATTTTAGATTGTGAATTTTAAGAAATGAGTAGAATAAGCAAGATCAGCATATTAATCATTCCCTCTGTAATCACTGGGGAAACATTAGAATTTTAAGGAAACCAGGACATCTAGCTTGCTTTTCTTTATTCCAGGTAGTCATCAATCAGCTCCATTTCAGAGGATGGTAGTGGTGAAAAGATCAATTGTGTTTGTCCTTTTTTAAAATGTGTCTGGCATTTAAGCTTTCTACAAAAGAAAATTAATATATAAAGCTGTAGTGGGTGACACAGAGAAGTTGGTACGTTATGGTAGCTCTGTATCAGGCAGACTGAGAAATGACTTATTCTGTTTTACACACAGAACATTCAGGTATAACTTCAAGACCTATATATAAGAGATGCTGAAAAAAACATCAGGATGTGTATCTCATTTGTAAAGGAAGGTGATTGTTTTCATTAAACTAAAAAATAATTTTCCTTTAAAGTTTTTAAAGGTATACTTTTTTTTTAAGATCTGGGAAAAATCAGCCTTCATCTTTTCAAAAGGTCACATACTGCTAGAGGCAAGGATTCTGTCATTTCCCTCAAATTGAGGTTTGTTTATATTTTGTACTTCGGGAAAGTTGCTTTCCTGATTCTAAGATGACCAACGAATTTTAAAAACATTCTGATCTCATTTTTGTAAGTTCTTGTACTTAACAAAGAATAAGGCTTTAAGTTTACTCTGCCTTGAACTGTACTTAATGAACTTTATTTTTTAACATTCATGAACTGTACAGATAAATGGATATTAATGTTATAAAAGATTTTGCCATATACTTTGATGATACTGTATTTATTTATAACTTGTACTTTTGCTTTTTGTGGATCTCTTTCATGTCAGTACATTTAGTATTCTAAGTCCTACATACATGTAATATTTAGTCTCTTAGTGTAATAAACTTTGTATGTACTTAATGATTCAAGGTCACAGTCAGTTTTCTAGGTATGTCCACTCCAGATGTAGTAAGCATTTCATTAACTTCTTGCTGTATCTAGGTTGATGATTTGAGTGAAAGTTGATACTGTTAGTTGCTACTATCTCTAGGACATAAATAACAGTACCTAAAGCAAGCTGAATTTAAAGTTTTGACCCTAGGAAGTTTTAATTTTACATAATTACTTTTAAAGAGGTAAAAAGGATTTAGAGGTAAAAGGGATTTTATAAAGGGATTTTAGTTCTGCCATTTTTACATGTGAAATCATTATCCAAAATAAAAACCTAACAACTTGAACTGAAGAGTCTGTCTGCATTTACTTTGAGGTAATCACATGCCTTTTATATTAATATGGGGACAAGTTTGCCTTTGTATAGCACCTAAACTTTCAATTACACCGTATGATATTCTTGTATTGTCTCAAATAAATCCCCTTATTTCAGCTAATCTGTTTTTAATTTTTTTTAGAATTTAAGCATCATAATATTTTAAAACCTTTTTAAATGTATTTCTTTTTAGTTTTATAGAGCCAGACATCATGAGTCAGTTTACAGTGATATTGTTTCTTTTTAGCAATCTGATCATTAAAGAACAATGTTAATGCTTTTTGAAAATATTGGCTTCAAATGGACTAATGTCTGTTACATATTAGTTTCTATTTACTTATCTGTGTGATACTCAAGGTCTCAAGCGTTCTAGGCAAAGGCTCTACCATTTGACCTATACTTTGCTTTAGTTACTGTACAGACATTGTCTTATATTTTCACCTGGGACTGTCCTTATGCAGCAGTCTTCCTTTGTTACTGGCTTAGAGGTATGGCCCTTCATTCCTAGCTCACTGACATTTTGTCCAGACTAATGTCCATGTGAGAGCTTTCCATCTGTGCCTCCTGTGAAGCTGAGATTGCAGATGTTCCTCCATGCCTGGCCCTACAGTGGTGAATTTTCAGTCTCAGTTCCTTATCCAGTGAAGTAATGAGAAATAAGAGAATGAAAAAGTAAAGGCCTAAAAGTAATTCAAGTAGTTTGTCAAATAAAAGTTATCTTAAAAAGACTTTTCTTTTAGTAAACTTAGTTTTTACATAAAGAATTTTAAAATTATCTATGATATGAAATATTCTAGACTTAGATTTTAAAGTTATCATGAAGTATTTTTTAATAAGAGAAATAATTTTAAGAAAAACTTACCTTCTATCTTAGTTAACTTAGAAACCTGATTTGTTCTTATGACTATCACTTTTTACTTAACTGATTAATGAATTTTCTATTTACTAATTTGAATTTTTTTTAGTTTACGACTGTTAATTTTTCTTGAAAAAAACAGAAAGTGTTCCATTGCTTCTTTTTATCATCCTGAGTTTTCTTTGATATAGAAAACCACTTTTTAAATGGATAGCTATGTGTAATTGATGTTGGACACTTCTTGATTCTGTTAACAGGTTCTACCTATTTTAATGGTTATCGAGAATAACTGAGATAAAATTTAAGTTTGGAAGGAATTAAATAAAATATCTCTTCTTTAAACGAAAAACTGAGATGCAATTAAGTTTATTTCTCAAATTCTGCCAAGCAGCTGCCATGACACTTATTTGGAGTATAACACATTATATGTTTCCGAACATAGACTCGCTTTAGCAACTTTGAGTCACCAAACTTTGTGTGTCCTGAGCACAGTTTGTGTTAGGCAGCTCTCCATATTACTGTAAGAGTACAAACAGTCTATTTACATAAAATATATTTTCAGTCACACTGATGTTTCCTAATGTAACTAGTTTTTCTAAAATACCTCATGTGTAGTTATCACATGTAAGTGGAAATAACCTGGTGCTATTGTTTTTTCATAGTACCCTGAAGAACCACCAGATTGTTTTGTGGATTTTCCTGTTCCATTTTCTGTTTCTTGGACACCACAGGTAAATGCTTGAACTTATTTTTAAGTACTTAAAAAGAATGTTCTTTTTTAGTACAGTATCCATGATTAAATGATCTCTTCGTATGATTTTCTTCTTTCTTTACAATGCATACATACGTGCATACAAACATGCATGCAATATACACACATATACATATACACATAGCCAATCAGCCTCCAGTTTTTTTATGCTACATTTTCAGTAAACATGCAGAAGCCTTATTGATGTACAGTTTTCTTTACAATTAAATTCTAAAGTACTCTTTAGAAAGCAGTGGGCAATGGGTGGAATTTGTTAAAATTTTTTTAACTCTGATGACATTATACTAGAAAACAATTTTCACAGGAGAATGAAAGTGTGAACCTTACTGTTTTAAAGTATTTTTAATATAGTTTTATTACTGTTAGGGTATTATATAGAAAGTTTACCATTTCATAGGTCAGATAATGAGGATATTTGTTCTTTTTTGGGGCAGTATTACCCCTTCCCTTGCTTTTCCCCAGTTTTCCCCTCTTGTCCTTTCCCACAAGTTACATGATTCATTTTTCATTTTCTTCCTTTTTTGAACTTAGACTATTACTACGAGAGATTATAGATTTTTTTTATTAATTTCTCAGTAAACTGATGATATATAATATGGCTTTGTTTTCATGAGTTTATTGTGAACTCACAGTATTACAAAATGGTATTTTTGATTTTTAAAGCTGTGATACTATGCCTTAGGTTCAAGGAGCAGTCTAATGATGAAAAATATTGTCTTACTTTTACCAACTATATTATAATTGACAGCATAAAGGAGCAAACATTTCCATTCTTAGGCAGAGAAAATTCATACTTACATTTTCCTATTATTCTGTAAATAATTTTTGCTAAGAACATTTGTTTAGGTTCAAGTAACAATTCATGCTTGTGTTTTAAATTACACATACATAAGAGTGAAAATACATGAATGTAGATTTTAAAAGCTTAAGAAGTTTAGTTTTATGAGGGTGCAGATTTTTTTTTTGCTTTTTTTCTTTATTGTCAAAGTGAAGTACAGAGGCATTGCAGTTTCATATGTAAGGCAGTGAGTACATTTCTTTTTTTTTTTTTTAGCAATGATTTTTTTTCCAAATTTTTATTATCAAACTTATGTACAGAGAGGTTACAATTTCATATGTTAGGCATTGGATACATTTCTTGTAGTTTGTTATCTTTTCCCTCATACCCCCCTTCCTCCTCCCTCTTTCCCTTTCCCCCCATGAGGTGTTCAGTTCACTTACACCAAACAGTTTTGCAAGTATTGCTTTTGTAGTTGTTTGTCTTTTTTTACCCTGTGTCTCTCGATTTTGGTATTCCCTTTCAATTTCCTAGTTCTTATACCAGTATACACGGTTTCCAATATACTCAGATAAGATTACAGAGAAAGTGTAGGTACAACCACAGGAAGGTGATACAAGAACATCATTAATAATAGAAGCTATAAATACACATGGGACGTTGAAAGTAGTTACAACTGTGATATAACAATCGTTTCCATAACATGGAGTTCATTTTACTTAGCATCATCTTATGTGTTCATAAGGGTATAGCTATTGGGCTCTTGTGATCCTCAGGGTGCAGATGTTTTAATCACATTTAATTATTTAGCAATTTTTTTTTTTACTTCTTTAAAGACAACAACAAGTATATATCCATTTCTTTTATGGAAATCAAGAAAACAACAAAATATAAGGAAAAAATAATTGATGCATGATGTAAATTTTTTTAAATAATGTGCTATTTTTTCTCTTCAAAAATTAGAATTATATTGTTTAATTTTTTAAAAATTTAATTTTATTGTCAAGGTGATATACAGAGAGGTACAGTTAAATACATAAGGTGATGAGTATATTTCTTGTATGACAAGAAATGTTTAACTTGATTAAAAAATACATTGGTTTTGGAAGGTTTATCTTTCTGCTTTAAAAAATGTGATAAGAAAATGTATCTGGATTATATTATTCTCTCCAGATGTCATGTTTAAATTACATTTTAACACTTACCATTACTCCACAATTGAAAAATACAATTTTGATGAGTTTCTTAATTTATTCTCTTTTCCTTTAGTTCCCTTCCCACCAGACTATGAAAAAGTTTACATATGTCTAAATTAATTTATGACTGCCAGATTGGAAAATCTTTGAGAGAAATTTTCTTTAAATTTGTTATCCAGAAAAACAAATTATACATATAGGTATATTAGTAAATATCATATTGATACACATGTGAATTTTATATTTGAGTCATACAAGTTTACTTTTTTGTGAATGATTCAAGACTTATAATTCATTAGTAACAATATAATCACAAATATTAAAAAAAATTAAATATACTGAAATTCTTAGCAACATACACGTCAAATTAGACCTTTTATTCACAACTGCAACTTTGCAGATGTTAATGTATTGTCACACTTGCTTTAGATATATCTAGGGTTCTTTCTCCTTTAGAAATAGTCTTCTGGGAACTGCACAGATCCATTCTCCTTTCATACTGTTTTTCTCTTCTTTTCTTCCTTTCTAACATGTCTTGCCTTGAAATTGGCATGTTTGTTACCCTGGCATTTGTATTTTTTGTTTGCTACATTTCTTATGCAGCCTTATGCTTTTTGTGCAGTATTATTTCAGTGTTTTATCCATGAGCATTTATGTATGTCTAACACATTCAAATGCCGTTTATTATTCCATTATGTGTATTGACCAGGTAATTTAGCCATTGTCCTATTGTTAAGGTTAGTCACAATTTCATACTAATAGCCTGAAATAAACACTTTATATATTTCCCTGTACATAAATGTAAGAATTTCATTATTAATCATTTCTAAAAGTGAAAATACTGGATTCTAGAGAAGGTGCCTCAATAAGGTAAAACTGCCTTCCCAAAGGCTGCATATTTGTTATTCCTGTTTCATGGTACATAGAAATAGTTATTTCTCATATCTCTTTCAAGTTTTATTTCGCTCTGTCTGACCTTCATTCATCTCAAGAATTGATCTTTTTGTGTATAGTCTTTGCTTCCTTGAATTATTTTTCTTTTATTAGAAACACTCCTTATATATTTTAGATACTGATGCATTGTTGGCTCTATGAGATACAAATATCTTCTTTCTCGTTTATGTGTTTTAACTATACATCATATTTTCTATTGCGTAAGTTTAACTTACAATGTATTTTACATCTAGCAGTCTCTTCCTTTCTTGTTTTTTGTATCTCAAATAAGAAAAACTTTCGTATCTTTTTCTGAAAAGATATAGTACTATAATTCTAAAGTTGAAAGATCCTAGCATTTGCTTAAGCATAATGCAGAAAGTTGAATTTAACCCTTGTCTATATTATATTTTTTATAGTGTGTAGAGATGTCTTCATTTGTAGGGGTATGAGGATTATTCCAGTTTGTTCTTCTACACATGCAATTAAAATTCAGAGATTTTCAAAACTACCATTTACTTATAAGTAAATAATAAGGTTACCAGTACCTCACAAGGTTTTTGCTGATGGTACCAGCAGCTTGAACTCAGGTTTTAGACATGAGTGCTGGCAATATTAACTTATGCTTTGAAAGTAAGAGGCAGTGTGAAATGACTTTGGTTTGATTTCTGTTGACAAGCTAGAATCAGTTCTGTGTGGGGGAGGTTATTTTTGGTTTTAAACAGTTGCGGCTCTTAAGCAATGAGAATGCTTGATTTAATAGTAAATTTATCCTTAAGGGACTATAACTAGGTTTCAGATAATTGACTTAAAAACCTTTGATTTTGTACATTTTCTCATTAGGTTCAGTGTTTCTGGACTTTAAACTTGGAAGGTTTTTTTCTTTTTTTTCTTTTTGTAATATAATAGACATGGCTTTGTGGCAGCCATATTAAAAATGGGTAATTTTCCTTATGGTCCCTGTCTTCCTGCTGAGTTGATAATGTTTTGATGTATTTTTCTTTTGCTCTGATGAGAGGTCTGCTGCTGCTGCTCTGACATATTCATTTGGATGAATAATTATAACTTGCACAATGTCAAGCTGAAGATGGTAGGGTTTTGTGCGTCATGACAAGCCTAGTAGCCAGTGCAGGTGTCTCACAGCATGATCAGCAACAGCCAGTGTATTCTGGCTCAGAGGAGACATTTAGAGTAGTAAGAAATCAGCACCAAGGGCAAGGCTGCTGCTACTGTTACTGCCATAATGTGTGCCAAAGAGATGCAAAGTGCTTTTCAAAGACAAGTATCTAAATATCCCTTTTCAGATATTTACTTCTTTTTACCAGTAAACTCTTTTTTTCTTTGATTTTAGCATAAAATGTAGGAGCATCTTGTATTTTCATCTTATTCTACTACTAGCATCCTATGTGCTCTAACATGTATCTGGTGTCTTTTAGACTTTTACATACAGGTCAGATATGTCAATGTTCTTGACTACGGACACTGAGAATGTGTTAATGTCATACTTTGAGTGCATTGATGGCATGATTATATGAAAGTGGAAGTCATTTTGTTCAGAACAGTAAGCAAAAATTGCAGCTAATATTACAATTCTATCTGAAAATATGTTACTAAATGCAGATTTGGTAGAGTAATGCTTGACACAAGCAGTTGCGGATTTCAGATTTGGTATGATATAATAAACAGTGGTTTTACAATTTTTAAAATCATGACTATCTGCTATGTTTGGACTAATGCCATCCATGAAGAACAAAACTAATGATAAAGTTTCTGGTTGATAATTGGATGGTGAATGAAAGAAGAAGTCCTATTACATAGCAGGGAGTATGATCCATTAGTGAGAGCAGCACACTCAGTTGGGATCCTAGGTTCTGTTTACAGTTGAGCCATTGACTTAATTGTGTAATTACAAGCAAGTCTCCCGACTGACTGCCTTTTGCCTCAGTTCATGTCAGAGTGGTCATGAACTTCTGTAATCCCAGCTGCTTGGTATGTGGAGTCAGGAAGATCAGTAATGAGTTCCAGGTTTGCTCAGGTGAAAAGGTGTCAAATCCCTACCTGTTTGATAACTAAGAAACAAAAACCCCAAAGCTGTTAAAGCAAAATGGCAAGCAGCTCAGTGGTAGAGCACTTGAGAGAAGGCACAAAGTTCTGGGGTCAGTCCCCAGCACCAAGGAAACAACAGCAAAAGTAACAACAAAAACTCCATCATTGAAAAGATGCACATTTATTATTCCAGATACTCCTTAGAGTTACATGGGCTTTCATGAAAATTGAGATCACATTTTTTTTTCAATCAAGAATTTGTTTACAACCTAGGAATTGTCATCTGTTCATATACTTTAGGGCTGTCCATTTGATTTATTAACCCACGTGCTAAAATTTTTTCTTGAAGCTGTTCCTAAATATATATTATATACATTTTTGTTGCTGTTGTGATGTGTGGGTAATGGTGTGTTGTAAGGGCTTGGTCTGCATTAAAATATCCTTTTGGAAACATTCTTTTGGAGGATAAATGCTCAGCTTGAGAGTAAAGACCCAATAGGTTGTAGATAGAAATAGTAACTCAGTTATGAAAAGTATCAATTCAAATATGTCTACTAGAATCACTAAGAGGTGTTGGTACTTTTCAGTTAGGAAATACAACCTTCCCCTGTTTCTGTAGTAAAATAGAAATTGAATATTAGAAAACAAACCAAGTTAACAGATAGATGGAGGGGAGTATAGCAGAGACTGAAGTTGATGAAAAGCACCAGAGGTAGTGAGACTGTGTTTAGATTTAAATAATGCCACGTGCCATTCCTTGGCTCCAACTATGAGAGTAACACTAGCAGCCAGGAGCACACTACTCTTCTTGCCGTTGGTCACTTCTTAATCTGAAGTATAGAACTTTGTGCCATTGCCTTTTTTTTTTTTTTTTGGTGTGTGTGTACATGATGAAAAATTGGATGTAGCTGAACTTTTTGTAGGGAAGATGGCACCTATTTTTCCTTAGAGCCTAGTATAGCAAGAAGTCAGCGTAGTTAATCTGCTTAGTTTTATATAAAAAGGATAATCTGCAGTGTAGGCTAGCTGAGGAAAGGATTGAAAATGTCATCTTAGTTTAAATGCAATATATCCCTGGCAGACTTTTCCTTTTCTTAACCTGCTCTACTAGTTCTTTGTTAGTTACACATGGCATGATCTTGCTTCAGTTAGCATTGTGGGCAGATACCCTTTTAATGAGAAATCAAAACAGTAGCAAATATTTGAAATGACGGGTGGTCACTTAGAATCATAATCACCAAGCATAGGAGAGATAATAATTTATGGATAATAATTTATGGATTGTTTGACAGGAAATGGTACTTGGTGAAATAGTTTTAGTAATAAATGTAACTTTTGAAAGATGTGGGGAACCAATAGAGCATGGAAGTAAGATCAAATGAACTGGATATTTAGGAGATTTATCACCTCTTTAAACATACCTGGTAGGAAATCTTGCAATTAGTGTTAAAATTAAATTTCTTAAAGTTTAATCTCTTAATATTTTCTTATTCTAGTGAAGTCCTTTGAATCCCCCAAAGATAAAGATAAAAAATGGTTATTAGAGGATTTATCTGTAAGTATTATAGGGAAGAATAAAAAAAAAAAAAACTATATCAGCATGGGAAGCAACTGTTGCAAGTACCAGAAAATTATGCTATTAATTTAAGTGTCATCAGAGCACAAAAGATCACATTCTGGGACTATGTGAACGTTATTAAAATACTGGAAATGATAGTGCTTAAGATAACGATATTATACTCTAAGATCTGGTTAAGTGACTGACATTATTACTTCACTTCAGGTATTATGAAAGTAACAAAATGCTTTTAAGATAATAAGCGTTACATTTTGAGATTGGCAGTTTTCACACTTTTCTGCTTAAGTGCTTTCCCAGTTTAACATAATTTAATAACAGTTATGGGGAGAAAACCTAACATTTTAGTTTCCATATATCTTTCTTACTTTCTCCATTATATATCTATCTATTCATATAACATTCATAAAATTTCATTCTCTGGTGATTATTTGAACTATTAACTCTTTTTGCCTTCTTTGTACTTGATCTAAGGAGTGTTACTATTTTATGTTTGTTTTTAATAAAGTTTAAAATTATTGAGAAAAAGTTACCACTGTGTACATCCATTATGTTCCAGGAATCAAGATGGGCATTTTTAATATACAGCTTCAATGAGGTGTAATTGACATGAAGTGAATTAACTTATTTAGGTGTATAACTCAGTAAGCCTTGATTTCATACTTACTTGTGAAATCTGCACAATCAAGATAATAAATATTTCTGTCACATCCATGTTGCTTCTTTTTTCATCTGTATTTCCTCTTTCCTACCTTCTGGTGTGCTCTTGTTCTCCTATTGTTTCCCAGTCCTCTGGTAACTGTATACCTGCTTTCTGTCTCTAGATTTGTTTGTTTTCTACAATCTTATGGAATTCTATGTGCTTTGCATGGCAGACTTCTTTTTCTTAGTATAGTTCTTTTGAGACTCTGACTAACATGTTACAGCATGCCCTACATAGTTCATGTGTTTTCATTGCTAAATACTTATGGATAAATTCCCAATTATCTTGAGCATGAATGTAAGCATTGTACTCAAGACTTAGCTGTTACAAATAAAGCTGCTATACGAACTTCACATCATTATATAGACATGTTGTCATTTGTTTGGGGTAGAGCCCTAAGAGAGCAGTGGCTGGATCATGTAGGAAATGTAACTTTCACATTTTTAAAAGAGCCAGACTATTTTCCAATGTGGTTGTGGTTCAAATAATAATGACAAGGCTTTCTATTCAGCTGCCTCCTTACTGACATTTAGTATGGGCAGTATCTCTCATTTTAGTCACTGTAATCAATACTTAATAGTATCTGAAATGTGATTATAAATTTTACTTTGTTAATGAAAGTGTTAACATTTTTTCATCTGTTTGTCATCCTCCTTATTGAAGTACCTGTTCATATTTTCCTGAAATGCCTAGGTTAATGAAGAAAGATGCTGGAGTCATGAGTAGAAGATTCAGTTTTGTTAATATGTCAGTTCTCTTCACATTGATCTGTAGATTCAGTATTAATCTAACCAAAATTCCAACAAAAATTTTAAGGCTTGACAAAATTATTTTAAAATTCAAAAAAAAGGGAAAACTTAAGATGAGTCAAATAATTCTGAACAACTAAGTTGGAGGAGTAACTCCACCTGATCTAAAGGTTTATAGATCTGCAAAAAAAAGAACCTCACCTAAAGGTTTATAAATCTGCAAAAAGTTAGACAGGTAGATAACTGGCCTACAGAATTTAGAAATAAATCTAATAGGCAGACAACTTTCCTCAAACTAAGGTGCAGAGTCTTTTCATTAAAAGATGCTGCTAAACGATAAACTTTTAACTCACAACAGATTATAAACTTAAGGCTAAAACCGCAAAAATTTTAGATATGTTTTGCAGTTTTTTTCTTTCTCTCTTCCTTTCTTTCCTTGTTTTTTGTTGTTGTGTGTGTGTGTGTGTGTGTGTGTCTGTGTGTGTGTGTGTCTGTGTGTCTTTTGCAATGGTGGGATCAAACCTGGGAACTTTAATGTGGTAGGTAAATATTTCACTGCTGAGCCATTGCTACTGTTTCTGTCAGTCTCAGACATTTCTTAAAAGTATATCAAACACAAGGTCCATAAAGGAAAAAAATATTGGTAATTGAAAATTTCTTGAAAGGTACCATTAGAGAGTGAAAAGGTAAGCTACAGATTAGGAGAAAATATTTGGAAATAATATTGTACTTTGCATTCAGAATGTGTAAAAACTCTCAAAATTCAGTACAATAACCCAAACTGGACAGTGTTTTATATTGTAGCTACTAAAAGGATAAACCTTCTACTGCCATTAAAAGCTGTATGTTAATTAACTAGTAGATGTTTCCTAAATATACTTATTCTTAACCCATAGGAATTGTAGAGAATTGAACTAATATCACCTGATTTCTTTTAGCTGGGAATAAAAAAACTGCACCCTCCTTCATTTCCTAATACTACCTACCTTCACTGTGCAGCAGCTTCAAAATGGTGTGTCTCAACAAAACATCTCTTTTCCCCTGCCAGAGTTATCCTAATAACTAAGATCAGAGAACTTTGTAGGGGTCACAAGTTATCTATATATGTGCAGACCTAGAAATGTGAGCAGAGTAGTTCCATTAGAGCAACTCAACCAGTGGAAAACGAAAACTAGTAAATGAATGAATGCTCCTGGATTCCTCTGTTTTGGAGGGGAATTCTAGGAACTATTTCCACAGCTTTTCACATTAACCCTAGTGACTGGCTTTAAAACACATCCTTTTGCCTTCCCTTCTGTACTTTTTCTCTTTCCTATTTTCTTAAGTTCACTTAAAACAGACTGCCCCACCCAAAGCCTTGTCCTCAGGCTTTACCTTGTGAGGGGATCTCATACTCATTATCACTGTCATATGGTACTAATAAAAGGGGCATAGGACACGGGTCCAAATGTATCAAGCATGCTTTGGGCCCAGAAATTTACCTTCTTAAAGAAAAATCCTGATGTTTGCTTGCCTTTTTTTTTTTTTTTTGAGGGTCATGGGGCTTGAACTCTGGGTCTGGGTGCTGTCCTTGAGTTCTTCAGCTCAAGGTTAGCGCTCTACCCCTTGAGCCACAGCACCACTTTTGGCTTTTCCATGATTAAAAGAGTCTCTCAGACTTTCCTGCCAGAGCTGGCCTTGAGCCATGATCCTTGGAGCCTCTTGAGTAGCTAGGATTACAGGCGAGAGCCATAGGCACCCGGCTTTGACTTTTCTAAGATTGAATAAAACCTACCCATATTATAAATTATAAATGACTTAGTAAACAATTTAAATTGGTAGGCTGTAATAAGCCCTAGAGAATTGTAATCTTCTGTGACTTAAGTTAAACTGATAGTAGGCTATAGTCAGAGACTGCTTAGCTGTAACTGTACCTCCTTTTGGTAGAACAGGACAAATGTTTCTCTACACTTCAGTAAGGGAGATCAACTCATCTAGGCATAGAACATGCAGCATAAAACTTGGCAAAATTGAGAAGATATATTGATTGCATAGGTAGTGTAGTATTAAAACCTATTCAAGAAACAGAATAATTTGCTTTATTTAGCCAGACAAACTTACTATTGGCTCATAATCTTGGAGTTTTAACTTTGCTGATTTGAAATAGTATCTAAAGTCCTTAGTATTCATAAACTTTTGTAGTGTTTTTATTAGAAATACTTATTTGAAACATTATCAAAAGCCTTTGATTATTCTTGACACTGTTATGCTGGTTTTTATCAGAACAGTTTAAATATTCCAATCTTTTCAAGAATACCACATTAGTTTAGAAGAAACTTTAAGCTTTGTTTACAATAAAAGTATAAATTTTGTTTGAAAATCACTGATAGCTTTACTTTTTACTGAAAATGTCTTTGAGCTAATTCCTATAAAATTAGTATCTGAAATATCCAATTCAGAGATTGAATAAAAGTTAAATTTGAAAAAAATTATAATTGATCATCAAAAAACAGATAAAACTAGGCTGTTACTAGGCTGAGGATGTTACTCAGTGGGAAAGCATGTCATTTATGAGGCCTTAGGATCAGAGCCATTGCACAGGGAAAACAGACAATGAATAAAAAAATAAATGAGAAAAAAGTAAATTTTTGATACTTTTTTACTATATGTCTGTAATGATATTTGCTAATGTTTAAAAGTAGCTTAGTCAGATTATAAATATCACTGTATTTAGCTTCATTTTGTAGACAAAAAGTGAAATAAATTACCTTTAGATTAAAATTAGAGATACTATACTCAATTGATTATATAGGTGATGTACATTAATAAAGTTATTATATATTGATCATTTTAAAGGAGAAGTTAACTTCCATATATAGTTTAACAAAAATCTTAATAAAACATGTTGCCTTTAGAAACCATTTTGATAAAGGGATTATTCTAGTTTTAATAAAAATAGTCATGTTATATACACAATGGAATTTTATGCCTCTATCAGAAAGAATGACATTGCCCCATTTCTAAGGAAATGGAAGGACTTGGAAAAAATTATACTAAGTGAAGTGAGCCAGACCCAAAGAAACATGGACTCTGGTCTCCCTTATTGGGAATAATTAGCACAGGTTTACGCAAGTCACAGCAGAGGATCACAAGAGCCCAATAGCTATACCCTTATGATCACATAAGATGATGCTAAGTGAAATGAACTCCATTTTAGGGAAATGATTGTTATATCACAGTTGTAACTACTTTCAACATCCCATGTGTATCTGTAGTTTCTACTATTGATGATGTTTGTGTATCACCTTCTTGTGATTGTGTCTACACTATCTCTGTAATCTTATCTGAGTGAATGGGAAACAGTGTGTACTGGTATTAGAATTAGGAAATTCAAAGGGAATACCAAAATTGAGAGAGAAACAACAACAAAAGCAATACTTGCAAAACTGTTTCCTGTAAGTGAACTGAACACCGCAGGGGGGGGAAGGGGGAGGGGGGAGGGGGGTATGAGGGACAAGGTAACAAACAGTACAAGAAAAGTATCCATTGCCTAACGTATGAAACTGTAACCTCTCTGTACATCAGTTTTATAATAAAAACTTAAAAAAAATAGTCATGTTAGTGCTAACAGAAATAAGGAGAGATGAAGTTGAGACTTTTTTGCCTTTCAGAGTCCAGTTTCTGGCTGAAAATGAAATAGAGCTTAAAATTCTAAATTGAGTGTATTTTGAGTGAAAGATTATCTCCTGTTGGTAGAGTGCCATGTAACTTATACAGCTTTCATCTTTCCACAGAGCTCCTTAATAAGCATTCATAGTCAGTTCTTGGCAGGATTAGAATCACTGAAGGCATTCTGGGATGTTATGGATGAAATTGATGAGAAGACCTGGGTGCTGGAGCCAGAAAAACCTACGCGGAGTGCAACAGCACGCAGAATAGTAATAGGTAGGGATAAAGGCTTCAAATTTCAAGTGTTTGATTTTATTTTGTATTATTTATTAAAGAGAATTTAAAGATGACAGTTGAAGTCTCAGATGAAACTTCTTTATATGAAGTCATCTGTTAAAACTTTTTGGAAAAAACCCTCATTTCTTACTGCATATTTATGTAAATATTTTAGGTGAAAAGGGCTAGTACTGAGGTGTTTCATTATAAAAGGTGATGATCCAATGGAAGTAACATTGAGAGACAGTGTTTAATTAGCTCTTAATTAGCACAAGAATAGTGGGGCAGGTTATTCAAAATGTACATTACTTAGAACACACAAAAAAACTGGCTAGAAATAATGAAGTCTTCATCTGTGAGATTTAGACAAGATTGGTGTGAACAGATCTGGGAATATATTCTGACAAAAATGTAAAGGATAAAAAAGCCTTAAAGTGGAATTGGCTATCAGAGAATAAACAGCACAAAATAAAAACTGGATGTATTTTATATACTATCTTTATCATAAATATATGTAATTATCAAATAAGATATAGTATAGCAATAAGTAGTCCTTTAGTGGTATCATATTCTCTGGACTATTAAATAATTATTTCCATTATAAGTAAACACAAAACCTAAGTCAGTTTTAAAAGTTAGCATTTTCCAAGATGTTAGCTATTTTAAACTATAGTTGTGTCCACATTAAATACCATACCTAGTTCTAAGCTATCCATGTATATTTTCCCTCTATTTATTTCTAAGAAGGTATGTTTTTAAAAGCCTATCTTCTGATGGATACTGGGAAATTCTGATATAATTAATACTCATGTTAATGAACAAGTTTTATCTTTTACCCTAACGGTGTGATAGTTTATCTTGGGCCAGGGGTGTGTGGCAGGGAGTGATCTATTGTTAGGAGAAGAAACTATAATAACTGCAGCAGTTTTACAAATAATATTATTTTCCCAGTTTGGAAGAGTCTAGTAGTACTTAATTTTGAATAATTAACCAAATTATGATATACTTGTGAACAAGTAGATATTAAGAATGAAAATATTTTCTGCAGAGAAAGGTAGCAATTTATTATTTTCATGGCCTGGTTAAAATTACTCTTACAGTTTTTAAAAATATATTTTTGTAATGTTCATTGTAAACAGCCTACTTGCTATTCAGCTGATCTATCTTTAGTTGTGATTTTCCTTCCTTCACATCTATATTTGCTGTCCTAGAGCCAAGTTTTCAACGAATTATTTGAAAGGTTATTTAACATAGCTATTGTTTAAGGGATAGTACTTTCTGGAGCCATTTAGTTGATGACAGTGCTAAAGGCTAATGAGAGATTTATGTTCATTATAAAAATGTACAGTTATTAACAAATGTTGCATAGGACAACTTTGAGGTCGTATTTTCTCATTCAGTGTCTATAACTCATATTATTTAATCCTGATTACCATTTTGTCAGATTTGTATTGTTTGCATTTACATTATTGTCAAGATTAATTAGCAAAAGGCTTAGTCTTAGTGTATAGAAATTATCAAAACACTTTAAAAATAAAAATGAAGTTCTAATTGCTCCTAATAACTACACTATGTAACCTCACAAATTGTCATTATAGAAATTTGTACCATGGGACAACTACAACTTCTGAAGAACCTAGTGCCAAATAGAAATCAATTTTTCTGAAATTCTGCAGAATAGCTTACTTTTGTTATTAAATGAATACTTTGTTACAATTGGTCAATTTACAAAGGAACAATTTTCCCTGGACTTAAAAAGTATGTTTATTTTGCCATTTATAATATTATTTACATTTGACCATTTACAAAATGTGAATTTTATAAAGAACATCATGAAAAGTAATCTAGATAATTATGTCTTAACCTTATGCTATTTTTATGAAAAGCTTTCATCACTCCATAGAAAATGTTCATTGAATTTTTGTGTGTGCCAGTCCTGGGGCTTGAACTCAGGGCCTGGGTGCCCTTCCTGAGTTTTGTTTCTCAAAGCTAGCATCCTAGCAGTTGAGCTACAGCTCCACTTCCACCTTTTCTGGTGCTTAATTGGAGGTAAGAGTCTCATAGACTTTCTTGCTTGGTCTGGCTTTGAACCACAGTCTTCGTATCACAGCTTGCTGAGTAGCAATGAGCCACTGGCACCTGATGTTGAACATTTTACTATGATAGAATTGTCCCAAATACCAATTTAACTTAACCATATGAGTTTACAAATTAGCTACTTTTAAAAATTTAGATCTCTGAAACTCTAGTGATAATAATAACATAAAATTACTTTTTGATGAAAATATGCCATATTTACCTTCAGGGAAACATTTGCTTGGGTTATTCTTTCTTTGGGTAGAGTATGAAATAGGAAGCAAAATAGACACGTTTTTATTTTTTGTTGGCTTGTTTAGTGAGTTGTTCCTACTGTAGACACTAATCTTCTTTTATTTTAGGGAATAATGCCTCCATAAGTATAGAGGTAGATCCCAGGCATCCTACCATGCTTCCTGAGTGTTGTTTTCTTGGAGCTGACCATGGTATGACATTTGAGAATTAAGTATTCTGAGCAGAATTATGAAATCTCTGAAACACTGTTAATATATTTTTAAATAGTGTAAAAATATAATTATTCCTCATTTCTGAACTATACACTATTTAACCTAAATAATGTGGCTTAAAATCTCCAATAGTTGAGAAACAAACTGTAGATCAAATATAGTTTTACAATAGAAGAGCTACAAAAACTGGTAAATTATTAAACTTTTTCTTTTCCCCCTGAAGTGGTAAAGCCCCTGGGTATTAAGCTGAGCAAGAACATGCATTTGTGGTAGGTACCTTGGCAATAAAATTGTTACATTTCTATGATCTTATAAAGTTTATAACAGATTTTTTTTCCTGCTTTCAGGGATCCAGAAAATAGTCTGTTACAAAATTTGAAACATGTTTTAGAAATTGATTTTCCACCTCGTACTATTCTGGAAAAATGTGTAAGTTTTATCAGTGCTTTGATATTCTATGTACTATTCCATAATAAAATTTAAATGCTTCTTTCAGAAAAAACAGTCTGAGAAGGGAGGAATTGGAAGATGTTATAACACAGACCTCTGAACTACAAGTTAACAATTGCATCAAAGAACTTATTAACCTTTGATAGGTGGTTTTCAGTGTATTTTATTCATGGTCTTCAGGAGTATGATTGATGACAGACAATAAAGAGAAAAGTCCAAAGTTGCTAATGAGATGTTTGGATATGCTATACTATCTGCATATGTATCACTGAAATAAAGTTCTAATTAGTTTGAAAGTATCTTTGTTGGGTGTTAAAAAGTGATGTGACTCTGTTTTCTATAATATAGCAATATACTTTGTATAAATCTAAAGTTATAAACATTTACTACTATCTGTATTATCAGTTATTCCTTTGCAAATCTTAACAAATTTACTTAAAATATTAAGCATTTTTCTTTTGAAGGATTTTTCTATGGACTGTGGAATCTGTTATGCTTATCAACTTGATGGTGCTATTCCTGATCAGATGTGCAATTATTCCCAGTGTGGACAGCCTTTCCATCAAATATGCCTATATGAGGTAAAACTAGAATAAATTAAGAATAATCTCTGCAAGACACTTTGCAATTCCAACATAGGAAGTATGTGTATTTTAAATACACAGAACCTAAAGTCTGCTTACTCAGGTGTTCCCTGGTTTTGCTATATCCTTCTCTGGGCTCATATGCATAATTTCCTTTCTTTTAAAAATAGTTTTTTTCTCTTTCTGTTATTATAAAAGTGATGTACAGGGGGATTACAGTTACATAAGTTAGGCAAAAAATACATTTATTTTGTGGACAATATCATCCTTTCTCTCACTTAATTCTTCATTATAGATATTAGTGAAAAAATGTCTCAAAGAATCTAAGGACTTGGGAATCTATCCAGAATATATTCACAAATGTGAATAAATTTTGTCCCATGCCACCACAATTTGAACCCTAAAGATTTATCTAGGTGAGCTGATGGCAGCAATAAAATGAATTAGCAGATGGGTGACAGCTGTTTCTCATCAGGCTATACTTAAGTATAAAATAAATACAGTAATCCTACTTTTGATGTTAATGATTTTTTTGTGTGATTGAAACAGCTGATATTGTTTAGTTAATGCTGTTGTATTTACTGTGTATTTACTGTATGGTGTCAACTTTCAGCCTGTCTTTTGTTATTTGATATCTATAGCATTATCATAGGGGACAGTTTATATGATTAACTGGGAATCTATATACAAAACACCTTCAAGCTGTATAGTACTTACAGTTCACAAGAGTCTTCTTTCATATCATGCCTTTACTAATTTTGTTATTAGAGGTAGCAGTTGGTGTTACCTGCACTTTACTAATGGAGAACACCAAGTCTATTTATAGAATTCTAAGGGAATATGTGCTTGCTTTTGTAATAATGAATATTCAAATTTTTTTAAACACATGCTTTTAACTAGAGGAATAAGGATTTACTTGTAGTTAGATTAAGATCAGAATTAAGACCTCAAATTTCAAGAACCTATGATATATTTTACAAGATAAAATAAGTGATTAATGGACTTACATATGTAAACTACTTGAACATAGATATTTCTGTGTAAGTCTATTTGGGGGTAAAGTATATAATTATCAAATTTTTAAATGGTCCCATAGTTTCCTTATAAACCAGTAGTTTACACTTCAAATTCCAATTCTGCTCCCCTCATAGTCTTATTTGTACTGATACCAGGACTTGACCTCAGTGCTCTACTTTGTTGCTCACAGTTGTTGGTACACCACTTGAACCCTACCTCCAAGTATAGATTTTGCTGAGTATTTATAGATAAGAATTTCACAGATGCTTTCTGCCTGGACGGCTTCAGATCACCATCCTCCAGGTCTCAGCCTCCCGAGTCCCTAATATTACAGGCATGAACAACCAATAGCCATTTCAGAATTATAATCTGTTATAGAAGAATTATAATCTGTTATTGGCTCAAGAAATACATCTATTATTAGAAAACACAATTCGGAAGGTAATGTTCTAGAAAAAAGCAACCTACAGTGTACTGACAGGAAGAATACTCTTTGGTGTTATCTGAAATCATGCTAATAGGATCCTTTACCTTCTTTTTAATCTTTAGTGGTTGAGAGGCCTCCCCACTAGTAGACAGAGTTTTAACATCCTATTTGGAGAATGCCCATACTGTAGTAAGGTAAGCAGATTGTTAGTAACATTTCATAAAATGTGGCTACTTTTTAGTAATGTGTTGTAGAAAATAGATGTATTTTTTTTAAATTTATTTTTTGGGAGTGCCAGTCCTGTAGTTTGAACTCAGAGCTTAGACATTGTCCCTGAACTTTATGCTCTACCATTTGAGCCACAGCTCCCCTTCTGTTTTTTGGTGGTTAACTGGAGATAAAGAATCTTATGGACTTTCTTGCCAATGCTGGCTTCAAACTATGATCCTCAGATCTTAGCCTTCTTAGTAGCTAGGATTATAATCATGAGCCACGAGTGCCTGGCTTATTTATTTTTCTAAAGTATATTATTCTCTTTGTTTAAACAATAAATTTCTATGAGGTAAACCATCTTTATCAATATCATTTTAATTTTCAAACTGCCCCTTTGTAAAAACAAAAAAAGTCCTTTGCTAAAGTAGTCTGAAATGTAGAAAACTGTATAGTACCATTTCTGTTATACAGTAATTTTATTGTTTAGAGTGTCCAAAAACTTTGTTAAAATAAACTCTTTTTTTCTTTTTAAGCCAATTACCTTGAAAATGTCTGGGAGGAAACCCTGAAATAAGAATGTAATCTTTCTGTGAAGAAATGGAAACTTTAAAGTTGTCAAAGAGGTTTTATTTTCTATCTTCAGAGAAGATATAAAGCAAAACACACTAAAAGCAATAGCAAAATTATGGTAAGGCCATAATAATATACATCTTCCTTTGTCTCTTCACTCAGAGTAAATTGGAAAACTGTGGGCCAGAGTCCTTTAGAACTTTCCAAATCCATGACTCCCATTCCAGCTGTGGAAGTATATGTATTCCAAGGTGGAGATTGTGACTTCTTGATTGTACCTTGACTGGCAAAATTTTGATAGGACTCACAAAATGCATTTGGGAATTCGATATACTCATAGTTTTGTTGGAAGGTCTTTACTCCATTCAAAAGTTCTGAGGACTCAGAATATTTTTGTCTTCTCCTTGTACTTTCCTATGGAAAAATAGATTTGAGTTACCTAAGTACATACTCTTAAGAATGTTAAATAAAACTTGTTTACATAACAACCAAATCAGGTGGTTTGAGTGTTCTTTAAATCATGTGAATAGGCTCTGTCAAAACAATTCTCTTGACAATGTAAAGAAAATGGGATTTTTTTTTTTTTTGGGGGGGGGAGGTAAGTTAGTTACAATTAGAAAACTTTGGCCAGAGGTTCTTAACCTTTGCCACATCATGACAACTTGATGATTTCTGCTTTTTACTGACCAGAGAGGCTGAGGCTATTACCTAGCAAAACTATCTTACAGATAGGTGCGGGGTCACATTTCTTGAACAAGCTTTAGGCACAGATCAACCACTACAGATACTAAACACACTTAACTAGTTTCTAAAATACATGTTTTATGAGCTTCCAAAGCCCGAGGAATCAGTATCTTGCTTGCCACTTAACCCAGTTGCCCTGTTTCTACATCACATTGGGAAACTCTCATTTGCTTTCTTCTTGTACTGTTTGTCAAGTAATTTAGAAGGAAAAAAACCTTATAAAACAAAGCCAGAAATACTTACATCTTCTTCACATTAGTTTCACCAAGAAACATCTGCTTAAATACCATCATTTTCTTCCTCTAAACTGCTACCCTTCAGTCCCCTATTCCCTTATTAAAAAGGTCACTTTTGGGATGCTCTAAGTTTTAGAAGGTAAGAAATGATTTCTATATAAGATACGTAAAACAAACATGTTTTGAAAGCCCTTGGCTTTCCTGTTAAATAAACTATCTGAGCCTCAGATAAGTAACTTTAAATGATTCTCCTGTCTGAGAGCCAACAAAATCATACTGATATAGTTTTCCTCAATTCTGTCAGATTTATTCACTAGAGACAAAAGAAGTGAATAGTTATTTCAGCATACCTATAAATCATTTCTCACACAAAGAGCAAGAATGATGGCATCAAAACATATTTCAAAGGCAGAGAACTACTTTCTAAAGGCTTTAGTAACTTAAGCAACATTTATATAGAGAGATTATATGTGAAAAGTGGAAGATAACCACCTATTTAAGAACAGAATAAGAATAGAAATCAAGATCCTAAAATTTCAAGAGCCAGCTACTAAATAATCTATAAACTTGGCATCTTGGCAGATCTGAATAACATTAAAATGGAAAGATGGTACACTGAGAGGTATGACTGGGAAGGACAGTCTCTAATATGCAATGGCAAAATTTTCCTCACTTGGCCACCTGCATACTTTGTGCATAAAGTTTTATTTTGACACAGCCACATCTATTTGTTTACACCCTTTCTGTGACTGCTTTTCCATTAAAAATAGTGAATAGTGTTGAATTGTTCTGATAAAAATGAAGGAGTATAAGCTAAAAATATTTTCTAGCTAGCCACAAAAGAAAAACTGTACTATAGATGTACCTCCGTGATTGAGTACTTGCTTAGCATGTGAGATATCCTGGCTTTGATCTGCAGCACTGGGAGCAAAAACAAAACAACACAACATAACAAAAGAAAAAGGAAAGAAATTGGTTGGTCCCTGGCCTATGGCATTTTTTTTAAACATAAGAAAGCAACAATTGTTTGGAAGCATCTTAAAAATGGAAATTTCACTCTGGAGGTAAAGATGGACAGGGAGTTGCTGAGATTCTGTTTCTAAAAATCCCTATAAAGCACTCCTGTTTGGCTTACCACTTTTGAGTAGCTGACAATAATCTATTATAATCTGTTAATCTATTCTGCTACAATACTGGCTCCCAACTCACTGAAGATATTTAACTGTTTCTAAAAACTGTGAGATGGTACCATTAGCAGCAAATGGGTAACATCAAGAACAATGATGACATGTGACAGCCACCCCGTGACAAACAATAACCCAGCTCTAAATGTCAATAGTGCAGCTTTAGGAAAGCCTTAGTCACAACACTTATTAACCTTGAGCACATATTAGAATCAACTATGAAACTATGGAAAATAGTGCATTTCTACTCTGGCCATAAGTAGTGCATATCAGACTTATCTCCCTGCTAATTATATTCTAGACCAAAAAACCTAGACATAAGATATGATCTAGCTAAACAAAATATTAACTGCTAGAACAAAAACTCTAAGCTCTGGGATTCAGTAAGACAGTGTTCAGCACACAATATTTTACTATACACAGGAATCATGAAAATGCAAACCATAATTAGGAGAAAGAAGAACAGAATTCATATATATATCCCAGGTAGTATATCAAACATGGACAATATAACGTCTACATAAGTATGTTCAAAGACTTAAAGAAAAAATTAAGCATAATTTGTGAACAGAGGAGTCAGCGGTGATATAAGAATGGACTGTTAGAATTGGAGAACCACAACATAGAAAATGAAAACAGGGACACTGCTCAAGATACACTGTTTACATAGATTGATAATGTTGAATTGTAACTCTTTTATACAACTACTTAAAGATAATAATACTATGTACATAGAACCAATGACATAAAGTTGGTTCTTTGAAACAGTAAAATTGACAGACCCTTGCTAAGTTGATGAAAAAAAAGAGAAAAGACATTGATAAACAAATTTGAGATGACAGGTTGTATTACAACAAACATCCAGGAAATACTATGTAAAGGACTGTTTTCAAAGTCTATACTTAAATAAGATGGAAAATCTAGCAGAGATGGATAAATTTCTAGAGGTGTACAAACTGCTTCAGTTGAACCAAGACGACATTAACCACAAACAGACCAATAATAGAGCTGGGAATATGGCCTACTGGTAAAGTGCTCGCCTCATATACATGAAGCCCTGGGTTCAATTCCTCAACACCACATATACAGAAAAGGCTGGAAGTGGCGCTGTGGCTCAAGTGGTAGAGTGCTAGCCTTGAGCAAAAAGAAGCCAAGGACAGTGCTTAGGCCCTACGTTCAAGCCCCAGGACTGATAAAAAGACAAAAAATACCCCCCCAAAAGCCCACAACAAAAACCAGACCCATAACACACAGTGAGATTGAGGAAGTAACAGTCTTCCAGCAAGAAAAGTCCAGGTCCTAATGGATTCACAGCTGAGTTCTACAAGACTTTTAAAGACACATTAACACCAGTACTCCTCAAACATTTTCATGAAATAGAAATGGAAGGATAACTACCAAGTACATTTTATAAAGCCAGCATCCCAAACCAGGTAGAGACACAATGAAAAAAGAACTATAGACCAATCACCAATCTTTCTGATGAACACTGATGCAAAAGTCATTAGTAAAATACTAAAAGAATTCAGCAACTAATCAAAATAATTATTTTGTGTAATGAAGTGGGTTTTATTCCAAAGAAGCAAGGCTAGTTTAACATACGTAAGTCAATAAACATTACCCCACATGAACAGAGCCAAAGACAAGATTCATACAATTATCCCAATAGATATCGAAAAAGCCTTTGACATATCCAACATCCATTCATGTTAAAGGCTTTGGAGAAGTTAAGAATAGAATAAACATACCTTAACATAATAATGGCTATCTTTGACTGAATAAGAGCCAAAATTATACTAAAAAATAGTTAAAAAAAACCCTACAAACATTCCCTCTAAAATCAGGAATAAGACAAGGATGTCCACTTTCTCACTCCTTTTCAATGTAATTCTGGAATATAATCTCTTGCAGTAAGGCAACAGAAAGACATAAAAGGGACTCACACAGGCATAGAAAAAGTCAATCCCTATTTGCAGATGACATGATCTTGTATCTAAAGGACCTGAGACACTCCATCCCCAAGCTCCTAGAGCTGATCAATAACTTTGGTAAAATAGCAGGATACAAAAATCAGCCCACAATAATCAGAAACTTTTCTGTATACCAACAATGTACAGAGAGGGAAATCAGGAAAATAATTCCATTTGTGACAGACTGAAAAAAATAGGAATAAGCCTAATCTAGGAAGCAAAAGAACTCTACATGAAAAGTGTAAAGAAAGAAATTATAAACGACATCAGGAAATAGAAAGGCTTCCCATGTTCATGGATAGGTAGAATCTCTAAATTTAACACAATCTAATCAAAATCCTAAGGAAGTTCTTCAGTGAGACACAGAAAAGAAGCCAAAAATTCATACGGAAAAACAAAAGGCTTCAATTAGACAAAGCAATTCTAGGCAGGAAAAAAAAACCCTGCTGATGGTATCATGGTCCCAGACCTCAAGCTACAATACAGAACTATAATAGCAAAAACATCTTGGTACTGGCACACAAACAAGTCTGAAGAGAAATAAAGCCATGCACTTGTATTTGATATAGGTATGGTATAAAAATGGCAGCCTCTTGAATCAGTAGTGCTGAGAAAACTGGACATCCATGTGTAAAAAACTAAAAGTGGATATCTGTTTGTCACCATGCACCAAAATCAACTCAAAGTAGATCAAAGACCTCAATGTCAGACCTCAAATTTTCAAAGTACTGCAAGGTGGAGTAGAGGATACAGAGGTATAAGCAGGAATTTTTTGGATACTCCCAGGGGCCCAGCAGATGGAAAAGACCTGGCAAACTCGATTACATCAAAATAAAAAGTTTCTGCACAGCAAGGGACATAGTTACTAAAGACAGAAAACAGACTGGGAGAAAATCTTTACTAGCAATACATCAACAGAGACTGAATATCCAAAATATACAAAGAGCTCAAAATTAACACCCCTCAAAAATGAATCAATAAATGGGCAAAGGAGCTTAAGAGAGACTTTTCAGGAAAAAGAAGCAAGAATGGCAAATAGACATATGAGGAAATGCTCAACATCCCTGGCAACAAAGGAAATGAAAACGAAAACATCTTTGAAATTGCATTTCATTCTACTTTAATTGGCCAACACGGAGGATTCATATAGCTGGGTGTCCATGGCTCATGCCAGTAATCCCAGCTATTCAAGAGGCCTAGATCTGAGGAGTGGGGTTCGAAGTCAGCCTGGGCAGAAAAGTTCATGAGACTCTGACCTCCAATAATACTCAGAAAAAGCTTGTGGCTCAAGCAGTAGAGTGATAGCCTTGAGCACAAACAGGCTCAGGGACTGTGCCCAGGCCCTCCATTTAAGGCCAAGGACTGGCACAAAACAAAAGTTCAAATAACAACAAATATGGCAGGGTTGTAGGGAAAAAAGGAGCCCTACTACACAGTTGGTGGGAATGTAAACTAATATGATCACTCTAGAAGGATGTGGTTTCTCAAAAAACTAAACATGGAAATACCCTGTGACCAAGTCAGGATATGGTAAAGACACTTGCACTTCCTTGTTCACTGCTGCATTATTCACAACATGCAAGTTATGGAAACAGTCCAGATGTTCTAAAACAAATGAGTGGATCAATGAAATGTAGCATATATACACATTAGAAATGATATGTCATTTGCAGGTAAATATATGGACCTAGACCAAATCATGTTAAGTGAGGTAGGCCCAGCTCAGAGACAAACTGCTCATCTTCTCAGGTATGGAAGCGAGATCTAACATATTACTGAACATGATAACCTATCCAGTACTCTGTATTCACACACTGACTAAAGGAAGACACCCTTAAGGGAAGGACACAAAAGTGTAACTTCTCTGTGCATTTGAAATACAATTTGTTTTTGCTGTGAATTTTAAGGTGAGACAAAAATGAAGTGCAGAAAGGGAGGGAGAAGGATAAACAAATGCCCTGATGCTATTCAGTTATACAATATGGGGGAAATGAACTATGCAACTTGTAGGCAGGGATGGGAGGGGGAAACTGGGCAACAGGAAATGGTGGGGCAACATTGTCCAAAAAAAGAAATGTAGTCATCTGAATTACGAAATAGTACGTGAATAATAATGTAATTATGAAAATAAATGTTCTGAAAAAAATTTTCTAGGCTTTTATTGTTGATTTGAAAGCTGAAGACTAACTCAGCAGTGATGGAAAGTACTCTAAAATACTTGTATTCAGAACTCAGAAATCAAAGTGATTCAATCCTATGACAAATTGGTAAAGTCAAAGTTGAAAACATTTTTAATTTGATGATAAATACCAGACCAAAGATGATCACCTATAGGAAACCAAAGATTAAAAGCAAATATTCAATGCATCAAGAAAGATTCTGTAGTAAGTCATCTTTCTGTTACTGTTACCTAATAGTGGAATATCTTGAAAGGATAGGATTGTTTTCACTCTCCTTATCAGTGCTTTCAATCCAAGGTCTCCTGGCCCTGTGACCTTCAGCTTTGTGGTGAGACAATATGTCATGGGCAGGAATGCATGGTAAAGGAAACTGTCCCATGGCAGCTAGTGAAAACAAAGGAAGGGGATGAGGTCCCAAAATTCCCTAAGAGAGTACTCCCCCAATGACTTCTGACTTCCCTCTTGATTTCCTCTCACCAAGCTCCACTTCTCGAAGATTTCACCACCTCCTAGGGGCACGGTGGGTTGGGGACCAAGCCTTTCACACATGGGCCTTTGGGGGACATTCAAGATGTAACATATGTCAAATACAGGTAAGGTCAATGGTAAAAACACCTGCCAAATTCTAATCAGAGAAAACAAGCCTAAGACTGGAAAGAAAGTCTTTAACGTTCTGAATGAAGACTGTCCATCCTAATGAATCCTTCAAAATGAAATGAGGACATCTAGTTATAGGTAACTCATCATAAGTATACTCTACCCTACTTTTGCTAATTTCAATGGGGGACTGGAAAAGAAAAATAATATGAGAACTGTCATTCTGTAAGACTGGCTAAAGACCACAGATGCAGAAAAAAAGCCTTTGACAGTATTCAACATACATTCATGACAAAAAATTATCACTGTAATGAAGGGGAATCTACTTAACACAAGGTCTATGAAAAAACCTACAGGTACGAACACTAAAACAAGAAGCCACCCATAAGTCCTATAGATTCTGTACTTTAGGATACTAAGAAATTAAAATAAATAATATATTTATACATATAACTCTTCTTTTAAATCTCAGTAAGTAACATACTACATAATTTGATTTTTCCCTTTTACTTTTATTTTTAAATTTTTAATTGATATACAATATCATTAAAACTTCACATTTATGGAGTGTGATATTTCTATGTGATATTTCCTGGTGAAGTCTTTGTTATTTTCTACAGTTAAGATCCTATCTGCAAACAGTGACAACTAGACTTCTTGTTTTCAGTCCAGGTGCCCTTTCTTTCTCTTATCCAATTTTTCTTGCTAGGACTTGCAGTACTATGTTGAACGAAAGTGGTGATTTATATGACATGCTTGAAATGACAAAATTATAGAGATAAAGGATGAACCAGTGTTTTCCAGTGTTTAAGACTGGGGAGAGATTGTTACCACAAAGCATCTCAGAGATATCCTAGTGGTCATGGAACAGTTTTGTGGAATGATGATGAAGGTTACTGTAGACATGCAATAAAATTGTTAGGAATGTACATGAGTCAATGTAAAAATCAGTGGCATCCAAATTAGGTCTGTATTTTATAGTAGTATAATAATGTTAAGCTTTTCGTTTAAAAAATTGTGCTATGGTTATGTGAAAGTTTTTAATTGGGGGAAAACTGGATTTAGAGTACAGAGGAGTTCTATCATTTTTGCCATTTCTGAGTACAAATATTATATGCTGTTTTTTTTTCTTGGGCTAGAGATTGAAATAAAATATTTTTAGGAGAAGAAATGAAATATAATCCAGCTCTCTCTCACCAATACTACAGTAAGGGTGAAATAAAGATACTTTTAGACAAGAGAAGAAAGAATAGTGAAGACCATAAAACTTTGGAAAACATTAAAACAAATAAAAATTCATTGAAACAGCAGACAGAGAAGTGCCAGGCTCACACAGTGGAGGAGCAATGGTGCTGGGATTCCACTTCTCCCTTAAAACTCATTTTCAGACTTAATATACTCCCAATCAAAATCCTATTGTGCATCTTTTGTGGATGCTGACAAGCTGGTTCTTAATTTTTATGAGTACAAGGACTTAAATGGTTAACAGATTCTTGAAAGAAAATGATGGAAAGATTTGCATTAATTTTATAACTTGCTATAAAAATACAATAACTGATGCAGTGTGGTACTGGTATAATGATAGACAAATAGAATTGAAGGAAATAGAGTCCAGAAACAGGACTGTGTTTAGGTATTTTCCTCCCCCAACCCCCCTCATTTTTTTTTTTTTTTAGCAGTACTGGAACTTGAACTCATAAATTCTTAGAATGTCTAAATTTTGTTACCAAGTAATATTTGTCTTACATTTTGTAATAAGGAATTATATAAATAAACCCATTTAAAATAGATTTCTGGTTATAAATTTAAGTACACAAATAATACTACTTTATACTGAACAATTGTAGAAGAGTTCTGTTTACAGTAAAAGAAATATTTCTCTTTGGATCAACTTGTGTGTTTGTTGGTTGGAGTTCTAAGTACAGGGCTTATTCATGCTTACTATGACTGCCAAGAAGTTCAGAGCCAAATCCAGTGCTCACTTTGATTAACATCCCAGATACCTTCATTTGCCTTCATTTCTTCTTGGGTACTGGGTGCCAAGGTGGGATTATTAAATTATCCTGTTTCATATTGTAAACTACTTCAAATATTTTGAGGGTAAATGATGGGGTATAAATCATGTAAAATGTAGGCTATTGTGACAAAATTAAATACTTTTTCATTCTAGATATAAATATGTACTTCTCTATCCAATTAGGAAGGATATCTGGTGTTGCTAGAAATCATCATCTGTAAAAGGTATCTACTCAAATGATTCATTGATGTAAAAAAATTATTTTAAAATGTAATCAACTGACAGAGAAACTCTTTCGATTGTAGGGTTAGATGAAAGGAACCAATGTAAAGATACAGAATATATATGTTAAGGAAAATGAAAGAATTAGATGTGGACACAAATGTGTTCTGTGCTGTTCTTTTTTTGTGTGATAACTGATATAAGCTGCTTTCGCTCTATCAGCAGTATAAATGTCCATTCTCACTTAACAATCCCATACAATCTTAGCCCTTAGGAAACATAAAATGTCCTCATTTCCAAGGGGCATATTCTAATGTGGCATTAAGAAAAAAGAAAAAAAACAAACAACCCCACACACCAAAAAGAAAAAGAAAAACATCTCTCACCTGAGCTGCTTCCTTGTTCATTGACCCCAACATCTGCTGTTCTTCCTCCATTTTTCTTGGAGTTGCAAAGGACTGGGCACTTCTTTCACAGTGGATTTTTTCTATCAATTTATTTTGCATCTGAACGACTTGTTTTGTTGCAGCCTTTTTGGAATCAACCTGTTGGTATAGAGCATAGTATGAAGGGAAACTTTGGACATTTCTTTTAAAAGTGCATTCATATCAAGAGTTTGAAATTCTAAACTTGCCAAGCTTTCATAAAAAAAGAATAATGAAGAACACAATGGACATTACAGAAAAAAATGTACCATAGCTGGCAAGATCCAGACCCTTTGTCATCAGTGGGACAAGACCAATAAAAAGTAATGTCACTGATATTTGCTGTTTAGAAATTATCTTTACAGATAACTTGCTGGCTGAGAGCAGCATTCTTAGAGAAAAACTGTCATATTTTAAAACAGCATGTGATTTCATTATTAACCTTTGATGGGAGAGGATCCTGTTTATCTTTGTAGTTTAAATTCTTATTAATTAAAACCTTAGTTTTCTATCACTGAAGTGTGTCTAATTAATATAAAAGTGTACAGAAGCTTATGGTATTGCTACCTTTTTGTGCAGGTAGTTTAACCTTTGAGTAAGATGAGTAACAGTTCGTGTCATCTAGCACCTTGTACCAGTAGGAGAGGTTAACTGTGACAAGCTTGCTGCCTCCTAGGGTTTCTTTTTCACAATGTGGTGAGATCTGGGGAATGACTGACTCTCAGTAACCTTGAAGTAGACACAGGAATCAAAGGGCAGATCCTATGAGCCAGCTGGGAGATTGAAAGCCACAGTGAAGGATCTTATGTGAAGTATTTGTTCACCAGCTTCATGTTTACAGCAACTGAGAGTGCTGACACCTTTTTTTCATGGGTTAAGTAGGGAGCAGAAGACAGGAAGAGCACAAGGGAAATAATGGAGTAGCCAGTGCCAAAATAGAGAATGAATTACACTGGCTGGGCAACAGAGCCTTAATTTGTAGGCTCTCAATGTTTAGCTTCCACTGCCAAGTGTGTTCATTCCTTCCCTCTAAAATATACTGGTGTTCAGTGGCTAGTTCCAAGTTGTCAGAACACCCTTCTTTATCTTTACCTCTTCCTGGATCTCAGCTTATCAAAGATCAGCAAAACCACCACCTTTCAGTAACCTGCAAATTGGAAATGTTGCCTAATCACTCAAGGCTCCTTTATTTTTACCACTCAACCCTCTCAGACTACTACTAAAGCTGATGGGTCAGCATCCCCAGAACCACTCATCCTCTGAAGTCACTCTACAGATGCACTTCAAACAACTGTGTGCAGCCCAGTCCCCAGGACTGGCACATGCCATCACCTCTGAAACCCTGGCCTAGTGAGCTTTGTGAAAATATGCTCTGAATCATTAAAGATTAATTCATTTATTTTTTTCTACATCCTTATTGAGATACAGTGGGCAAACAACTATATACATATATATGATACACAATGTCAATACATGTATGTATACATACATATACATTTATATATGTAAACATTGTGCAATACCACAATCAAGTTAATTAGCACAATCATCCCATCTATTTCCTTAGGAGATTTTAAGTACATGATAACTGTAGTCACCATGCAGTATACTAGATACCCATATGTTTATAATCTTAAAATTAAGTTTGTGCCCTTTGTCCAGCATCTTTCCATTTTCCCCAGCCCCCATCCCCTAGCAACTACCATTCTACTCTCTACTTTCTGTGATATTTGTTGTTTCAGGCCATACATGTAAGTGATACCATACAGCTTCTGTTTTTCCTCCCAGGACTGTTTTATTTCACTAAACTTAAAACAATACTGTCCTCCAAGATCATGTGTTACCAAAAATGGCGCACGCGCGCGCGCGCACACACACACACACACACACACACACACACACACACCCTATTTCCTTTATCTTTATTCAATGGACACTAGGTTCTTCTCATATCTTAGTTACCATAAATAATACTGAACTAAATATCAGGAGACCAAAGACTTAAAGACACCATGATTTCATTTCCTTTTGATATATACCCAGAAGTGTGGCTTATACAGTAGTTCTATTTTTAGTTGAGATATTATTATTGAGGTTTTTAGTAGCTATTATCTGTTAAGCATTTAAGGTACTGGTTTTTGCCCTGAGAGCCTCAATTCTCTTTGAGGCTTCCTGGAGCTGATGTCAGCTAATGGTCACCTATAGCTGATAAGCACAATCACACACAGATGAGGACTCTGTTTTGAAGGGATCCTTTAAAATGGTTTAAGTATAAGGTAGAAAAGAAAATTTAATATGGAATAGCAATTTTAAACATTTTTCCCTCAAAGACATGAAGACAAATACAGAAAACATACCAAGCATTCCACATAATCAAAGAGAACACAGTTAAAGAATGTGTCATTTCACACTGTTCTACAAAACCAAGAAGACTTGGGACTCCTAAAATTAAAAAAAGCAATAATGTACTTCTAATTGGGAATTTTTATTCCACTTTCCTCTTTCTTGCAGACAATAAGTAGGAAGAAAAGTTCATATTATGTTGAGAAGGCTCGGGAAAGAATTTTGTAAACTACTAAGCTGCATACAAAGATCCCTCTTGCCAATAACATATTCACCCCTACGTTTGCTGTGGGGAAACTCGAGTTTCAGATTAAAAAACATTCCTGTCTGAAATGCAGGACATTCTGACTCTGACCTACAGGTGGGCCTTTACCCTGTTCAAATATCCAGGAAGGACGAATGGCACATTATGCCCAAGTGTCCATACTACTCCACCGGGAAGCGAGGTACCATAGAGTGCTTAAACTGATAAAAGGACTTACTGGCTCTGGAAAAAGTACCTTATGCAGGCATAGATTTGCCTTCACAAATATTGTTTTCCAACACATGAGATTTTAACCCAAGAATTATATAACTTTACCTCACTAGTATCATTTTTTAATTGAGTTTTTAATATTAAATTCCACTGGAGTCTGGAAGCCCAGTAGTGGGCAAGCTAAACTGCCACAGGCCCTTGGTACAATAATCCGCAGGACTGAGGGGGAAAAAACAACAACAACAATAAAACCCCACAACTCTCAGTCCCTCAGTTGGTGGCATAAACGAGTTCAGCCCTGATCACGAGTTGTCTCTTTGGACTGACAACATGACTACAGGAGCTGCCAGAACTACCACAAAGTGATGTCAGCTTACATGCCATCATTTTGATTGAGGCGAGCACTGCTAAGATTTGCTTTTCAGGAAAACTATCACTGATGGTACTATCTTGATGAAAATTCATTCGCAATTGAGCTCCAATAACAGTATTAGAAGACTTTTAAAGGAAAGCTCAACTGACAGGGAACAGATTGTGATGCTTGGTACAACTTCTTATTAGAAAAATACCTTACATTTGTTTTGTAAAAAAAAAATAAATAAATAAATGTTATAAATTTGATGAGGCTTTTGAGGTGGTATGTACTTTTTAATATCAAACCAAATCAAAAGTTTGTTAATAGTACTAAATTTCCCTTTGTAAGTTTCACTTAGACTTAATTAAATAATTAAATAACATTAAAAAATTATTCTGTCAGTGGTGGTGGCTCCTGCCTGTAACCCGAGCTACTCAGGAGGGCAAGATCTAAGGATTGCAGTTGGAAGCCAGCCCTGGCAAAAAAAAAAGGCTTTGAGACTCTTAACTCCAATTAACTACAAAAAGGGGGAAGTAGAGCTGTAGGTCAAGTGGCAGAGTATTAACTTTGAGTATAAAAGCTCTGGGATAGCACCCAGGTTCAGAGCTAAAGCCCCAGGACAAGAAAAAAATAAAATAACCATCCATAGCCTTTTCATTTGAACAATGAAGTATAAAAACATTTTATTTGTATACGTTTTCTGTTTCAATGACTGCTTCTTAAGTATGCAAAAAGAGTTCAAGTTCAGAATTTGTTAATTAGTCTTTTATGGGACTAAAGTGATAAAGATATCAAGAAAATCTTCTGATTAATAAAAAGATTCTGTAATAAAATGCAAGAAATTTGAGGCCATGTGGTTGACAGCAATTCTGAACTCTAAAGCTGTGGTGTGTCCCAGAAACAATCTATTCTGGAATCCTTTCTCTGCCTGACTCCTTTTGTGTATTTGAGTACAGGATCATTTCTGTTGTCACAGGACATCTCTAACCATTTTTCAGGTTTGATTTTTTTTGGGCATTGCAAAATCTGTAATCTTAAAAATTTAAGGTATGTATAGTTTAGCCACATATGATACACATATATTTTATTTTTAAAATATTTATTTATTGTCAAAGTAATGTACGGAGGGGTTACAGTTTCCTACATAAGGCAGTGAGTACATTTCTTATAAAACTTATATTTTATACAATTATTAAAAAATACATATGCATTTAAAATACTAGCAAAAAAGTCACTGATGACTAAATGTTGTTCTGCTGCTAAAGATATTTTAATTAGGATGATCACATTGCTAACAGAAATCATGGTGTAAAGAATATTATTCTTAAGTGCTTTTACTCACAAAGTCTTCTAATCAAAAGAAATAAAATATTTTAATGGATACTCATTGAAAGACATGCTTTATGTTCTATTATCTGCACATAAAATGGTTTAACAACAAACACCCTTTGAATTTGATGAAACTGAAAATTCTGGTAGATAATAATTAGAATTTTATATCAGAGGATATAGTTATTGGTTTTTAAAATGGCTTCTTTTATATTTCAATTAAGTTTATGAAACTGAAAAACTACAAAAAAAAGTAGAAAAACTCTTCTTAAATGAGTGTAGATTAAGTTGTGACCATTACTGCAAGGGGAATGCTATGTCAAGGAAATGGCTCTTTGTTTTGTTGGAAAAGGGATAAAAATACAAAAGTCAATAAAACTGTTAAAATAAGGCACAGTAATTACCAAGATCAAAATCCAGTGGCTTTTTATTAAACATGAACTTTTGTTCTGCCTCCTGCAATACGTAAATAGTGCTGACAATTGGTTTGTGAGGCACTTGCTACAATAAAATGTAATTGTATCATGAGAGAAAGGTGACAATCAGGAGATCATGAAAAAATTACATATTCTCACTGGTAGTTAATTAGCCATGCAAAACCTCCTCAAACAGATATTCTCTTCTATTAGGAATGATTACTATGCAAGCCTACAGATGTCAATACCACAGTCATTCAAATACTTCTTTTCCTACTAATTGAAGGTTGTAAAGCTCTGGTGCCAAGGTTTTGCTTCCAAAGAGCTAATTTATGACTAGAAGGATATTTTATGTCTTCAGTTGCAGCAGCTACAAAATTCAGCAAATCAGAACCATCTGTGCACTGATACTTGACTCACCATTCATCTAGCAGCCTATCAGTCACATTAGTTTGCATCCTGCATTCTTGGCTCATGGACACTTGTGATGATCCAAAGTTCATAAGAAATATTAAAAGTGAATGGCATTTTGACCCTACCTTATTGTGCATGAGTGAGGGAAAACAATTTCCTCCCCATTTTTTTGCATATGGATATCGTCAAGGAAAAAGTAGATGCTTAGTTGCCTATCTGATAATGCAGCTAACAGTAGTCTCAAATTGACACCATCTTCTTAAATACATTTGGAATCCTAATTCTTTAAGTTTTATCCATTTTATTTAAAGTTGCTGTAAGTGAGGCTGTTGCAAGAAGGCAGGAAAGAGGCAGTGTTGCAGATATTTGAAAAAGAAATTGTTTCTACAGATTGAGCTATAGGTATATACAGATAGATAATAGCTAAGAATACTATCCAGCCCTATATTATGATCAAATTGGTAGGAAAGGCAGAGCCCAATAGCTAAAGAAAATATTAAAGAAAAAAGGGACATAAAAATTATCATGAATCAAGTAAGTAGTGGACTTTAACTTAACTCTAGCCATAGCAAGGGGATTCCAGTGGCTGCTTTAATTCTTTAACAGTACACATAGGTCACAGATCCTATTCAAGGAGACAACAGGTCAAATGGATTTCCAACCAACATCTTGGTGCTGAATTAAAAGGGAAATGGAAGTAAATATAACAAATAAGAAATTGATGTGAGAGATGATTCTGAGACCTAAAACCATGTCATTTGATAGAAAACTTTTATACAAGCTATCACAGGCTCCCAGGGATTGTATTACTTACTTTTTGATTGGTTGGAGTAAGTGTTTTTATACTCAGTCCTTTAGTGGAAAAGTCCAGTGGTCCTAAACATATTCCATTGGGGTTGAGAAGTTTCTTGAGCTTTTGATAGTTTGGCTTTTCATTATAAGCTAAACTATGAACGCACATCAAAAATTGGGCTATTTCATCTGTAAAGTATTAAATATTTGTCATTCTTAATCATCCAAAAAAAGAATTATCTAAACTCTGACATCTTATATCTTATATATACACACATTCTGACCAAACTAAAAATGAACAATAATCACATTAAAATTAATATTAAAAAATGACAAATATAGTAACTTGGAGATTTGATATAATGGGACAAATTGGTAATTTTTTACATATATTTGTTGATATGTTTGATTTTGAGAGGAAATCATTTTTAATAATTATACTGATTTTGATTTGTGAGATGCAACTACTAAAGACTACAAAAATGATACACTAGATATACTAGATCAGATATATCAGATAATTTTGGCACCACATGGTTTTGAACTCAGGACCTCAAGCTTACAGGCAAATGCTCTACAACTGAACCATGCAGCCCAACAGATGTTTTTTTCTATATTGAAGTTTCAAAAATTCCATTAAAATGTTACTTGTTAATCATCTTACTTTGAAGGCAAAAAAAATTTGCAAATTTGAACTAATGCTTTCACTTTGAGATGACAGCAGTGCAATTAGAAATAACCTGATTCCCATTTTGAGCTACAGTTGATTTAAGAATTCTGCAATCCTTCCTCCACTCCTGTATGCCTGCCCTGCAAAAGGAATTGACAGCATGGGTGCTTTAGCTCAGTAGGATGAGGAGTAGACACCTTTTATTTTTCCTCTAATGAAATAACAGTGACCAATCTTCCTCCAAAAAGGTCATAGACCTTTAAATTATTTTTAAGGTGTTTTGTTTTGTGATGCTGGGGATTAAACCCAGGTACCTAGCCTAAGTTCTACCACTGAGCTATACTTCTAAACCTACTAGCTTTTAAGTCATACCAAAATTAGAACCTACAGTTAGAAATATAGTATTGTATACATGAATTGTATATCTGAATTAGGGAAAGGAAGGGGAACATCAAAACGGTGAGACAAAGAATAAAGGGCAAATCAATGCAACAGTGATTAGTCACAAGACAATATGTTGGAAATTAACTGTAAAACTTGGGGGTGGGGCATTGGAGGGGAGAGAATGAGAGAGAAAAATTAGGGGGGGATAATAGGCTTGACAAGAAATGTACTCACTACTTTATATATGTAACTGTAATCCTCTGTACATCACCTTGGCAAAAAATTAAATAAAAAATATAGCTACAGTAAAATGCTTATGCTTTGCATATTTGTTTCAGGTGGTGGTTAATCTAAACTTGAGCTAGAAGTAGGAGTAATATTGTAAAGCCTCTTAAAAGCTGGTAGGTTTTCATTTGTTCACAGCAATGTTTAAGTATGCTTTTCATTTTCAGATTGTTATCATTGACCCAGATGTGAGTACCTCTTATTTTCTTGCTTTGGTGCTTATATCCCATGATGGGGAAGTCTGGGGAGCTTCTTGTGCTGGCAGGAGGAATTCTTCCCTTCCCCTCTAGGCCCACCTCCATTCAAGTGGAGAACTGTGGAGGCCTTGGGTTTCACTTCCTATGGGGAAAATTTCCCAAAGGAATAGTCAACATCCCTTTCTCCCTGTTAAAGTCAAAGCAACCATTTTAGGCCCAACCATCTAGAGGTAGGGGTGTGTGTGTGTGTGTGTGTGTGTGTGTGTGTGTGTGTGTGCCATCTAGAGGTGTGTGTGTGTGTGTGTGTGTGCGCCATCTAGAGGTAGGGGTGTGTGTGTGTGTGTGTGTGTGCCATCTAGAGGTAGGGGTGTGTGTGTGTGTGTGTGTGCGCCATCTAGAGGTAGGGGTGTGTGTGTGTGTGTGTGTGTGTGTGTGTGTGTATAAGGGTAATGTTCTTAAAAAGAGGACTCTTAGGTCTGGGCTTTCATTTTTTTCTGGACAATGAAGTAATTATGCAATCTTTTCTTCTAATTTATGATATATATCAAACGTTATCCAGCATTCATTAAACCAGATCTCTACTAACTAGCAAGTTCTGCTCTCAGGGGACATCCGACTGCTGAAGGGATGATAAAAAAGAAGAAAGATGATATTCACTACCACTAACACTGTTGTTATTTGGTATTCTGAAAATTGGTAAGCCACCATTGGTACTTACTACAATTCTATTAACTAGAATATCCCAAATGGAGAGCAGAGATAAATTTGTTGGGAACAAATCACTGCTCTAAGAGAAAACTCCTGGCACTCCACCAACCGACAGAAGCTGTGCTGCAAAGCCTTCATGGGACTGGGGTTTGGAAAAATGAAGTACCAGTGAGGTAGGAGAGGGCAAAAATGAGAAGACTCGCGTCCATTATAAATTATTATGAACTTGAAGCTTAAAACTAATGGGGTGTAGTACTGAGATGTAGTAAGGAAGCCTTGCAAGATATAGATTTATTATAAAATGTACATGTTTAAAGTGACTAGCATATTTCCAGAGCTTTAAAACAAAAATGTTTCAAGTAGTATGAAGTTGTGATATTCTTGAATCATCTGCTTTTTCAAACTAGTGCAATATTATCATTATTGACTATCATTTCAAGAGATTAAAAAAAACCCTTTGAAAGTTTTACATTGAATTCTGCAAGCATACTTGAAAACTTCTTGGTTGTTTCATTTCGTAAAATGTCTTAGGAGCCATTTATAAATCAGTTCCTGTAATTTTCAAGATTATATTGCTTCTACCAACAACCTCCTAATGTAATAGAACTTCCCTTAATTTTAAAGTGTCAACATTTTGTGCTTTGGAAGTAGTAGAAATCTGCATTATATAAGCAATAGTATAGTATAGATTCATACAAATAGTTTGTACTAAGTGGAATGAGGCAGGGCTCCTATTTATATTTCTCATGACTCAGGTCTTATCTCATCAGAGGGAAATATGTGTCTGATACAATACAGGGCATCTGGCTTTCTTTTCTAATTATGCTAAACTGAACAGTTACCTTTTGTGCAGGAGGGACAAGAAAGCTAAGGTAAATATAAAACTTGAAAAGAAAATTAAATTTCATCTCTTTCCTTCTGTCCCACTGAGTTAAATATACTATGACTTGGAAAAAATATCACTAAGAATTTTAGCCACAAGGAACATTGTCAAATTGATCAAGTTATTTAATTCAGTTACTAAAATGAAACTTCCACTTTTTAGTCATTTTCCTTTTCTATTTGGTCCCTCCAGTGAAACAGAAGTGCCCCAGGAAGTAGAATGCAGAAGGCTCTTGTGGGGACAAACCATGGGACTTAGGAAAGGCAAAGTAGGATTTAGAAACAGGTAGTTCCTCTTTCACTTTTTTCCCAAGGGACAATACTGGTTTCTAGTCCATGAAGGAATATAAATGTAAGTTTAAGATGACTTAGCTCTACTCCCGGACTTGCAAATAGACACTGATGCTATTTGATCTCAACTGGAGAGCCAGTGTACATACCAGTTTACCAAGTCAGTTAAACTGAGTGCTGATGGCTCATGCCTGTAATCCTAACTACTCACTAGGCTGAGATCTAAGGATCACAGTTCAAAGCCAGCCCAGGCAGGAAAGTCCATAAGACTCTTCCCGTAAATTAACTTTCAGAAAATGTAAGTGGAGCTGTGGCTCAAAGTGGAAGAGTACTAGCCTTGAGACAGATAGATAGATAGATAGATAGATAGATAGATAGATAGATAGATAGATAGATAGATAGATAGATAGATAGATAGATAGAGAGAGATAGAGAGATAGATAGAGAGATAGAGAGATAGATAGATACATAGATAGAGAGATAGAGAGATAGATAGATACATAGATAGAGAGATAGATAGATTTAAAAAAAAAAAGAGCTCAGAGCCCAGGCTCTGAGTTTAAGCCCCATGACTAACAAAAAAACAAGTCAGCTAATACCATTCACCAGTGACTCACACCTAGAAGGATGAAATCTGAGGATCACAGTTCGAAGGCAGCCCAGGTGACAAACTTGACTCTTACCTACAACTAACCACGAGAAAATGTGGAAGTAAAGCTGTGTCAACTGATAAGGGATGGCGCCCAGGGCATGAATTCAAGCCCCAGGACAGGTGCACATACACAAAAAAGAAGTCAGCTAAAAGTTAACCTTGAGATTGCCATGTAAACAAACAGACAATAAGATTTATTCTGCTAAACTGATTTTGAGAATAAGAAGATCTGAGGGTAGAGTTAGATGGCTCTTTCTATAATACAAACTAATTCAGTTGTTAAATTAGTATTTGTACCTGCATAAACAAATGACAGGAATTTAATTTCAAGCAGACTTATTATTTTAGACTGATAATGCTGTCAGTTAAAGAATTCTAAAAAGTTTTATATGAACTTAGAAAGTTATTGATGACATGTAACTCTAAATCCCAAATCATATGACTTGCTAATCAAAAAAAAATTGCTAGTAGAATATAACCGGCCTAAATGACATCTATATTTAATGATTGGTTTTATTTTATTACTGACTGAACGTAGTCTTTCTGTAGGTCAACTAAATCATTTTTCAACAATATAGAGAGGAGCAAAATTAGAAAGTCTTAGTTCTCAGAATAACAAATGCATTAACTATGAAATCTACATACGTTTTTCAAAATATTATAGTTTCTTAAGGAGTTCTTGAGCATTATTTTGTTGTTGTTGTTTCCAGTGCTGGAGAGCAAGCCCAGGGCCTTGTGCATGTTAGGTAAGCACTCTATTTCTAAGGTACATGCCTAGGTCTGTGTTCTTGTGTTCTAATGTCAAAGATGATCAAAATGTTTGCTTCTCTACAAAATTATTCATAATCCTGAAGAGGTTCCTTCTACTATGTGGGAATAGGAGTGGGTGGTTGAAGCAAAAATTAGCAAGCACTGAAGTAGAGATTATTATTTGACTTACAGACACCCTTTCCAGAAGGAGCCCATTTAAGCACTGACTCTGGAAGTTCATCTAAAAGACTAAAACAAAACAGAAAGTAACATACAATTAATTTATTTTCAATCCTGCGATTCACCACTTTAATTAGAAAACAAACCTAATTCTATGTTGGTAGGTTACTAAAATTGTTACCTCGTTTGTTTTTTTTTAAAAATTGAGTACAAGTGAATTCATAGGAGTAGAGAAATGCATTGGATTAGTTTATATGTTACATATGTAAAAGATGTTTCATTTATCAAAGTAGTTTCCCCTATTTCCTCATTTTCCATCTTCCTGAACAATAAACAGCAGTTATTTCTCCTATGGATGATGACCTGTTCCACTATATTTTATTGTTTCCACATTATTATTATTATTTTTTTTTTTTGGCCAGTCCTGGGCCTTGGACTCAGGGCCTGAGCACTGTCCCTGGCTTCTTCCCGCTCAAGGCTAGCACTCCACCACTTGAGCCACAGCGCCACTTCTGGCCGTTTTCTGTATATGTGGTGCTAGGGAATCGAACCTAGGGCCTCGTGTATCCGAGGCAGGCACTCTTGCCACTAGGCTATATCCCCAGCCCTGTTTCCACATTATTATCAACTGTACTATGTCACAGTAAGACTTTTACCTGAATTAGAACCCTTTGAGTTACAACAAAAATAGCAAATATATACTAGAAGTCCAAGGATTTTAAGAAGTGTCTACTGGCACCAACTTCCTATTCATTCTTCTTATTAAAACAGCAATAAGGGCTGGGGATATAGCCTAGTGGCAAAAGTGCCTGCCTCGGATACACGAGGCCCTAGGTTCGATTCCCCAGCACCACATATACAGAAAACGGCCAGAAGCGGCGCTGTGGCTCAAGTGGCAGAGTGCTAGCCTTGAGCAGGAAGAAGCCAGGGACAGTGCTCAGGCCCTGAGTCCAAGGCCCAGGACTGGCAAAAAAAACAAAAAAAAAAACAGCAATAAGGGAAGTTGAAAACTACTTTAATGAAAAAGAAACTCCTGAAAAGTGATCATTAAACTTAACTAAGTTCGTTTAAAATATAAATACCATGTATTTCTTTATTAGCATCAGGTAAATATCTAAACTGTCTATATAGAACTCTAGTCTCTGAAAAAAAAATGGCCACAGATGACCACAAAGAAGGTGCTCCATATTATTATCAGGTGCATTTTTAAAACAATTGAGATCCTTTGGGTAAAGGTCACATCCGTTTTTCTTTTCCATTTGTGTCTGCAGCATTGCAGACTAATGTGCATTTACTTTTATCTTTGGATTCTTGGTCATATATAGACAACAAATGGGGAAACTGCAGGCTGTAAATATGATTCCAGGAACTGTTTTGAAGATCCAGAGCAGAACTGGAATGATGATACAAGGGACGCACAGGGCTGTCCCAGGCTTTTAGGACAGAGGAGGAGTGAGTGCCCTCAGGCTGGAGATGACCAGCCACGCTGTGCTCACCCCAAACCCACACCTCAAGTTTGTTTTTAACCCACCTGTAATAGCAACAAGGATAAGTGGAGGAGACTCCTTAATTACAACTGACCAACTTTTTTTTTTTTTTGGCCAGTCCTGGGCCCTGGACTCAGGGCCTGAGCACTGTCCCTGGCTTCTTTTTGCTCAAGGATAGCACTCTGCCACTTGAGCCATAGTGCCACTTCTGGCCATTTTCTATATATGTGGTGCTGGGGAATTGAACCTAGGGCTTCATGTATATGGGGAATTGAACCTAGGGCTTTATGTATATGAGGCAAGCATTCTTGCCATTAGGTCATATTCCCAGCCCCCAACTGACCAACTTTTTAATCATCTAGAAACTAAACAGTAAAGATGATTTAATGCAAACTTTGTACTGGTAGGAATGCAGAAGTAGGAATATTTTATCTGGATTATGAGACAATTTTTTTCTCAGTGCTTAGCACTGGAGAAGGATAGAATATCTATTTTTCATGTAAATCACTACATAAGTATGTTGCAATATTTGCAATATTTTATGGTACCCTATGATTAGGAAGGTTATGAAAAAATACAAAAGGAAACAAATAGAAAAAATGTAACTACTTTTCAGTGTTTTACACTAAATAAGTATACCTCTGAAGTTGCTTTAGGCAGAATTATATAAACATTCAATTAAAATCCTTGATAAGAATGATTTACAATCTCAGGCACAAATTTAACCTCAACAACAAAAGTGCTGATATGATGTCACTTGTGTCCAGAAAAAAACAAAGTGCCTAAGAGATGAAGTGGTGTTATGGGTTAATCTATAATTCCCACAGTAATGGGACTACATAAACAGCTTGGTATCTTGTTTCCCACTCAGCTTACTGAGTTTGGGTAAAACCTTTTATTTAAAAGTCTGACATTTTAATTCTAGAGATTTTAGGCAGGTTTTTTTTCTTTAATACAACTACATGTTTTAGTCATATATATACAGATACATATGCATCAAAGGAAGCTGTTTATGTATTCCCATTCCCATACTTTAAGAGAGTATCAGTTGCCCAGAGGTTAATATGGACATATCACCCAGCAGATAAATGATTAGGTAGTTCTAAAACCAACTTACAAAAATGTGTTGGTTTTAGGAAAGGGTCAAGGCTGCAATCGAGACTGCAGGTGGAGGACCATTTCATATATTTCATATATGTCAGTATTTACAAATACAACCTATTATTTTGAATATACAGACTAACCTTCTAACTAATATACTAAAACCACACTGAATTTAAAGATTTACACAAATAAGATACATGTCTTTGTACACTTTTTTGTGACTTATCTTACTTAAAACTCAGTATTATTATTTCTGTGCAAACTGCTGTGGAGCACATCATGGCGTGCATGAAAAACTATTCTGTGTAATCTCCAGCCATAAAATTGTAACATTCTGTTGTAAAGTTGACTAATTCTTATACTAACAAAATCTAGGTGGTAAAAGTTGAATGTCAAATATTAAAAAATGTTTATGTGGCTGCAAGATTCTCTCATATAAGCAGCTCATATAAAATTTTTGTTTGTTTCTTAAGAAACAAAACATACTCCCTCTGAGAGGAATAAGAGGTATATTGTTATCACTTGAAAAATACAGCCCAAATTGTCCTGCTTCACATTGTTGCTGTGCACAGTTAGTATCAATCACACTAAACTCAGATGACTTCCACACATTGGTGCAATGCTAATTTGAAAAAAATGTCCCTTGCAAACACTACCACCTAGACTCTAAGCTCTGGAAAACACCCTGTAAGAAACAGATATTGCACTTGATGTTCTGTGTTGTAATTCAGGTACATGTGATTTCATAGATGTTATCTTAATGAATGTTATAACTGTTGTTTGTTTTTTAAAAAATCCTTTTCCAATTAAAGAAATTTGCCTTGGTTGTCATGGTGGATGAATGACAATCTTTTCTGGGATATCAGCTCCCTTTCATGTATGCCTTTAGACCTGCTGCAGTAAATGATGGAAAATTTGGATATTCATACTTTCTTTTAGCATTCTGCACAGCCACAGGGTCCTGCAAGTTCCGTTCCCAGGGAAGTTTCCCACATAGCCACTGCAGCATGCAGTAGCCCAAGATTTCAACATCACTTCTTCTGGACAAGGCTGTAGGAAAAAGTGAGGAGAGAAAGAGGTTTTAGCAAGTTCTTGAAAAACAGAGGTATCTTTAAATGAACTACCATTGACATAATATGAAAAAGCCCAAACGGGCAAAGTGTTTTGTTTGTTCAGCTGGGGTAAAACTTAAAGGCCCTGGCGTTTGGCCTGAGTCCACAGACAGGCAATGACTTGTTGCTGCTGAAAGGAAGGGTCAGTTTCCTCACCTCCTCCAACTTCATCTTTCCTTAGTCTGGCCTGTCATATGAACTTGATCCCCATGGCCTCTGACATGATCCAGACAACCCATAACCGCACCAACACTTTCTCAAAGAGCCAAGCAGTAAAACAAAGAAATAAATGTCTGCAGCTAAATTGCTAACACATGTTCCAGGAAGTCCATGGGGTCTGCATTGGTCATGCAGAGACCCTCTGAGTGCAGACGAAACATTGATGGCCTTTCCTGCTCCATTCACACTAGTGGTAACATAGGCAGTGGGAAGAATATGACAAAACTGCCATCTAGTGTACAGACTAAAAACAGGTCTGTCCGAAGAGTTTCCAATTACATGAGAGTAAAGGAAAACAAGTTCACTGCTTTAGATACACAGTTATAAAGGTTGCTGAAATGGTCTTCAGCACCAAGTAACAATTCAACTCACATGCCAGAAAACACAAAAATATTCAGTACAGGGTGGATAGAGGATGGTGTTCAGTTTTAAAACCAAACAATCTTTCAAAATTTAGTATAATGTGGCTTTTCATGTACACGAGGCAAGCACTCTTGCCACAAGGCCAGATTCCCAGCCCTATTGTGGCTTTTCATTAAACATACATTATAAGAGTATTTTCAGACCCCTGTAAATATTATTTATGTCAAATTATTAAATGCTGTGGACTAATTTCATAATAATTTTAAATGCTCTATCAAAATGCCTTAAACCAAAAGATGGACAATGAAACCTAAGAAATATGTCATGATACTTACGTAGACATCATTGAAATAATAATTAAAACACTAGTAATTACCCATAAAATAAACTCATTTTTATAACTACTCCAAATGGCTAGAACAACAATAAACCAGTATTCATATCTTCCACTAGCTGAATGTTCATCTAAGAACCTAAGAGCAATATGTGCCCATTAAAACTGCTGTAAATGGGTCCCCTATTTTATTATGCTTCATTAAATATGCTCTGAAAAAAATCACTCCGTGAACCTAAGTCTTCAATTTAAAAAATCATTCACAAAGAGCAATGTGCCAAAACATCACAACTGCTTTGGGTTACCACACAAAGTTATTACAAAGGTAGAAGACAAGATTGGTTCTTACACATATTCTATCTTAACTGCTATTAGAGTATTGGATTATTAAAGGCCCTTCAATCCAGTAGAATGCTATAGTCCCACGAGTGCCATTTGCTTTCTGCACAGGCTTCAACAATGTCCTAATGCAAAACTTGGCTCTCATATTAAAATAAAAACAAAGTCTCTACCATGCTGCTCCGTAGTGATTTCTTTAGTAATAAATCTCCCATTAATAATGGAATGGTTCCATTCGTACAGATGTGTTCACAAGTCCCTTTTCCATTATGGCAACTCCTGATTACCAGCACTTAAAAAATTCACATCCTTTAAATTTTCAAAAACTGATATCCTAGCACCTGTTTGTATGACAGAGGCTACAAATAAGTGGCCCTTGGAGGAAAAACAATAAGAATTAAAATGGAATGAACCTTCCCAGCCACTTTCCTCCCTCCCCCCAACTGAGGGATTAATTGATATGAAGCTGTAACTAATGACAAGTCATTTATATTTCTGAAACCAATCTCTCACAAACTGGTCTTCATTTAAAATAGCCCTTTGAGGGTTCACTTCACTATTACAGTTTGGTCTTATCTAATTAATACACGTGATCACACTTTTTCATTCTTTTACTTGTTTTCTTTTACTTCAGGTATATACTAAGTATAGTTAAGTAAACATTTCACTAAGTCTTATTGAAATACTTAAAAATGCTCCGAGTACATCTCTCCTCAAAATTCCCTCCCCAAGAAAAAAAAGGAAAAGTTTAAATTGTTTTAGGTAAGTTTAAAATCTGATTCTATACATGATTATGTCTACTGTCTACTCAGAGAAGTTGAAATGCCTATTGAACCACTTAGAAAAACAGTATCCCAGGTGACAAAGTTAGAATCTATATATCATTTCCATGCCGAAATGATCAAATGAAGAGAATTATTAATATTATTATAAAAAATCTGGAGGTGCAGCTTGTTGCCCACATGTGCAAGAACCTAGATTCAATTTCTGAAACACAAAAAATAAAATAATAAAAACTTTTAATTTGCAAGTTGCTGTTTATATTGCACAATTCTCAAACTAATTTTAAATATGCTAAGTGCAGCACTAAACAAATGAACCCAGAACTAGTAACCCATAGAGCAGAGATCAAATTCTAGCTCTATCATAATTATATACTGTAGCTCTAAAATTCAGTGAGGCATGTTACATTTTTCTTTTAATTTATTTGCATTCATTAGGATACAAAATGTATCATGGGTTGTTTTCTCTCTAAAGTCATATAGTTGAATATTTAGTGTAATCTGGTAACTAATATGGCCATTAACAATAAGTTTACATATCGATATAAAATTTTTCACTGTTACCATTGTTTGAAAATGTAGCAAATGTGATTAATAATTTTTTTCCTTGATACTTTCTCAAGTTCATTTCCAAGTGTTATTTAGTGTCAAATTTTGTTAGACTAACTAATATGGAGCAAATTAAATTACTTTTTTCACTTAGTATGTAGTGTTCAACATTTCAAAGTAACAAAGTATTGTCAAGTGTAACAATAATTAAAAAAATAGATACAGGTAGAGACATAAATTCTACTTGATTAAAAAAGCAGATCATAGAAATGGCTGACACTAGAATGCACCATTAAAAACAATTGATGTGGGGGCTGGGGATATGGCCTAGTGGCAAGAGTGCCTGCCTCATATACATGAGGCCCTGTGTTCGATTCCCCAGCACCACATATACAGAAAATGGCCAGAAGTGGCGCTGTGGCTCAAGTGGCAGAGTGCTAGCCTTGAGCAAAAAAAAAAAAGAAGCCAGGGACAGTGCTCAGGCCCTGAGTCCAAGGCCCCAGACTGGCCAAAAAAAAAAAAAAAAAAAAAACAATTGATGTGGTTTATATACTGTGCCAAGCACTCTATCTACTATTCAAACAGCATAAGGTAAGTACTATTAACAGTATTGAGCAATGAGAAAATAGCCTTTGAAAAGTTAAATAATTCACTCAAAAATCACAGAGAAAAAAATTGACATATCTTACCACTGAAGTCCAACTATTTCAGAATCCAAAGCTAATGCTTAGTCTTATGATTATATACTTCCTTCTTAGTTCTAGTTTTTGTTTTGTTTTGGAGTGAGGGACTGAACTCAGGGCCTCAAATTCTCTACTAAGCCACATACTAAGCCTAAGCCTTCCAGCATTAATTTTTATATCATTCAAACAATAGTTTTATACTACTTTCATAGTTAAGTATCTATCTAAAGCAAACATTTTAACTTGAAACACTGTGAGACATATAACACAAAGATAGTTTGTCCACTCCAAGCTGGGAGACCTCTGTCACATGTTCCCATTGCCATGAAGTTCTGTTTCACGCTGGACCCAGAATCAATGATACCAACCACTCTGGACTGACAGCAATGAAACCACCAGCTACAATAAATCTTTTTTCCCTGAAATTTTTTATGTCAAGTATTCTGTCACAGCAATACAAAGTCCACTAACACACCATCAATAAGTGCAATTTCAAAAAATGTTATCAGAAAAAGAATTTTTCATGTCTCAAATAAAACATTAGGCCCAGAACTCTCTTGTTTTTCTGGTACCTTTATAATTATAAGCCCCAGGATTTTTTTGTTTTTTTGTATTTTGTTTTGTTTGTGAAACTTTACTATGTGGAGATTACAAACTCATTCATCATAGCAAGGATTCCTTACATTTCATATTGTACATTCTTCTTAACCAAATAGTTCATCTGAAAAGTCAAGGCATAAATCAAGACTTTAAAAACAATATTTTTCACTATCATTTATAAATTAACCAAGGACTATTTATAGTAGTAGTCAGATTTACCTAAAAGAAGAAATTAAGTCTATTTTCAACTACTACTGACAATAACACAAGGTATATCAATATTTGATATTGTGCAATAGGAAAGTGAGGTCTACTTTTCAAAATTATTGTTTTAGAAGATAAACACAGTGTAATTATGTCAGTTTTCCAAGTTTGGTAACATGGAAACACATTCTCAGTTTCACATATATTTTTGTAAATTGGAACACTAAACTGAAAAAAAAATCATGCAAGAAATAACACAAGACTTGGATTTCATATTCTGTAGCAATTGGCAAAAAAAATCATGTAATATATTTCTTTCCTTGACACTGAATATGTTACATACACAAATGGACAATTAAAATGCAATTTAGCTATCATATATTATGGTCATCAATGATGTCAAATTAAAACAGGTATTATATACTCAATGCCCAGGTCTGAACTATTTAAAAAAGCTCAATATGTTAAATGCAGTATATCTCTAGAGAAATTAGGTATTGACTGCATGCCTCAGTGAGTAGAAAAATCTACAAAAATCCATATCACACATTGATCCAAGTATTGCTTCCTAACATTACTAAGAAAGTAACAAATTTTAAAATAGTGTATTCGACACAGATATAATTCTCCTTAATTATCAGGCAACAAGAACAAAATATGTCAATGTTTATTTATGCTACCTTTATAAATAGTGAAAATTAATAATGGAAGAAATAAGTCTAACACACATTACTCTAGTTTTATACTAAAAGAAGCTATTTGTCCACTTAGAAAAAACCCTGTAGATAACACAAGAGAAATGAGATTAGAATAATAACTGCAATGTTTGAAAAGTATATAGATACATAGATGTTGATAGTTCTATTCATCCTTTTGTCTTACCACCTCTAGATATTTTTCTATGTATAATTTTGGCTCGTAATAAAGTAAGCAAGTACCTAACATACTATTTTCTTTCCCTCTCAGATACTCTCACTTTACGTGGAGTTGAATTAGAAAACACTTAGGTAAGAGGGCTGAGTGTAACCACATACAAACTCCTTCTTTATAAGAAAGAAAGAAAGAAATCCATAGAAACATGAGCAGGACCTAAGTGGTATGTTTTATCTTAGAAATCTGTACAAAAGGTAGTAGGAATGAACAATATTCAAACATTTAGGAATATCAAAATTTCCACTTAATGTATACTAGACTAAAGCTGTATATTAAAATTTCACCAAGTACATGTGTATATATCTAATATGCATGTGTGTGAACCTATAGAAAAATCAAAAAAGTAGAATAAATCATTTCAAGTGCATTAAAATATGCTATTTATAGAGATCTTGAACACCTTCTGATAAAAGTAAATATTCCAAGGTAAAATCTATCAGAATACACCAAAATATTTAATGCAAGCTCTTTGCTGAATATTATTTCCAATATATAACATAAGGACCATTTGAGTTAAATCTTCAAAAGATCTAGAGTGGTAAAAAAAAAAAAAAAAGCCCTGTAATATCAACAAGTAGTATGATTTAAGGGAGAAAAAGTTCAAATAATTTTGCAGAATAAATATTTCTATTAAACTTCCATGAAGATATCACAATGAAAACATCACCTTGAAACTACAGAATTAGCTAAAGAGAACTTGCAGAATTATCACTGTCCAGACTTTGGCCAGAATAACACATAACATCTCTACTTCTTCTACAGTAAAAAATGCTTTCTTAGCTATCTTAGTCCTCAAATCAGACTCTATCATGATTAGAGTGATGACTCCAATAAGGGGCCCAATTATAAGTTAGTATCATTAATTGGACAAGTGTTTAAGAATCTATAAAATGAGTATTCTGCTAGGCCAGTTGGTAAATACTTTCAGGTTTCTAAAAACTTAGATATCCACCCCACCCCCCCACCCCCCGCCAAAAAAAAGGGCTAGGAAAAAGTAAAGAATAAAATCCATTGGAAGTGAAAGAACTTTAATTAAAAAACAACACTATCAATGAGTACTTCTACATTCTAAATTAGGATTTTCTTAATCAGTACTATACCTGCATTCTGTCTTTAAATGATTGTTGATTTATTAGCAGCATAAGTAGCAAAAGACTACGCAACACTACTATATGTGAATGACCACTAATATTCTAACAAAACTATACTTGACAGAAGCACGGTGATTTGTTTTACTATGTTCTGAAGTATAAAAGCTGATATCTGTTTTAGAGACTATGACCTGACATTCTTCTTCACATTAAGAAAACAACTTACAAACTTGTTTCACTATTTCATGTCCTACCTTAAACTAGTGTGGGTTTTAATTGATCTTGAAAATGATCAAGACCCTCTACATTACATGGCCAATGGTGCTTTTAATAGAAAAGGCAATAATAGAGAGTTGTTTGGGCCAACCAAAGCTAGAAAATAGCAGTTTAGGTTAACAGTTCAAAAACCATTAACAAGTTTAGATGAGTAATTGTCTCTTAATAAAGAGATGGTCTTTTTCAAAGCTGCTTATAAATTATTTGTTGGGTTTAGCATATTTGAAAATACTTTTATAAACTTTGTTTATAAATAATATAATTTTGAGAAGCAAAGTTTTATAATAACACAATTTTTTTCACTAGCATAACATTTGAATTGACTTTTTGTCTTGCTGACAGAGCAACTAAGAAAGTACAGTTGCATTGACCATATTGATTGTGAACAAAGCAACCGTCAGTGGGACTCAGCACCATATATTTTCAATATTGACCGCCTACTTCCTTTTCCATGGCTTTCTGGGTCGGCTATTGGATTTAGACTGCAGAGTAATAAACAGCTAAGGTTTAATTAATGGTAAATGAATACAAGACATAGGTTATGACTTTAACTAATTAGGGAATTGTTGAATTAAGTCTGCCTTGGAATGCAAGGCAGTACAATCAATATCCAATAAAAGGACTATGTATGTAATTTACCTGCAAATGTGTTTCCAATACCATCAAAGTGAGTTTAAATAAGTAAGATATATGAAAGGCAACTAGGAGCGATTTCCACAAGTTAACACTTCACAGTTTCAGAAGACATATATTTATTGTGGAGGATGGTACTGTCTAAGGCTCTGATATGCACACAAACAAAATAGAAATAATTGATAAAATTTGCATCATCACCAAATCTGTGATATTATTTCAGCATCAAAATTCAGCACTGACCTCCAAGTTTAACATATTCAAACTAGCAATTTTCTGGGTAAATCAAACACCTAATTTTTTTTACTTGACATTGTTTTACTCCTCCCTCAGTTGTCACAATCTCCAGCCACAGAAAAATATTCATTGGTATAGCAAAAATTCACTACTTTTCATAAAAAGCTCAACAGTGCACTCACTCTTCAAGCTGACTATGCAAAGGTCACTCCACACAGCTTTAATCTCTTGACTCTAATTATTTTCTAAAATAAAAGAAAAAGAAAAAAATCTTACCTACTCCCTTGTGGGCATCCAAGCTGGTAAACTCTATTGTCCCATTATGGCCTTTTCTTGGGTTTTCTTGATACTGTTTGTGGTTCCCATTGGGACAATACCTGTAGGAAAGTCCATAATCTGCAAGATAAACCTGGAAAGACATGAACAGGCAAATAAGTAATGCCTTTGTCCTCTGAAACCATAACCTTCATAATTAAGTCTTAAGAAACTGGTGATTTAAGCATAGCCATGGAATTATATTTTATTAAACCAAATGGTGCTTTATGATAAAAGATATACAACTGGGGGCCATAACACTAACTTTCCAACTTAATCTTTACATTATCATAGGCATATCTTATTTCTTAGTTTTTTATTTTTAATTTTGCTTCTAACTTCTCTTCCCTCTAGGTGGGCATCTAGATATCATAAACCACAATATGTCTTTTTAGATCTATATTGATATAGCTCATTAGGCCCTGCATTTTCTTGTTACCTTTTCCTCTGAAACATAAAACTGTTTTAAGCAGGAAGGGATATGAAAATAAACATTTTAAAAAGCCTAAGCCTAATGTCTATGGTTCCCATTAATTGGAAGTATAAAAAATAGAGAATACTCTAAGAGATAATGATCTTAAAAATCCACAAATGAGTGAACATCATCCTGTGGTCTGTATTTAAGAGAGAACATCAGTGCAGTACATCTGGACTTTTAGATACATCGTATCAACACCCTATTCTTTGTCAGTCAGAACTGCAAGCAGAGTCTTAAAACAGAAATTTGTGTTGAGAGTTCCGGGAGTAATTCAGGAAAAAATGTTTGCACATTACTTTTAAAGAGCAGGAAGGGGGAAGGATTATTTTGTGGTTATGCATACAATGGACAACTGTTTTGACTAGATTTCTGTGTGACACAGTGATGGAAAGAGCACTCTAGCTCCCAAATACACACTACCACGCTCCTTTCTACCCAACAAAAGAAAGCAATTTCAACTTTTAACATGTAACATACACATATCTGTAAAATTTAGGGATTTAGACAGTGTAGCTCTAAGACACAAAGTAAGCCCACAGCTAGCATGTCAAGCCTATTAAAAAATATCGTCAGTATCCAGGTATTCATTTCTTTTAAGTTTTTGGCTTTAAGATAATCTAAGTAGTAGGTATTTGGATATTAAAATGCAAAAAGCACAGAACTTTTTCTCTTTTGTTGGAGAACATAACTTTCTGGACTATCTGAAAATCTATTTCAGTTTTATGTCTCTTTCTCTCTCATAGTTTCTCAATGTGGCCTCAGAAGTAACTGATTTGCCTTTGCTATGTCTGATGCACTTTTATTTTTATTTATTTCAAAAACCTTACTTCATTTGGCAAAGTATCTATTTAGAAGGGTGTAGTGTATATGGATAATATAAGTGAAAGAATCAAATTTAAATACAGCAGATTCAATTACCATTAAAAAAAAAACCACAACACTATCAAGATGCTTTACCTATTCTCAGTTCCTCAAGAAATAAGACCTAACTTGGAGTGATGGTAGGTACCAGGTGGTATGTTAGTGCTTGACATTCATTGACCTAAGATATACTAACTGAAATCAGATCATTTTTCTCTATTTTATTGACTTGGAAACTGAAGCATAAGTTTAGTTGAATATTAAATACCATATTGTAAAGGCAGGATTATATGGAAGTTCTAATAAAGGCTTCATATTCAGTTAATTTCAAAGAAAAGTTAAACAGATGAGTGACACTCTATTCAAGATTACTACGATAGAGAAGACAATCTGAACTCAGCTCTCGTGGGAAAAAAGGCAGGAGATGTTTTCAGTACCAGGGTCAAGCTAGGAGAAAGTATTAGAAAAGAGTAGGGGATGCTATTCAATGTGTTTGCTCCATCTGTGTTTCCTAACTGGCACTTACTCCTGTCTTCCACAGGAGTAAGACAGTCTTACACAGGATGACTCCTAGGTCCTTAACAAAAGCAATTGGTAAGTGATGTAGAAAATCTTACATTGCAAAAGGATCAGGAAAGGATCTACAATTTCAAGTATTCTTGAATAAATACTCCAAGAAAAGGAAGGTTAGGGAATTAGAGTTGGGATGAAAACCTAAAATATCAGTTGAACTGAAGGGAACCTTGTGACTGTCTTAGACATCACTGTGTTTTAGGCCACAAAGTTTGTAAGGATGTTCAAAATTTGAAGGATATTGCAAAGTTTAAATTCGATAAAAAGACAAGAAGATAATAATACAATAAAGAACACATATATAACCACATTTTTGTTAATGAATATTTTAGACTAAAAATGACTTAAAATATGCATGGTCACAGCCTTAAGGAGCATGCATTATATGGAAGAAACCTCTAAAGTGTCAACACTGTCAAAGCAGTAAAGTACTTTGTAGTGTGTTAATAGGGAGTTACAGGAAAAATTAAAATTATGAAAGAGACTAAAGACTCATTTATCAAAATGAAAAATACTCCATCCCAGTTTGGATTTTTATCTAATACTTTAACATATGTATATATGTAAATGTATATGTACATATATATGAATGTATACATATATGTATATATACAAACATGCATGTCTCTGTAGTGTATGTATATATGATATCTATAAATAGAAAGATTTTATGGGGATTGAATTATAGTATATATGGATATTTTTAGAAACACATATTATAAGACTGATTCATAATTAAGTTTGACTATCTTTGGTAAGACTAGATATAATTTGACTCATATTAGATCAAACTAAAAGTTCTACTAAGATAAATTAGTAGTCAATCTAGAATTTTGCAAGAAAGATTTTTTTTTTTTTTTGCCAGTCCTGGGCCTTGGACTCAGGACCTGAGCACTGTCCCTGGCTTCTTTTTGCTCAAGGCTAGCACTCTGCCACTTGAGCTACAGCACCACTTCTGGCCATTTTCTATATATGTGGCACTAGGGAATCAAATCCTGGGATTCATGTACACAAGGTAAGCACTCTTGCCACTAGGCCATATTCCCAGCCCTTGCTAGAAAGATTAAAAGGTAGGGGAGGGAAAATGGCTGGGAAATGTAAAACAAGAAAAGAGAGATGGTGGTTAAAGTAACATCTGTAAAAGTTCTATTATGAGAAAATATACACTGGGAAAAGTGCTTTTCAGAAATTATTTCCTTGGATTTAGACAGCTATATCCAACTAGGGGACAATGCTCTCATGGTAGGAGGTAAACAACTTGCCCAAGTAACATAGCTAGTAAAAGAATATAAGCAAGATTCCAATCTAAGAAGTAGGACTCAAGTTCCACAATCATATTCATTCAGTCAGTCATCCATTCTCTCCCAATCATATATACAGTAGTGGGGTAGGCTAAAGTAAAAAGACCAGTACAAAACAGAATACAATCTACAGTAGGAGTTATGGTCTAGGTTTTATTTTTGCATATTTTAAAAATAAGTAACTTTTATAGGATTGAAAACAAAATGAAGGTGGGAGAGAGGGAAGGAAGGAGAAAGGGAAGGAAGAAAGGAAGGGAGGGATAGAAGGAGGGAAAGGAGAACAAGACCCAAAAGTAGCTCATAAAGCTCACAGAAGCCTAAAATATTCACCATCCAGCTCTTTACAGAAAACTTTGTGAACCCCTCACCTACAGTGAAATTAGGATTTACTTGGCTTTCTATATTATACCCTTTTCCAATGAGAAAAAAAAAATCAAGTAGTTAATAAGTGTCCCTGGTTTTAGACAAGCCTGTCATGGGAACTCTAGATTTATACCAGGACTCAGAAGGGGGGCATTATTTGCATCATAACAAGGCTAGCCATAGGAATATTTAAGTAGTTAGTTTCCTAATTCATTTTAAATAATTTTCAAAGACTTGTTTCCAAATTTAACAACCCTTTCCTTTCTCCATGAGTATAAACACAACTCTACCTAATTCTCTTCCTTTTAATCCTACAGATCTTTACACATTTTTAACTGCATTTTTGTCATTATTTTTTAGTTCTGGATATCAAACTCATGACATTGCACTTGCTAGGCAAGGACTCTGGCACTGAGCTACATCCCAGTCCATACACCTTATTAACTGTCACATTTCCACATCATAACACCTATTATTTCTGTAACTGTGTGAAGCACAGAAGGAAATACTTTTTTCCTCTTTCTTTCAATTTTTAGTTGATGAGAAATTCTGTAGTCACTGAGGTACAGTCCTACCAATACAGACCTGCCTTTCATTTGTAAGGAATGCAACAGGCTACAGGGCCTAGCAGCAGGCCGTTAGGACCTGCTACATAATGTGCAAGCCATGGCCACACTATTTTTGGATAGTTCCTACCAGTGTCTATTCATAAGAGGACAGAGTATGTGTGTGGCCATCTCTGCTCTACTGGTGTTTCTCCTGGTGGGTGGAGTCCTTAGTAGGTTGATTGAAACAGTCATATCTGTGCCAGAGTGTGTATGGTCGTCCCTACGCAGTTCTCCTTCTTGTCCTGTCACACTGTCAGTGCAACATCACACTCCTTAATCTTTCCTTGGTCAACCCTGCTTACTACCCTTTCATTGTTCCTATATATTACACTCCTATCTCCCAACAAAGCTCTTGTAGTTCTGATTCTGTCTCAGCGTCTACCTCCCTAAGAATTTGATTTGACACAGCAGGTCAATAAATCATAACCTTGATAAATGAATGAAATGAAGACACACACACACACAATCTTCCCAACTTAGTGAACAAGGCTAACTCAAAACTCAATTTCTTCCTTTAGCCACTGTTGGATCCACACACTTTCTCATTCACCAGTTATTACATACACTTAACATTTTATTTCTTGTCTCTTTGCTAGCTTGTACTTGTAGGCTCTTCTACTGCACATATATGAGGGTGTTTTCCCTACATATATCATAGTTTTTGAATTCACTCTCATGCTGTCTAATTTCATTACATTTATTTGAAACCCATTCTGGAACATAGCTTATTCTGGAACATACATCTCTCTTTCTCTCCCTCCCCCTCTGCTGTGTGTGTGGTCTGTTCCTGAGCCTCTTGCTCAGAGAGCACTACCAGTTGGGTCGTAGCTCTGCTTCCCTTTTTGTTAGCTTTAGTGGAGATAACAACTCTCATGGATTTTCCTCCCTGTATTGACTTGGAACCATGATCCTCAGATCTCAACCTCCTTGGTTGTTAGGATTACAGGTGTGAGCCCAGCTGGAATGCAGCTTTCTAAAAACAAGGTAATCTGATGGCTTGCACCTGTATTCACATGAATTTACTATTTTCACAATATATAAAAATATATAGCTTATGTTTTACTACTGCCTTGGCTCCACATTTAGAGACTGGGGCTCCTAGAAGGATTGGGACCAGGATAATGCAGATGTATTTCTGTACCCATGATGGCACCTTTTATAAGGCCTTCTGAGTAGATTTAAATAAATATTGATTGATATGACTTGATGATAATAACTGGAGAAGGTGAAGTAAATCATTTTCAATATCTAACAGGGTACCAAGCACAATAACATTTTGGGACTCATACACTTTAAAAAAAGAAAGAAAGAAAAAGAAATGCATATTTATTAAATTCTTGTCATGGGTACATTTAGTGCTTTCCACTAGTCAAATCACTGAACCCTTATAACCTCTAAAAGAAGGTATTTTACAGTCTTTTGAGAATGAGAAAGTAGAGTGAGTATGGTTACAAATAAACTTCTGGTATCTAGCAAAGCTGGGATTTGAACTTAAATCAACATGACCAAAATGCTGAGATTTTCCCTTGCACCTCAATAGAGGAAGGGAGAAGACAGTTAGAATATGTGTAGGTCTTGTGCTCAGATAAGTCTTCAATAGCCTGTGAGGTTTTCTAGCAAGAAGTCACGATTTCCATTTGGGAGACTCAAAAAGAAGCAACATTGAAGTTGAGCTTGAAAAATACTGAATACTCCAGAGACAGAAGCTGAAAGAAAACAAACTTGTGCTAGTAACAAAAAGGTTTGTGAAAAAAGAAACCAGGGGAAAAATACATTCATTTGCACAGAATTAAAATGCTTACATTAGTTTACCCAGAACTTTGGAAACTGTGAAGAAACTGGAACACAGTCTTTGTAAGTTAAGAGTCCCAGAGAAATAGAGGTAACTCTGAAGACAACATGAGTGGCTGGACAAATAAAGAGGAAGAAGAGGAAGAAAGTAGAAGAGGAAAAGGAAAAAAGAGATCTGGAAAGAAACAAAATTACATCGGTATCAAAAGCTAACTAGCTATGAATGCTCTTCTAATCTAGATCCTAGTTTAGGCAACATCTTTTCTATCAGAGGCTACATCTTCATGTTTTTCAAGCAACCAGTAATTCTGAGTACTGATTAGTCAGACTAACACAAAAGGAAACAAAACTTTCAGTGATGATGATTCAATGATACCTAGTTGCAGACATGAACTATGGAACTAGATTCCGGATTTGAGATCTGTCTCTACCACTTCTTACTACTATATGGTCTTCTTAGCCAACCTACAATATATTTCTTTTTGTCTTTTAAAAAGAATGACAGTGCCATCATCAAAGTGATATTGCAAGGATAAAGTGATTTAAACACAGGAGCCTTAGGTCAATATCCAGCAATGCAGAACACACCAGTAATAGCTAGAAAATAACACCTAACCAGAATCTATGTCACGTTTCATAAGTCTAAAGAATTCTTGTGGGGGAAAGTAAGATTAAATATTCTTTTGTTATCAGCATAACAATCATAAAAATATTATTTCATAGCTATTACTTCTGGGGGCTCTCATATTTTTTTCTCCTCAGTTCAGGCAGTTTCAAGATTTCCTTGGCTTTGTAGAGGGTGTTTTCCTTTTTTTTTTTTTTTCACTTCATCTTCCCTCTTTGCATGTCTGTGTCTTTTCTCTCTTCATGATAAGGACTCCAAACATATTAGATTAGGGTCCTCCCTAATGAATTCCTATTAGTTTGGTTATCTGCAAAGACATTTCTAAGTAAGGTCACAGTCACTGGTTCTAGGAATGTAGATACAATTCAATCCCCAGCAGTTCCTACTGTTTCTCTTGGTGAGTACATGGTCCCAATTCTCTCCATAAGAAAATATTCATAATTGCTATAGTGGCTATATTTCTCCCACTAGGAATTTAAGAAACGTACAAATGATCGTTTCTATACCTTTCAATATTATATCAGCTATACATGAGTGGCTACACTTGTGACTTCTGAACAGTGGCTTATTAATAGATTCATTTATGTATAAGTACATTAAATTCCTTATTCATTGTTCACTTATTAAATATTTATTTTCTTCTCCTTTTCCCTCTCTCTGTGTATGTTCTGTGTTTTCCTATTTACACCATAAGACTAAAAACTTAATCTGATGTACTTAAAACCAAAAGAAATCAAACTTCCGTGGTTTGATACGAGTTTTTAAAGTCAGTTTTGTAGTTAACCACCAGTTCTGTATGGTGGGTCAGAGGCTAGGAGAGATAAAAGAGATCACACAGGCTTCTTGATTTACAGGAGGAAACACTATAGTAAAGAAAAGTCTACTGAAATAGTTGTAAAAATAAAAGAAGAAAAAGAGACAAAGTATAAATAGAATTTCCATTTTTTTAATGAATTGTAGAACTGGAGGAAATAAAACTGTACCTGATATTAAGAAGTGGTAGTTAATTGTGTGATAAAAGTTGTAATTTTATGGTGATACTATAGTGAATTGTCCTTAGTTTTTGAAGATGCATACTTAAATACTTAAATATTTAGGTTAAAAACATGACAATATCCAAAGTTTACTTTGAAAGACTTGAGCCAGAAAGATAAAATTTTTCTACATTTTATTAGCACCAGTTAATGTATTGTAATCAGACTTAACCCTTCTCTTACTCTCCCTCAAGTTTTTAAAATGTGAAGTATTAAGCTAAAATGCATAGAGACTTTCTAATTTTCAGTCTGTTTAAAAATTTCAACAGTTTTAAAAATGCATCTTCCTGTAGGCAATATTATATATTTAACAAGTTCTCCTACCACTGGGCAATAAAACTCTTAAAATATTAATTTTAAAGATGGACTTTAGGGTTTCTAACTTATACTTATTACACTGTTCTTCTCAATATTTTCCATAGGTCACTATCATCCAATATCATATATAGTCTATATTCATATAGCATTTCCCTAGCATCTTAAAGTATGAATTTTTAAATACAGTGAGAATCTGATTTGGAAAATATCCTATACTACCATGTTAAGAATAAACTCAAAACTGAAATACTGTTGTGCTAACCACATATTTGATTACTTAATTTAAAAATACTAAACAAATTTGCTATATACTTTACCTTTTTGTTTAAAAGATTAGTTCTACAAGCTATTTTGGAATTCTTGCAGTATAACTTGCCAAATGAAAATAGTCAGCTCCAAATTTTATTTTTATCTAACTATCTGTACAGTTAGTATTAACTACTAAGTACATAGCAAGTTATTAAAGCTCAGAAACAACTTATTTGTATGGGAAATAGCTACACTAATACAAAGAAAATTTCAGTGCATGTGCAGATATAGACTTTTCCAGAATTAAATGTTGTACACACTCAAAAAGAAAATGTTACTACTACATGATAACCGTATTATGTGTACATAATATGTAAAACTTACAAACATACTTTCACACTCCATCTCACATGCAACCATAATTGATAAATAGATTGTGTTGGAATTCTCGTTAGCAAACAGGAAACAAGTAATTTTAATGAGGGTTATGACCCTACCCTATGGAAATTCCAGGGACTCTGAGAGTATTTTGCTACCAGAAGGTCAGGAGCTACAATTTCTTTTTCCAGATCATTAATGTTTTCACTAAATGTAAATTTTATAACTTCCTTGGTTTTGCTACAAAGGGAAAGACACTTTGTAAACCTTCAAAGAAACACTACTCTCTGTAATTAGAATTCAGTACTTGAAACATTTTTAGAGTATCACAGAATTTTAGAGCTGGAAGGAACCTTGGAGACCACTTTTACTCTTATAGACTTAAAAGCCAAAGTCCATGCAGGCTAAATAATTTGCTGAAGGTTTTGATTCTACTCAAGTACAGAGCTGGGACCAGAACCCACTCTCCTGACTAGGCCAGCCCAACTGCCAGCAATCAAGAAGTGACAAGTGTTTCAAAAAATTGTAAGTTTCCAAAGGTATGCTTACCACTCAGCAGTTGAGATGGAGAACTGCTCTCCAGAAGGGTCACCTTTGTTGACTTAAAAGGCAGTTAGATAGAAACACAGGGAGCATGAATGACAAAGGGCGTTACAAAGTACTGCCCCACATATTAAGGCATTAGGCACTGGCCCTATTAAAACTGGGCTCATGTATAAAGAAGATGAACTCTGTTAGGAAGAAAGAGATGAATACCTACGGATAAACCTGGAGGAATTATTCCAGTTCAGAATGTAATGTAATGTAAGGCAAGTGAAATCCTAGTGCTCATGGGGTTACATACACAGTAGGAACTAAAGGAAATCAGAAAAGGAGATAGGCATAATACAAAGTCATCAAGAAAAGTGTTATATAAGAGCAAGGATGTACACTGGTACATGAAAAAGGACTATGCTTCTGATCTCAAAGGGGGGCATTTCCAGATTAAAGAGAACTCCTTTACAAGGAAATAAAAGGTATGATGCTAGTCAAATTGTTTCAACTTCCTGTGACACTGGGATACAGATCCAACTGGCGTGACTCAAAACCACCATTCGGCATCATTTCTGGGAATGCCAGTGTAAGGGCACAAGTAATGAAATCAGAAAGACATGTGAGTTTTCTAAATACTAGACCAGCATTCATTAGCCCAACTTCTTTGGTATCAAGTATATAATCACTGAGGTGTCAATGCATTTTACAATTTAACTTACATAATCCAAGAAGACAATTTAGCCATTAATCTGAGAAGAACAGATTGAAAAACATTAAAGAATATGTATATTGTACATAGTAAATGTTCAAAAATTAGTCTGAATTTATTCATATTGTTCTTTCCAAAGACTTTTCTCAAAGTTTGTTTCTTAATATAATTTAACTTAAAAATTTTAATGTAGTGAACTTTTTACCAAATCAAAACAAAGGATAGATGTTCCTCTACTGAATACAATATTATCACCAAAGTATTTTTTTAGTGGTTTGTCTAATCCGTAAGATTCTTGAAAAAAGGGAAATGACTGAAGAATAGGAAATCATAAAGCAAAGGAATATTAAGGCAGCATTTTCAGTAAATCCCAAAAGAGGAAGTGTGAAACTAAGCTTTTTTCAATATATTCAAACATGGTTGTTGTTTTGTTTTGTTTTTTAAAGTTTTTAGACATGTAAAAGAATGCTGTACTTATAGTCAGCTCTTGAACTAAGTCAAGAAATGAGCTTCACTCAATCATAAGTTGACTACAACTTTTGGTCAATGATCAGGAGAGTAAGCACCTAATATATTTAATTATATCTAAGAAGAAAATAAGATTGGGAATAGATGGAAGAAGAATATTCAAATCATATATGTTGTAAAAAGTAAATGAGTATAACTAAAACATGAGCAGCAATGGTTAAGCAAAAGTAAAATAAGTTCAATAATTGTGAAGAAGCACAACTCAATTTTACCTAATTGACTTTTATCAAATATCTACCTCAAAACAACTAGCAGGATATATATAATTTTCAAAGGCTCCTGAAACATTCAGCAAATTAGCCTGGGTCTTCAGAAAAAATGATTTTCAATAAGCTTTAAAATATAAATATCACACAGTGTAGGTCTATTACCAAAACTGAATTAAGAATCAATAATAATGCTGGGCTCCATTGGCTCTTCCTTATATCCTAGTACCTCATGAAGAAGTTGGAGGACTGAAGTTCAAACATCATTCTACCAGAGAAATCCAAGACACTCTTATCTCCACCTAATCAACCATTAGAAGGGGACATCTGCTTCAAGTAGTAGAGCACCAATTTTTTGTGGAAAAAAAAATTAAGCAAGGCTAAGACGGCCTGATTTTAAGTCCCAGTAGCAGCGCATGTGCATGTGTGCACAAACACATACACACACACACACACACACACACAATGAAAAAGATCTGAAACTGTAAAAATATTTTGACTAAAAAACATAATCTCAAATAAGCAAAGGCAGGAAAATAAATCAGAGGGGAAATAAGAAAATATTTTAAAGAAAAATAAAGTATTTTAAGAAAAACAAAAGCAAAACTAAATATGAAAAAGAAAACCCTTTCCCAAGTGATTCATTTTGTTACCTCATAGAAGACTCCATAGTATTAGAATAAGACGTTTTCAAATAAATCTACAATTAACACAATCCTAATTTTAAAAAAAAATCCTAGCAGTATTTTAACAGAAACTGACCATTTAATTCTAAAATATTACATAGGGATTTACAAAGCAACTAGCATACCCAAAACAATTTGAACAAATGAACATAATTAGAAGAATTATATTACTTAATTTCAAAACTATAAAACTACAGTAGTCAGGATAATTTGATACTATACTTCATCATGATTAAATATATCTATTTTTTTAAAAGGACATGGATAAGACACTGAAGAGATAGATTATAGATGAAGAAATTATCTGCAAAACAAGTATCTGACAAAGGACTCATATTCCCCAAATATGAAGATCTCCTACAATACGTTCTGAATATTAACCAAGGTAAAATGCGCATATTTGCCAAAGAAAATGAGAGTGGCAAAAGAGTACATGAAATTTGCTTAACATTAACCATTATACATGATTGCTGCAAATTTAAACTCCTACACATGAGTAACATCCATTAAAATGGGTAAAATTTAGAAGATTACTAAAAACAAAATATGGAGCAAATAGAATTACTACACAATGTTGATGGGAATTTTATAATCTTATAATCATTCCAGAAAACAGTTTGTTAATTTCTAAGTTAAGCTCACATTGTCATATGACCCAGAAATTCTACTCAATTATTTACCCAAAAGAAAAAGAAATAAAAACATAAGCCTACCCAAACATCATGAATGCCTAAGCTGATAGTGATTTCATAATTGTCAAAAACAGACAACCTAGATGCCCTACAACAGATGAATAAATGGCAACACAATACTACTACCTATCAACGGCAAAGGATGAACTACTAATAAACAATAAGGATAAATTTCACAAGCACTATGCTAAGTGAATAAGAGTCTTACACAAATTAATATATCTTATTATTCTATTTACACAATATGAAGATACAGGGGCACCAACCTTTCCAGGATTTAGAGGGAGGGATGGCAAGACAAAGTTACTGACTTAAAAAGAGAGAGAGAGCTCTGGAGAATGAAGATGTTCTATAACTTGATGGTGATGGTTACAAGATATAAATGAGTCAAAATACATCAAATTGTATATTTTGAAGACTGAATTTTACTATTTTTAAATTGTAACTCATATCATCCTAACCTTAAAATTAAGTATGCAAACATTTAAAGGCTTTTATTTTAATACATTACCAAATTGTCTATTAACTTAATATATTCTATTTCTACTTAGTTTACCTACCAATGGCATTCTTTTATCAATCCCCGTATTATCAGATTCTTATTTTTGAGATTCTCCAATAAATCCTTTTAAAATGCTATGTTCTGGTATTTATTTATTTATTTATTTATTTATTTATTTTGGTTTTTTGGTGTTTGTCTTGGAGTTTTAACTCAGGGCCTGGGTTCTGTTCCTGAGCATTTTTGTCCTTACTCTGCTTCCAGCTTTTTGGTGGTTAACTGGGTGTAAGAACCTAATGGACTTTTCTGTCTGGGCTACTTTTGAACTATGATCCTCAGATCTCAGCCTCCTGAGTAGCTAGTATTACAGGTGTGAGCCACTGGCACCCATCTCTTTTGATCTTCCTATCTTTTAGGTTTTAGTGAAGGTGATCATTTATCACTTGTTTCTAGGACAGTCTCCTTTCAAGTTTTGATCATTGCTTTATAAAAGTATCAGTTGTTTTTCTTAATTTTTTAGTGCTCCTAGATTTTCTAAAATACTTGTTATGCTATTTCTAGGCTCTCCTTTTCTTTTGTCTGAGTATATAGCTATTATAAAATATTAATCTATCAATACTTTGTTCAGATTTTTATACTTTTATTTGTAAACTTCTTACTCACACAAATATCAGCCAATTTATTTTTTTATGGACTGAATTTTTTAATGTTTTAAACCTGTGTTGATACCAGTGGCCAATGGTTACATGTAGCTATTTAAGTTGAAAGTGTTGACAATTAAGTAAAATTCAAAATTCAGTCCTTTCGTCACACTAACTATATTTTTATAATAGACTAAACTTTAAGTTCAATTTCAAGTGAGTTAAGTAAAACAGAACCTCCCAACCTCAATATTCCTCACCCGAGCAAGATATCTAAAGTGCACACTTGGCATCAACATTCAACTCTTGCTGTATTCTACAGGTCTTAACAAAGAGGTCGTGCCAGGAATCCACCTTAATACCTCAGCAGTTTTACTGCCCTAAAAATCCTCTGTGCTCTGCTGAGTCATCCTTCTTTCTCTCCAACCCACAGTTTTTTGTTGTTGTTGTTTTGTTTTAATGTATCAATAGAATGTCACGTAATTGAATCATACAGTCCACAATTCTTTTTCAGATTGACTTTTCATGCTCAATATGCATTTAACTCTTCCCAGAAAGTTTCTTTTTAGCACTGAATAGTATTCCAGTGTCTGGATATATCTCCAGCTCTAAAGAAGGAGGCTCTTGATTGCTTCTACATATTGATAAGTGTAAATAAAACTACTATAACTATTTATATGCAGCTTTTTGGTACAGATGTGTTTATAATTCATTTAAGTAGCATGAAAGAAGCATAATCACTGTGTGACATGTTCTTCTTTTTTTATTTTTGCCAGTCCTGGGCCTTGAACTCAGGGCCTGAGCACTTTCCCTGGATTCCTTTTGCTCAAGGCTAGCACTCTGCCACTTGAGCCACAGTGCCACTTCTGGCCATTTTCTATATATGTGGTGCTGGGGAATTGAACCCAGGGCTTCTACAAGGCAAGCTCTCTTGCCACTAGGCCATATTTGCAGCCCCACTGGGTGACATGTTAGGAGTATTTTAACCTCCTTAAAATTCACAAAAATGGTTTGCACATGGTGGTACCTTGCCTGAAATCTCAGCTATATGGATTCAGAAATGGGAAATCATGGTTTGAGGGCAATTCAGGTAAAAGTTTGCAGGAATCTATATCTAAAAATCAAGCTGGGAGGATTGGACGGATGGCGCTAGTGGTAGAGCAAAAAAGCTTAGCACAAGTAGGAAGTTCTGAGTGAAAACCCCATACCAGCACAAAAATAATAAACAAAGAAAGAAAACAAAAAAAAAATAAGAAAAACAAGCAGGGAGTAGTATATATACTTGTAATCCTAACTATACAAGAGGATCTCAGCCAGGGGCTGGTGGCTCACACCTGTAATCCTAGCTACTCAGGAGGCTGAGATCTGAGGATTGTGGCTCAAAGCCAGCATGGGCAAAATGGTCCCTGTGAGACTCTTATCTCCAACTAACCACTCAAAAACCGGAAGTGGCACTTTGGCTCAAGTGGTAGAGTCCTAGCTTTGAGCACAAAGAGCCTCAGGGACAGTGCCCGGGCCCTGAGTTCAAGCCCCACAACCAACAGAAACAAAAACAAGAACAAAAAAGAGAATCTCAGTTCAAGACTGTCCCCAGGCAAAATGCCGAGACCCCATACCTCAAAAGTAAACAAAAACAAGAAGGGTTGGAGACATGGCTCAAATGGCAGAACACTTATGTAGCATGCACAAGGCCCTAGGTTTAATCCCCAGTTCTACAAAATAAACTATAAAATCTACCACCCAAAGTTGTTGCACCATTTTGCATTCCCACTACTAATGAGTGAGAGTGTCTGTTAGGCCACACATTTGCTGGCAGTTGGTAGTACTCAGCCATGTTTCACAAGTACTTTTGGTCATGTGTTAATTGCCACTACACTGGACAATCACATTCTCATCATCACCTAAAGTTCTATTGGACAAGCTCTCTGTTTAAAACTTAACTGGCTATATATAATAGGAAGTACAGAGCTTATGTGACAACTTTGCTGTTTATTTCTTCTGCCTTCATTCATCAATTCTCACCAGATTTTGACAGTTCTTTATCTGCATTTACTTAGAAATTCAAATTTCCTGTTTAGCCACTTCTTACATATGTGCCCATTAACAAATGACTTAACCCCTCTGACTCTGTTTCCTCATCCTAATTACTCATTAGTTTGGTGCAAGGATTAAATTAAATAAGCAAGGTAAAAATAAATTAAAACATTCATCATGTTAAGACCTCATTTGTAAACTCCTCTGGGTTACTAGTTTGTTTTTACAATGTTTCAATATGGTACTTTGAAGACCCTTACTGAAAGCAAAAGTTTACCACTGTATTTACCCGATCTGGATTTTTATAACCCAAAAGTAGGTTTGCTGCTTTTATGTCACCATGAACATACTCATTTTCATGTATATATTCCAATATGTCCAGCTGTGAAAAGAAAATAGATAATATAAGTTATACTTCTGTTTAGAACTTGCCATCAATTTGAACTTTGTAAATATGGAATGATATGGGTTTGTTTTCATATTAACACTGACAAAAAGATGTGCTTCAAAATTACTGGTTAATTATTCCAAAATGCCATCATTTCTGATTGCTCATCTCAGAAAAAAAAGTGAAATAAAATGATATGCAAATATCAAGTGCTTTACTGAACCTCTGATTTAAGAAAATCAAGGTTTAACAATGTTTATACCTATGTTCCTGATCGCCCAGTGGTCAAACCATATGGCATAAAGAAGAAAAAGACACAACAAAAATGAGAGAGATAAATAGTAAACTAATCATGAAACCTGATCAGCATTTCCTTCATCAGGACCTCAAAACAAAACCCTAAGGATGTTTCTTCTGTACAGTAATGGAAAACTCCTATGCTTCATCTTTAAATCCTTTTGGCCTTTCAAACCTAGTGCCCAAGAAACCTTTCCGGGCAAGGTGGATGAATGACTAGGGAAGTTAGTGAGTTCTATTTGCCACATCACAACCTGTCAGGAAGAAGAGTGTCACCTTAAAAAGGTATACACTGAGAGGTAAGCAAACCAAATACAGAAAAGATAATGCAAATATTTGGTATATAAATAAAAGTATGCATGGGTGCTATTATGCTTTCAATGATTTTTGTTTAGAAAAATGTGTATTTATTCATTGCTCCAACTAATTATTGGTATTAACCTCAGATCATACTAAAAACTTTGCAGGCATATCATCATATGTTTGCTACGGAAAATAATATACTTGGCCATAATTTATATTGTTATAAATATAAGTAATGAAGGAAAGGGTATTCTTATAGTTATGCAACCTTATTCAGATATAGGAAATTAATCAGACTATAAAACCAAAGTCTAAACGAATCTGCACCTCCAACAAAGGACACTTTACCCTGACATAGCCTACCATTACCATGTCATCAAAACAGCCTCCTCTTTCAAGAGCCAACATTTCTAAACCAATAATCCTTTGATTTCTGATAAAGATTTGTACATATTGACAAGTAAATAATTTGAGAACGCAGTATGTAAAACAACTCATGCCTTCTTACCATCCGAATACCAAGTTGCAGGACAGTTGACTTTTTAAAAGATCCATTCTGGTCTGAGATCTTCTGTAAATCCATTCCTAATCTTTCCATTACCATAAATCTATAACTACAAGAAAGAGAAACCAAATAAAGATCTTTCTGAAATAATAATGCTTAAAATTAATGAATTTGAGAAAAGGAAAAATACCTTTAACCTAACAACTAAATATGATACAGGCTTAACCTTTAGCCATAAACACACATTAATTATCAAGATAAATCCTTTTACAAGAAAGCCACTGCTCAATATTTACATCACAGGTCATTTTCCAGGTGAAGGGAATACTATACTAAACCATTCACACTGTTTTAAATAATGAAGAGAATAATCTTTTAAAACAAGGTAATTTTGGATTTTTAACACCATCACAATTTTTGGTCCTATAGCCTCAAGAAATTATTTGTCCAGACAGAAAATTTTATTTATTTATATTTGTTAATCTTATAAAAAAAATCATACCTGTTGGCTAAACATGTTTACAAACATGTGTGTTCTTTTGATAGTGCCGGTATTTGAACTCAGGGCCTCATGCTTGCTAAGCAGGCAATCTACCACTTGAGCCAGTGGTAGTAAATGGTAATTTTGGGGGCAGCGTCATATGTTTTTGCTCTGGACAAGCACTGAACTGTAATTCTCCTACCTATGCTTCTTACATAGCTGGGATAACAGACATACACCACCACATTCAGTCCTAATCACATCCTTTTTAAAGTATACTTCTTCCCTCTCTTTTCTGTTAGCACTCTGCATTCATTCTTTACTTCCCTTCATTTACATATTGACATAGGCCTTTATTCTGTATCTATGTTATATACATGTATACAAGCTTTTGGATTTTTGCTTTACCAAAATGTGATATTGTATGCACTTTCCCAATCCTGTGTGTTCAACAGTGTCTCGTATAAATCCTACCATAGCTCTAGCTGGTTCTTTAGCATGTGACATGACTTGGATGTACTATATGTCACTAAGTATGCAGCCCCCTATTATTTCCAGTCATTGTTTTTTCCTTCCATTTTTTTATGTACAGCATTTGAAGGTGATTTGAACAATCTACAGATATGTATCTGCAAAATAAAATATAAAATCACATATCTTACAAAAGGCTATTCGAAGAATAAAATGGGATAAAACACATAAAAGTCCCTGGCACAAAAAGAGTGCATAAAAGTTTCTTTTTTTTTTTCCTTCTTTAAAGCAGTATTAATGGACTATTTACATGTGATTACTAGTCATATTTGGTACTTTTTTTTTTTTTTTTGGCCAGTCATGGAGCTTCAACTCAGGGCCTGAGCACTGTCTCTAGCTTCCTTTTTTGCTCAAGGCTAGCACTCTGCCAACTTGAGCCACAGTGCCACTTCTGGCCGTTTTCTATGTATGTGCTGAGGAATTGAACCTAGAGCTTCATGTATGCTAGGCAAACACTCTTGCCACTAGGCCATATTCCCAGCATATATGGTACTTTCAAAGGTATTTCTATGAATTCTTTGCTGTGCCTCTCCTCAAAGAAGAGATGAACCCGCTCTCTCAAGGACATGGGCACTCTGCTGTGCTTCAAGCAAAAAAAAGTATAGGCAACATGGTATCAGTTCTAGTTTAAAGACAGCCAGAACTTTTGGCCTGGATACCTTCCCTGTGATGCTGTCTTTCTCCCTTAGCCTGAGGGAAGCAAGTCACTTGCCATTTCTTCACAGCACTCAAGAGGTGTGGTAATGGTAGCATCAGAGACCCATGTAATCACAACGTTAGACTCAGCAGCAATCACAAGTACCTGGAAGAGCAGGCCTCAGGCTTACCAATAGCTACCTGACTAGCTCTGAAAGCAGATCTTCCCTCAAGAGGGCACTGAGGGGACACAGCCCACCCAGCAGAAAGCAGACTATAATTTTCAGGAGAGAACCTGAGCTAGAAAATCCCAGTCAAACCACACAGAAAGCAGACTATAATTTTCAGGAGAGAACCTGAGCTAGAAAATCCCAGTCAAACCATGTGTGGATTTCTGACACATACAAGCAAAGCATTTTAAGTTTGTTATAAACCACTATGTTTTTGGACATTTGTTACCTAGCAACAGATATTTAAGCAGTCACATATGGAATAGAGCTTTTCTTTTGTTATAATTGATACATCATTTATAATATTTGATTATAATTCGCTTTTACCTTCGTCCTTTGAATTCAGTCAGACCAGATCCATAAAAGACAGGAATTCCTAAATGATCAAGCTGTTTGAGTGCTATCCACTTCTTGACTACAAAGACAAATTTAAAAAAGAAATGACTCATATCATGTAGAAAAACATATTTTACCTTTGCAAAAAGGCTAACCACAATAATTAGCATTTCCTACACAACAAAATTTTAATCCTACCTAATGAATTCCAACTTTATCCAGATCTGTGTAATACAGAAATATAGACATTTTATTTATTTATTTACGTTCAGTACAAGGATTAAACTCAAGGTTTCATGCTCACTTGGCACTCTACAAGTTGAGCCACTCCTTTAGCCCTGCTTTCAGCTGGTTATTTTTGGAAATGGAGTATAGTATAAAGTTCTGCCTAAGCTGGCTTTAAACTATGATGCTACAGAGCTCATCTCTTGAGTAGCTAAGATTTCAAGTGTGAGCCACCAGCACCTGGCAGGAGATGCTAAGTCCATTCTTGTTTTAAATAATATATGTGTTTTGGGGCTGGGAATATGGCCTAGTGGCAAGAGTGCTTGCCTCATACACATGAAGCCCTGGGTTCAATTCCTCAACACCAAATATATAGAAAAGGCCAGAAGTGGCGCTGTGACTCAAGTGGCAAAGTGCTAGCCTTGAGCAAAAAAGAAGCCAGGGACAGGGCTCAGGCCCTGAGTCCAAGCCCCAGGACTGGTAAAAAAAAAAAAAAAAAAAAAAAAAAGAAAAAATGTGTGTGTGTATGTGTGTGTGTGCGTGTGTGTGTTTTATGGTACTAGGGATTGAACTTAGACCCCCACACTTGCAAGGCAGACATTTTACCACTAGAGCCATGTCTCCAGATCTAAACACTTTAATATTAAATCAATAGTAACCAAACTAAGTCACTGTCGTATAAAATACATTGTATTATAAAATATATTCATATCATATTCACAAACATTTTTATTCATGCAAAAATTATTTATATGCTAAATTTCTAAATATAACATGTTAACTAGCAAAGTATCCTCAATGAAACAGTTTTCTTCCCTTATTATCTATACTTCAAAACAGTAGTCCAAGAACTATAATTGTTCTAAAATAGTTATGCAGGTATAATTTTGATTAAACTCATTTTACAAAAAGAAAAATCCATCATTGGAGTGTTTAATTTACTTGAGCAATCAGGCCATTTAACTGCTTTTCCACTTTTCTACCATATGTGTTCCATACTTAAGAAATTACTAATAAGCAGGTTTAATGGATTCTATATATCAGTCTGATACAGATTAAGCAGTGGTCACATCCGTCTCAATGGCTGGGAGCTTTTACTATGAAAGCCAATGATTCAGGTAAAACCTGGCCTTCTTTTCCCTAACCATGATATGCTAGTCATTGTACCTATCAACTCCCTTAATTTAGTATTTAAAAATAGCCTTATTCTTCCTTGTCTAGCTGGTCAACTTTGTTTTGGTTTCTGTTTGAAATATTGAGGAATGAATCCAAGATCTTCCAAATGATATGCAAGTACTCTCTTACTAGAACCAAACCTGTACAGGTATTTGTTTGCTATTTTGTTTCTGAGATAGGCTCTAACTTTGCCTAGTATGGGCTGGCCTTGAACTTGCAATATGTTTCCCAAGTAGTTGGGATTACAGGCATGTACGACCATACTAAGTTATTACTGGTAGTTCTTATATAGAATGTTCAGTGCCAAGTAATTTTCCAACATTCAAATTTCTAGCACTTTCTTAAACATATTATTATTTAATCATTTCCATATACTTAATTCTATTTTGCAATCTTTTTCCATGTGCACGTCTTAGTGTAAATATACATATTTACATATGTATACACGTATATGCATTATATACAATGAATATAGGTATATAATCATATATACACACATATATTTACATAGATACATATGTATGTATATGTGTATGTAAATATGTTTGTATGTATAATGTTGATGTTATTTCATTATATCCTTCCTATCTAAATGGTTCTTTGCAAAAGAAATAATTTCATTCTGTTACCTTTTATATTTAGAGAACTCTTAGTAGCTTAGATGAAGCATCACAACATTTTATACAAAGTAGTAGAAACAACTTTGACTTAAAATATATAACCCATTATGTATGCCATATCAAGATTTGTATGCCATCTGTCTTGCTTTTCTATGTTATAGCAGTTAACTATCACTTTACAATAAAATTTCTTATGGAAAAGAATTTTCCAGGACAGAAAAGACCAAAATATTAACACTCGCTTTAGCAAACACATATAAAGAAGTAGCTTACTTTGCTAATTTTACTTACTACAGTCTTTTTTGGCAGCTCTCTGATAAAATTTAAGTTCTGAAAATAATGGGCCATTTTCTTGATATTCCTATGAAGGAAAAGAAGAATCAATTTTCCTAGGAAAAAATAATCCCAAAAATAGAATCGGTATTTCAACTGTGAAAATATGGTATACATGTGCAATACATAATAGCATTTTAATTAATTTTTATAAAACACAGACACCAGATTTCCACTAAAAATCTCAGAAAACACTAAATAAACTTGAAGAATCTCATTTTTAAACAACATATTGTACTATCATCCCAATATAGTCTTACACATGAAAGTAGTCTTATGGAGAGCACTTACCAAAAGTGCTGAGAACTATACACAAAAATATACAGAGTCATTGTATACCAACATGTACAGCAGGGCAGACACATTAGAAACTGTCTTGGGGGCTGGTTCACTCTAGATGATCCCTTAAATGAATGTATTCTACATTTTATTCTTTGTACCAGGCATAAGGGATACAGACAGAAACAGAACCCTAGGCTTGCCTTTAAGAACTTCACCATCTAGAGAATGGAAGGAATGGAGGAGGGAAGTCTGATTGCTAGACCAGAAACCAACATGGTAGATGGCAATAAAGAATAATGGTCTTCTGGTCTTAAGATTTTAATAAGGTGAAAATACAGGATTATGTTTATTGATAAATACTTATAAAAACTCAGTTAAGACTATTTTGTTATAAAAATAAATCATAAAGAAAAAGTCAAATATATGTGAAGTACAGATTTAAGAGCAATGCTTACCACTTTTATTACATGTCTTGCATCTTTGTCTGGTTCATTTGTAGGGAAAGCTGCAAAAAAAAAAAAAAAAAAAACCACAAGAAAATATAGCTTCTTCCAATTCCTAAATGCCTACTATACCCATGAGACTGTACAAAGCACTTACATATATCCATTTTTATTTGTTTGTTTTATTGTAAGGGTGATGTCAGAGGGTTACAGTTACGTAAAGAAACTCATAAGACACTATGTTGGAAATGAACTTTACAACATATATTTGTTTATTGTATCTTCCCAACAACGTTATATGGTAGTAGGTATTGGAAGTAAGTATCATCTTCAACTAATACAAGATACTACTAGGAATGGAGAAGTAGAACAAGGATTGAAACTTACCTCTATCAGACACTACCACCTAACCACTATGCCTAACAAAACAACATATTCAAATATTCAAACATGCAAACCAACAGGCAATGATAATCACATGGATTGTAATGATAATCATAAGGAAGATATATTCTAGACATTTGGTTTTAAAATCATTAGATAATAGTAAGAGCCAATGATTAAACACCTATTAAAAAGTGATAAATCCAAAATAAAAATTCAGAAATGAGTATTTACTCATTTTGGTGGGATAGTTGAAGCAAGTTATGCTTCACAAAATAAAGCAGGTTGGGTTAAAGTATTTTAAATTTGAGACTTCAAGTATTCCTATGCAAAAGAATTTGAATCTTAGCCATAATGGTGGTGCATACCTCTAATCCTAGCTACTCACGGTTGAGATCCAGAGGGGGACAGTTTGAAGCCAATCTAGGAAGAAAATTCTGGTAGACTCCATTTTAAAAATAAGCAGCAAAGGGCTGGGAATGTGGCCTAGTGGCAAGAGTGCTTGCCTCATATACATGAAGCCCTAGATTCGATTCCTCAGCACCACATATATAGAAAAGGCCAGAAGTGGCGCTGTGGCTCAAGTGGCAGAGTGCTAGCCTTGAGCAAAGAGAAGCCAGGGACAGTGCTCAGGCCCTGAGACCAAGGCCAGGGACTGGCAAAAAAAAAAAAGGAGCAAAAAGCTGGCTGGAGGTGTAGCTCAAGTAGTATATATATAGCACCAGTTGAATAAGCCAGCCAGGCAAGCAAATGAGCAAACAAGCTGAGTGGGAAGCATTTAATTACAACCCCAAAACCAGCAAAAACAAAAATTAATGCATCTTACATAAATATTAATTTAACTTCATTTGTTTGTATTTGTGTTTCAGATAAATTATAATACAACTTTTGAAAACTTTAGATCAATCCTTTTCTCTATATTATCTAAATGATAGAAAACTCCAGGCACTGTGTCAGGTGTTAGTTAAGCTAATGTTTTTCAATCCGTTTTTCAATTATCTTTAAGTAGTTGTAAAAATGTATCCCAATTCAACATGTATAAAATGCACTAAGATCAGTCACCCTCTCTCCCTCCAAAGACAATATTTGTAAGGAAAGAAAAAGGAAAAAAGTAAAGACAGTCAGACACAAATGACTTGACATTTACATTGAGAACAAAATAAAATTCTGCAGATAGTTTTAGGTGTATTTACTAAAATGATGTCATCTTATTAGTTATCATTTTTTTCTTCTAAAGCTTCTAATCCTCTATGCATTAAAATGTTCCACAAATGTATTCAAGTATATAAGTAATATATTATAGTTCAGAAAACTTGTGCTCAACTTTGTTATCCATTCTTCAATGGCTTTAACATCAGCAATATTGTACCAATTGGTATTAGATGTTATGAACTCCAACTTCACAATATTAACAAAAAACAAATTTATTGAAATCATTTAAAATATTCTTGTCATCATATTCATGTATATAGAGTTATTTCATTTTTACCCATGCAATTGTTACAAGAGACTTGCTAGAGGAAAGGATTATCCAGGTTTAACTAATGAAATCTGAGGAAACTGTACACATGAATAAAAGTCTAGTGGTCAAAAAGAAGTAATAAAGTCCATCTTCCCATTTTACTACTATGATGCTTAAGACTGCAAAGAAACAGCTCTGTTTCAACCTTGCTTCATTTAACAACACCTACTGGAGACAAGTGTCTTTGCCTCCTGAGGTAAAACTTTCATCCTCTTGTCTAAAAGCAGATGACCAATCATAGCAGGAACTAAATCTTTGAGGTCAAAAGATTGTAAGATGATTATTAGTAAAAGAGAGAAATGAGTATTTCAACTACATAAATTATTCACTGTGTTAACATTGGGACTATATCTATCCAGCCCAAAGCCCTATTCCTTGTTGATTTCTATCAGTATGTTCCTACCACTTTATAATCTGTATCTTCTTTTCCTATTATTTCACATGAACATGAAAATGTGACATGAATTGTTTTAGCACATACCTGAAACATCCCCATACTTGCTATTTGTTAGCTAAACAGCAATCTCAGTGAACTCTATGTCAGGACTCACTGGCCAGCCTAAATCTATACCCAACTAGAAAGCACATATGTTTTATATGAACACACTATTCCAGATACAATGTAGATGGACCTCTTAACAACAGAATTAGATTTATAATAATATTAATACCTATTTTCTATTGTAAGATAAGCACAATTCAAGCTAGTGAAAGTAAATGCTGATGGATAACAATTATGGTATCTGCTTTTACAATTGAGAGGAAAAAAAAATCAGACATTCATCAGCTATTTAAGACCAAATGTAAAATTGTAACCTAGAATAAAGTGCACTGAAAACAGAGCAAAAAACTTTTGAGATTTTCTCAAAAGGAGCGAGGACCATAACTCAAGTGGGAGTGGGAAGGGTGAGAAAGCATGAGGCCTTGAGTTCAATCCTCAGTACTTTCAGAAAAAGTAAAGGGATGGGAGCATGGCTTAAGTGCTAGAGCATCTACCTAGCATGCACAAGACCCTGATTTCAACTACCAGCACTACCATAAAGGAAGAAAGAGAGTAAGAGATTCCTGTTTTTGAATAACATTGACTCTCTACATGGGAAAAAATATCTCCCCAACAAAAGACATCCACATACAAAAGTAATAAAGTTTACTAAGGTCATGAGATAGAAATTCAATAAAGAGATTTCAATTACGTTTTTATTTACTAAAATGGTACAAACAGAAACTGAAATTACAAAAGGAGCTAATGCATATACAGGACTAATATGCTTTTTTTTTTTTTTTTTGCCAGTCCTGGGGCTTGGACTCAAGGCCTGAGCACTGTCCCTGGCTACTTTTGCTCAAGGATAGCACTCTACCTCTTGAGCCACAGCGCCAATTCTGTTTTTTTTTTTTTTTTTTTCTATATATGTGGTGCTGAGGAAACAAACCCAGGGCTTCATGTATACGAGGCAAGTACTTTACCACTAGGCCATATTCCCAGCCCCTGATGAAGGACATCAACAGAGACCAAAATGTTTCAGAAAATATACAATATACAACTTTGGTAGAAAATAATAGGCTTCCAGAGGAAGGTAGACTTGAAAGAAGTACAACTTGCAAACAGAGAAACTGGAGATATATAAGTAATAACATGATAAAAAACAGAACAAGAAGATGATGTTATTTACTTCTACCAATGGATTCCAAGACTATGACAGTTTTGTGCAATTTATATTTACCAAATCACTACACATGTAATTCTTAATTTTTTATACAGATAAAAAATAACTATTTTACTTCTTTATAATAATGTAAAGACCACCCAAATTAGTATTGTTCCTATGAACTGCATGGCCAGTATCATAGCTCATTCATTATTGTAGCTGTTATCTTTAAGGTCTATTAAATTATCAGACAGGATTTCCATTATTTCTTATTTTATGTCATTTTTCTGTAATACAGATTTTTTTTTTTACCAGTACAGCTAATTTTTTTCCTAGCAGCATATGTTGATTACTGTCTTCAACATAGTTGGAGTATCTGTATATTAAACATATTCTTTCAACGTTAGAAGAACTGGAAACATTTTACCCCTAATAAAAACCTTTTTAGATATTTCATATTGCATACAATTTACACTAAATTGCACAGTTAATTTGAGAACACTTAAGATTTGTTGATGATCTTTATGCTGGAACATAAAGTGTGATGAGAACGGAAGTCAGTATTCCTTTCCCATTTATTATATAACATTTGTCCATTACCTACATAGCTTTGCTTTGTTTTCTTCTCAAAGTGTTTCATGTGAGGGTTTTTAAATCAGTTTTAACCACTTTTCCTTCTATCATCCTCTTAATGTTTTGTAAGATAGAAAGTGTAATTACTAATACTACATTCTCAATTGCAATATTCACATTTGACATTGGAGACCTAAAAACTGGAACATGATTTCTTATCTCCACATTCTCCAAAAAATTGCCATTAATAAGCATCTTGATAAGTCCTAGGAAAGGGTGAGTCTTAAGTCTTTAGTTGCTTGTTTCTTTCCCAAAACACTGTCTCATTATGTAGCCCAAAATGACCTCAAACTTGTGAGTCTCCAGGCTCAGGATGGGTTTAAGAATGGGTTTAAGAACATCATCAATAATAGAAACTACACATACACATAGGACGTTGAAAGTAGTTACAACTGTGATATAACAATTGTTTCCATAACATGGAGTTCATTTCACTTAGCATCATCTTATGTGTTCATAAGGGTATAGCTATTGGGCCTTGTGATGCTCTGCTATGGCTTGCCTAAACCTGTACTAATTATTCCCAATAAGGGAGGCCATAGAGTCCATGTTTCTTTGGGTCTGGCTCACTTCACTTAGTATAACATTTTCCAAGTCCTTCCATTTCCTTACAAATGGAACAATGTCATTCTTTCTGATAGAGGCATAAAATTCCATTGTGTATATGTACCACATTTTCCTGATCCATTCGTCTATGGAGGGGCATCTGGGTTGGTTCCAGATTCTCGCTATGACAAATTGTGCTGCGATGAACATTGTTGTGCTGGTGGCATTACTGTGATTTTGGTTGTGGGCTTTTGGATAGATACCCAAAAGTGGGGCTGCTGGGTCATAGGGGAGTTCTATATTGAGCCTTCTGAGGAATCTCCATACTGCTTGCCAGAGTGGCTGAACCAGTTTACATTCCCACCAACAATGAAGTAAGGTTCCCTTTTGGCCACATCCCCTCCAACAGTTGTTATTATTAGTTTTCTTGATATATGACATTCTTGCTGGGGTGAGATGGAATCTCAATGTTGTTTTGATTTGCATTTCCTTTATGGCCAGTGATGTAGAGCATTTTTTCATATGTCTCTTGGCCATTCTCATTTCCTCATCAGAGAAGTTTCTTTGTAAGTCTTTAGCCCACTTGATGAGGGGGCTATTGGTTCTTTGCGGTTTTGTTTTGGAAGAAGGTAATTTTTTTAGTTCTGCATATATTTTAGAGATGAGGCCTTTGTCTGTTGAATGTCCGGTAAAGATCTTCTCTCAGTCTGTGGGCTTCTTATCTGAGTATATTGGAAACCGTGTTTACTGGTATTGGAAGTAGGAAATTCAAAGGGAATACCAAATTTGAGAGACACAGGGTAAAAAAAGAGAAACAACTACAAAAGCAATACTTGCAAAACTGTTTGGTGTAAGTGAACTGAACACCTGGGGGGGGGGAAGTGGGGGAGGGAGGGGGGCATGAGGGACAAGGTAACAAACAGTACAAGAAATGTATCCAATGCCTAACGTATGAAACTGTAACCTCTCTGTACATCAGTTTGATAACAAAAATTTGAAAAAAATAAAAAATAAATAAATAAATAAAATAAATAAATTTCAGGAAAACAATAAATAATTTGCCAGGAAAAAAAAAAAAAGAATAGGTTTAAGAATACCATCAAGACCAACAAAGACATGCACTTTAATGTAGTAGCTTTTGTTTTGTTCATTTTGCTATGTATATACTCTAAAACAAAAGTATTCCAGTAAAACTGAAAAAAAAAATCCTAACATTATGAACCAGGTTTCAGTGGCATAGCCACTCAGGAGGCTGAGCTCTGAGGACAGAGATTCAAAGCCAGCCCTGACAGAAAAATCCCTAAGAGTTTGTCTGTAATGAATTATTGAAAATGTTGCAGGGAAAGTATGGCTAATGTGGTAGAACATAAGCCATGAGTGAAAAGATTGAGCAAAAGCTTAAGGCCCCTGAAATCAAGGCTTGGTACTATCCTCCACTCCTCCCCCCAAAAAAGAAAAAACAAAACAACCCTAGGATCATAACTTATGTAAGTACTTTTTTATTCAAAATACCTAAAAGTTCCTCTTTTTTCCCCTGAAACCCTCCTTAAGGGTCTAATAAGTCATTTTTGTTATAAGATATCTTCTAAGAATTTAAAATTTTCAAAACTCACACTATTTTCACTAAAGTATTATTTATCTGATATAACATTTTTAACAAGATGCATGTTCCTTACCAAGGTTACACTTATGTATTTTTGTTTTTGCCTTTTTGAAGACCTACTTTCTAAGCAATGCATTTTTGTTATTATCCAGAGAAAAAAGACATGATACTTAGTATTTGTAAAAATATGTATTTTTACATGATGTATATTAAATTTACATCAGAGATGTAAAGTGGTCTCTTTTCATCTTAAGTATGAAAGCAATATAAAAAGTTCTGATGAATGAGAAAATTTTATTCATTTTTTTAAAAGCTGGATAATCAATTTCTCATTAGACTGTATATACACTATTGGTTGACTAATTATTCATTTTTCCATAAAAGTATTATTTGTTCTAAGGTATAGCACATTTTTAGTGTATTTTTGCAGTGGTTGGCATTAGATTTACTATAAATATCAGATGTTCTTTCACAGATTTGGTCATCTTAATAATGTTAAAAACATATCACTGATGCACTATACCTTGGATTGTCAATCTGAATGAAACATGACACCACTATAAGCATCACCACTAACAGATTTCTTCAATTAGCTGCCAATAATATCAATTACATATTTGCTGTTATTTTAGACATGAGCCTGTCACAAGCACACCATTTGCCACAATTTTCTCTGGCTAGCAATAATCTCAAAGTGTTGTTTGACAAGGGACATCAATCCATAAAGAAATGTGAGTTCAAATGTACATGGAGAAAAATATTAAAAATGTGATTGAGAGGCAAGTTACTTAAGTTGTTAGGAGGATTAAATGAAACATTGCATGTGAGGCACTTGACACACGGCTTGGCGCTTACTAAGGCAAAGATTTTAGGAACTGATGATGAAAATGATGATTTCATAAAGGAAGTTTTTACACAGTAAATCAATTAGTTTCATACATATCTGAGACATCTGCTACTCTTTCCCAGACTCTCATTCTTTTTCACTTTTCAATGCTCTGTATTCATGGCCTTCTCAGTAACGCTTTGGTATCATTTTCTCTACAAGCTTCATGAGGTGTCAGAATACCTGAAGTGCAAGCTATGTTCTTCATAAACCACCCTCACACATGTTGAAGTTTTCAGTTGCTCTTGCTTGAAATAAATTTGTGGTAAGCTGCCTTTACTCCACATTGAGCATAGAAGAGAAAAATGGCCAGTGTCTTTGGGGAATAATTAACAAAAGACAGTTTGTTTCATCTTCATGATAAAATACAGCATCTCTACTAAAAGGCAAATTCATCATTCCCCAAAGTTAAATAGAATGACACTTTAAAAGTAATTCCAGCTGATTAAATTTAGGATTCTGAAAAAATTAATTCATGAATATACTCTGAATCTTTCATTTGATTTTAAAATGTATAAATGTTCATTTAACTTTGAGCCCTCGCCTCTCAGTGTTCTATTCTGAGCTAGTCAAACAAGTGGTTGCAGGCATGCTGGGCTCAATAATACTTCCTCTCATATTTAAATACTCTATTTTACTTGGATTGCAAATGAAGGACCGTCTCCTGAACACTGACACATTTTCAATGATTGATTTTGCAAAACGTGTTGATTTTTCCTACACTGTTTTGCCTCTGTGTGTGTCAACTTTGGCCTTCTTTTTTTGTTCCTTTGCAGCATTGCTGTCTCTTTGAAGCCATTGTCTGTGTGATATGAAAAATGTGCATTAAACTCATGGCTAATTACACAGATAGAAAATTCTGGATCTCAAGTAGAAAATATCTACACCCATAAAGCATAACAAAAGCTTCTGACTATGTAAAAACTCTTAATCAAACCTCTCACAGACTTGGATTGGCTCTACAAGAGTACTGGCTTGCCTGCCAAGGCCCTAGGTTTCATACTCAACACCACAAAATAATTTTAAAAAAGAGGAACAGAGTGAGGGAAGGAGGGAGGAAAGGAAAGAAGGGGAATAATTCTAATTACTTTGTCAAAGATATGCTCATATTCTTTGAAAAGTTGATTTTTCAATCATGTTACATGCCTACTAGTCAAACCATCCTTCTTCCCCATGCAGGTTTCATACTTTCTATTAGGGTGACTCAAGTGAAATACCATTCAGTACAACTGTTTTATTCTAAACAAAAAACTCACTAGTCTTAATACAATATTGATTTTTTTTACTCCCCTATACAGTGTATTAGCAGAGTGTATTAGTAGACTTTCCCCCAATAAATTGCACAATGCATGGATTAAATACATAGTTTACTATTTTAAAAAAACATACTTGAAAAAATATCTCACCAAAATATAGAAAACTCTCCAAATATAGAAAATAACATCTCCAAAACTAAAATTATAATGCTTTACCCAGAGACCATGTTAAAGAAAGCAAAAAGCTTTATATACAGACCACATGCTATATTAAAGAAAGCACAAAATTTAGTCTTACACAACCTACTCATCAAAAAATATTTTTTGGGGGCTGGGAATATGGCCTAGTGGCAAGAGTGCTTGCCTCAAATACATAAAGCCCTGGGTTCGATTCCTCAGCACCACCTATATAGAAAGGGCCAGAGCTGGCGCTATGGGTCAAGTGGCAGAGTGCTAGCCTTGAGCAAAAAGAAGTCAGGGACAGTGCTCAGGCCCTGAGTGCAAGCCTCAGGACTGGGGGAAAAAAAAAAAGGAAGTACTTTTTTTCCATAACAAGACAGATACTTAACAAATCATATATTTTTTAAAATATAACTTGTAAAGCCATGTGTCAGGATTTTAATATCAGAGCATGATTATGCACATGTTCAAGTTGAGGGCACATGAAGACAATATGCAAACAGTAATCATATGAAATAATGACATGAGCATTACAGAAAGCATACTATAAAGAACAAAGAAGGAAGTCCTAGATACCTCTCTGATTACCCCTTCAGCAGGATAGAATTTTTATAGCACATGGGTTTGCCAGTCCATTTTGTTTCCACATTAGTACTACCAAAAGACTTCACAGCTTCCAATTTACCAAATCTAGGTACTCTTCCTGGTTAGATGTTGTTGGCTTTTTCAGTGAACTGTCTTCCACCTTTAGTTGGACATCTCATATAGCTAACAAGTGCAGTAAATACACCTCATGCCAGCACACCAATGTTTGGGTGGAATCATGCAATGACTACCAGTGTACTAATTAAATAGCCTAATGCTGGATATAAAATATGACTTGCTTGAAAATAGTGTCTTAGAATGATGAGAGGAGGAACAAAAGTAGCTATACTAGCTACTCTTCTGAAATGGCCACAATACCTAAGCAGAACAGGTTGGGGAAGGTCTGCACATGAGCCAAAGCTTAGAATTTCATTGCCTTTGTTGGCTCATGCCACTTCTTTAATTAATGTCACTTTCTCTGGTTTAATATCAGAGCAAGTGACAAGAGTGCTCGTGGATGAATTGTGTTTTCCAAGGACTGTATGGTACACTCTCCTGCAGTCAGACAGAGGGATGTGCCAGTTTTACTTGGCAGTTACAATGCACCAGCTTTAGTTTTAGTAGTTTAATTTGTGGCAGTTATATGTTTTGAATATGTTGAAGTATTCACCACGGTCTCATGGAATCTGTTCCATAGATAAAGTTTACACAGTGGAAAAGCAAAAGCAATGGCTATAAGGCGATTAAGAGAAGCTGCTCTTGGCCACAGCTGGTCTTGTAGGCATTCCTATAAATTTAAGAGCATGCAGGAGCTATGACTAAAGTGATCACAAGGAATGGTGTGGTGCCTTTGCTTTTTGCAAGAGAGGGCAGCTCTGAAGTGTATGTGAAACAATCACAAGGAATATAATGTTAGGACTCAATTTTATGCAAAATCCATTATTCAAGAAGCAAAATTTATATATATGATAGACATGCAATGAAATAAATGTAAGAACAAGAAGTTTTGCTACTAAGGCATTAAGTTGTTCCTAACATTTTGGTAACCTAAGATATCTGATAGAAAAATTCAGAAGAATTTCTACATGGAGGAGAAAAGATTCAACCTTCTCCTTTGGTTTGTTAAAGATCTTTTGGGTTCTGAAGGTTTTCTGTTTGGAGTTTTCCCTTCATCTCCTCCTTTACACACTTTTGTGAAGTTCCATCAGCTCATGGTGAGAAGATCTGCCACAACACAGTTCTTCTAAACTTCCCCTGCCCTTTCTAAATTTAGGGTTCTTTACTGCAGCAGGTTGAAGATCTGGCTTTGATTGCACCTGGCTCTGCTGGAGAATAGAAATATTCATCTCTACTGAACACATGCTGCTTAAGTGCTGGAGGCACTTGCAGGAGAGTAACTCTCATTGGAAACTTCATTACAATACTTTCTCCTCCCTACATGAAGTAGTAATTCTCATTCACCAAAGATAGAATTTTGCCTGACACAGCCACAGGAGATCCTGTTTGACTTTCAAAATTAATCAACCTCTAAGCTGGAGTAGAAATGGCATGTCCTTTAACCTTAAGCACAAAAAGCTCTCAACAGACTGTAGTTTTTATATCCCTGGATGGGAGTTTGGGCCCCTGATACTTAAACTTGATTCACATACTGGGTTTCTGGCATGCTTTTGCCCATACCCATCTGCTAGCCTGGCACAGAGCCCATTCAGAAGGTGTGATGCCAGTTTCAATAGGGCATAGGTGCCAATCAAAGATGGGTTTGGAGGGGCAGCATGCAGAACTCAGCAAAAGTCAGTTCTTCTGCCAGAAGATCCTCCTGTTATCATATAATGCCAATGAAGGGCCACATGCTTCATTGCTTGAGATCACATTGCATCTGTAGATGTTTCTGGCCTTCAATGGATGTCTTTCTATAGAACCATTTCCCTGACTGGAGATGTTAAAGGAAAATTCAGTGCAACTGGCTATCTTTTTAAAACAAACAATGGTTGTCTGTAACAATTATCTAGAAATAATTGCTCAGTTTTCTGGCTGCTCCCTTAAAATACTCTTCTCCCCCACAGAATATCATATACTGTTCAGAAACAAACAAACATAATCCATGTAATGAAGCTATAAGGGGCAAACATTAAGAAGAAACACTACTTGCAAAACCAAGAATCTACAAAGGATAAAATTTACAAGCACATTAAGTGTGGATATCAGAATAAATTTTCATTATCCAAAAATCTAATTTCTAGTGAACTCTCTTGTTTAGAACTTTAAAGTTTCTTTGTTTTCATCTAATTTATCTCAGAAACAGAGATATCACTGTGTCTTAAAAAAAGGAACATACCTCTTACTATTTATTCCTCTTCTTTCTTATCTAAAGAAGCAAAACCTAAAACACTTCAGAAGCAGAAGTCTATCCATATTTCATAAGGAAGCCAGAAGCTCTCAAAAGCTTCTTTTTATTCTTTTATTTTATTCTTTTATTGTGTGGCAACAGAGGTGAGCTCATTTCATGAGGAAGAAATCTCCCCTTAGCAGTAAGTTTCAAATTAACAAAAAACCTTGACCATTGTAAACAGTTACAAAATAGTAGCAGGCACAGTGGAAGAGATACAAACACAGAGATGAATAAGTAGTTTATAAGCCTTTCCTGAAGCAAAAGAGATTGACAGTAAAAATGAAGATGAAGAAAACTAAATATTTTTACTAATGTGAAATGCTTAAAAAAAACAACAATATAAGCAAAGGCTAAGCCTTACAAGAACTTTCCCTTTATTTTTATAGAAAGAACATAAACTTCCTTAGCTACTTAGACTTTTTGACTGATAGGTAAACACTGCTATTTCCTTCAAAACTTAAAATCAATAGCCTATAGAAAGCACATACAAACTTAAAATCTATCTTTTAAAGACTTCTTATCTATCGATCCAATAAATATACTAAATATAGAAAATCCCAAGTGATTTCCTCTTTTAAGTTTCTACCTTATTCTAAGAACTACTTGTTTGTTAGATAGATAGATAGATAGATAGACAGATAGATATAGATAGAGGCAGACAAACAGATACATGCTAGTTTCTAATACAAATGACCCTTATTTTATAGTCATTTTCTATTACTCACACAGACTGCTTATCTCTAAAAAATAGTGCCAAAATGGTATTTAATACTGTAATGTGTAATAAAGGAATGCATGTTCCAATAACTCTAATTACTGCTAGTATTATCAGTGGATTTTTCTAAATATTTTCTTGTATTAAAATCAACCCATAACTAAAAATAAAACCACACACAACTTTTCTATAGCTTCAAAAATAGAAATGTTTCCTCATCAAAAAGTTAATTTTTGATAAGTCATAAAGACTTCCCCCCAAAGACCCCTTCTATATCTCTAGACAGCAAAATTAGTCTAATCTGACAGCATAACTCAAAAATCTCTCCTATCACACAGGTGAAGTATAAACAGTTATCCAGGAATAAATGACCCAATCTTCAGGCTTATGACAGCTAATTTTAGATATGATAGGTTATTCTTTATAAAAGGGAGTGATCTTGGTTTACTGTCAATCAGGCAAATGAACATTCTTTTGGATGACATAATAAAAGATATCTTGTTTCCAATTTTCCTAAATAATGCTGTTTATGTATATATAAAATTACAGGCTAGGTTAAATGTGACATCTGATATTATGCAAGAGAACAAAACAAACTGGCTGATGTGGGTTAAGTATTCTCTCAGGCTCATTCCCTCAAACAAGTAGCTACTGCACATCTACCTTATAGATGGCTCCATAGATGCCAGCTAGTCAAGATTATGTTCAACTTCGAAAACCTACAACTTCTACAGATAATCTGTTTCTATTTTTACTCATGTAACAAGTCTTCAGAGGAATCTTCTGGGTTCCTAAATAAATTCTGAAGTCCAGCCTCATGAATGTCTAAACATGTTTTAAAATGAAAGTTTCGCCATGTGTTATGCCATGACAATAAATTTCAGGAGACAAAGATACTGGCCTGACAGTTCAAGAATATTCTTTATGTTCTAGTTTTACCATATTAGTGACTAAGTCTACCATAATCTGTAGCAGAATTAGCAGAAAATCCTCCCAATGAAGTCTTCATCACTATCCTAATCCACCGAGGCATCAAATACATAAATAACATTTATTAAGGGCTGGCTCTGCTCCAAGTCCTTTAAAATTATCTAATTTAATCCTAACAATTACTACTGCCACAGAGTAGAAACAAAGACATTCAAGAGGTAAAGGTCACTCCACTTATAAGTAGCTTAGCCACAAGTCAGGATTCAACTCTGATTTGCCTAACACGGAAACTCCTGCTCTTATGTATGCAGTTCTCCCTTGGGTTAGTTGCTTCTGTATTATACCTAGCATTAAAGTAGAATTCAAACCTTCAGTTCTTTCTCTTTCCCTGGAGTTTTAGAAACTTTTTCACACATTTGATACTAAAATGACAGCAAGTTTTCCCATACCCTAAACCAGTTTCCTTTCTTCCCACACCCCCTTTCATACACAAAGGAAGAACCTTGACTTTGTTCTTGTATTCAGACTTCTCACTCTTATAACTATCTCTCCTAGTGCTACAGGCACATTATTTCTCCAAGTCAAGAGTAAATACCAAACTTTTCCACCCCTTTCCCTTTCCTCTAAAGTTGCTGATTACCGAAAGGCCTGGGCCTATTGATCTCAAAGCTAGAGGACAATTGTACATACACAATGAGCTAAACATAGTGGCTAGTCTCTTCTCAGCTTTAGGCAACAAATGCTTATGAAATACCTGCCAAAGCAGAGTATATGGAAAGAATAATATACCTAAAAGAATTTTAATGGACAGTTATTAGGAAAATTTGAATTTAATTACTTAATTTATATATAGGAGGTCATAAGCACTCTGGCAAAATACCAAATGGATATAATTTCCTAAGGAATTGCTTCTCTCATTTTGATAATTATCAGTAAAACTAAATGAACTTTAAAGAAACTAAACTGATTCTGTGACTCTTTGCCATCATTTTTGGTAAAACATTAGCAGCATGTGGAACACACAGCTTTATTATATATTCCAAAAATGGAAGGGTTTTTTTTTTGTCTCAAAAAAGCTAAAGATTTTAGTCTTCCTCCAATGGCATATTCTTGTTCACCTTCCCAGAATCCAGGTTCCAAAATTCAGTTGTGGAAGGTGCTATATAACATACTCAACCTCAAATGTTTTGTAAGTCAATTCGTTTGGTCCAGAGACAAAACTAACTAAAATACGTGACTTGTACTTGTCCTGAAAGAATTTTTCTGCATTTGAATAGGGACAAGTCAAATCACATGCTTCAGCAAATATATTTCTTTTCCATGATAGGAAGCAAAGAAGCAATAACTATGTATGCACATACATGTATATAAATGTATAGCCGCACATACTTAATCTTAAATATACACCCAAATTTAAGTACACATTAATATAATACTTTACATTTCAAGAAGTGAAAATAGGGTAAGCTCATTACAATCAATGCTTTTCTCCAGTTCTTTTCAAATAACTGAAACATTAGAAAACTATAAAAAGTAAGTTGTAATAAGCTATGGGTATCCAAGGCCACAGCTCAGTCACTATAAAAATAATGTATCCAATTCCTTTATCTGTGACCTTGAGTTAAGACAGTATATTGGAGATCGTAACTCCAGTGAGTTAAGAGTTAGTGAAAGAGAATTCACTAATTCCATGTCTCAAACATTTATCATGCAGAGAATGCTACTCTTCCCAGACTCCAGCGACCCACATGGACTTTTAAGTTTATCAAAGGACAGCCACTAGCTACATGTGGGACTCTGCCCTTGTGACCAGATGCTCCCTGTATTTTGAAGAATTCTCTTAGAGAGTATAACATGCAATTAGTTTAGCTTACTGTCATGTTGCTGAAACATGTTTTTCATTCAATCTAATAATGCTTGTGAAAGTTAATTTCATCTTTTTTTAAAAGGCTAGGTCTCGATATACAGCCTAAATTGCTCTTGAACTAAATCCTCCTGCCTGAGTTCCGAAGGGATTATAGCCCATACAATTTTTGTCTCCAATCAGATTTGACACAGGTAACTAATAGTTATTAACTGAAATGTATCCATTCATTCAAAACTACAAACTTAATTTTATGAGAAAAGATGTCTATGTTTTATGAACCAGAAAATATATTTATTTGGAGCTCAATATTCTCCCAAATTTATTTTATTAGTGTTTTAAAAATACTATGGAGATGTAATACCAGCAATATAGTTTCTTAAATTTATCCTTGTAATTTGCTTTTGTTTTATGGCAGACGTGGGGGTGAGGGGTGGGGGGTGACGGAGATCTACGAATTCAGAATCTATGCTAAACATAGACTTACCAGCCTGGCCCTAGGGCTGTTCTTTACTAATCACAAACATTTATTTTTATTCATCAAATCCAATGTTGCAATAGAGAGCCTCATTCCACTACACATGTAAGACAGCCATGAGTGATCTGTTTAAATTCAGTATAGTTTTTCAATATTTAAATTCAGTGTAGAAGTATACCCAGCCAGCATTCTCTAACTGTACCACAGAACACAGAAAACTATCTGAACGTCTGTTTTTCACTTACTCCATACATGGAGCATAACTAGTGTTGATCCAGATAAATAAGAAAAAAAGTTCATTCATTCCATGCAAAAAATACTTTGGCTTATTAAAGCTTAATTTTCCAGTTTTGAGCACAGTTGGGAAATGATTATGCCCTTGTATTATTTAAAAAAAAATAAAGACTCACAAACAGAAAGTGTTTATATTTATACAGGTATATAAAAAGCAATGTATGCTGGAAAAGAAGCTCTCAAAAACAGAACATTTGTGTGTTGTCTAGCAGATTGTGAAATTATGCCCTAAAAAAGACCTTAAGAGTTATAGAGAAAAGCATAGACAACAGAGAGGAGCATGTCACTCATGTCTTGAACCTAATGTTTAGTCTATCAAACATTAACTATCTTTACTTAATAAAGTACACTTATGAATTCTGTATTATTTCAGTTTCAGTTTTAAGATACTATTCTCACAGGCACAACTTATTTAAAAATATTTGACTATTTATCATTATACTTTACCTAAATATATCAATCCAAATCCTCCAGAGCCAATCATCTTGCCCAGCACCCACCGCTTCCCTTCTACATCTTCCAGAATTTTGCCTTCTGGAAGTGGAACAGGAAGTTTAGGTTTACCATTTCTTCTTAGTGGCATGACTTCTTTGGGCATACGGAGTAAGATAAAATGGCTGAAAAATAAGAACAAACAAAATTGTATAGTTAAAATACATTTCCCAACATGTCTACCTTGGAAAAATTCCCTAGGATTAAGATTAGTATTCTGAAGGCAATTCAGTTTGGGGAAGCCCACTCCACTTATATTTAAGCAAGCAATGGCATCACTAAAATTTTGAAACCTAGCCAAGTACTGACAGTACAAAAGAAAGGCAAACCAATCTTTTCACTTTCTTTTAAATCAGCAGTAAAAATTCATTTAGGGTCTGGAAAAATGTGCAAGTGCTAAAAATACACCTTAAGAAACAAGGAGTTAAGAATTGCCAACAACAAAGAAAAAACTTAAATATCATACACATGAAGTCTCCCTTCATTGAAAGTGGGGTGTTAAAAGATGAGAAGGCCTCAGTTACCAGCTCTTAATTAAAGATATATAGACGGTAGCAATCCACATCATCACCACCAAGTAGTATCTGACAGAGTAGGTATACAGTAAGAATTTGTTAAGTGAGCAAAAGATTTTTCATTCATTAGTAAGTTAGGGCATTCGTGGCTCGTGTGAGGGCAGAGGAATTGGTCTGGTACTTTTTTCCTACCAGTCCTCCAGCCTCATAGAATTGAGTACAGCACTACTTTAGAGATGACAGCTAAACTCTGTATTGAAGGAAAAAAAAAAATCTCCATGGTATCCCCATAGTATAGTCACACAACGGTAGTCAATTAATTATAATTGTAAGCTGGTTAGAATATTTTACAAAAAGATTTCGAGTTGAAAGAGAACACTTCTTAGGGGAAAATACATACCATTATAAATTCCTGAAACTAAATGTGAAAGTAACAATGTTCCTCTAATTACTTCTAAAGAGTTGTTTAAAAGTGAGTGCTTTTGATATGAAAGTTATTATAAATGCATAGATACATTAAGTGTAAAGTTTCTCTTTGCATAGCTTTTCCATCATGGGTATCAGCATTCATTCGCTTTCCTGCAATCAGATTTTTTCCTTCCTTCAGCTCCTGAATCCCAATGCCCTGTTTTAACCAACAGCATCCACATGCTGGTAGAATAAGGGCACCAAGAGATGCAGAATAATCTTCATCTAAACCCCTTCTGGAGGAGGGGGTGAAATAGAAGGCGAATATCTGAAAGGTGAATCCTAACAGTGGTACACATCACCAGGTAGGCCTGGTTTTAGAGGGGGTTCCCCTTAACCAGCACAGTGTGGATCACTGGTGCCCTTGAGAAACGGGCAGATTTGAAACTTTTTACTCTTTCAAGAAAAACTTCTGGAGCAGGGGCACAAGTGCTAAGCGACAGTAAAGGAGAGAGGTGAACGCAGCTGGGGTGGAGGGAATGGCCGGCCTTGGGGCAGGACAGAAGGCCCCGAGGTGTGGGCTGTACCAGGGGGAAAGGAAGGGATGATCTTCTCCGCGGAGCAGCCACACGTCAGTCCCCGCCAGTCCGGTCACAAGTCCCCTGCGGCTGCCAGAGTCACTTCCCTGGATCAAGAGGCGGTGCCCAACCGGACCCACCGGCCTAGAACGCTTAAGGCCTACCAGGGCCTGGACGGCGTGGTGAACCCCACTCCCGTCCCTCATCCCCAGGGTGCCCCAGAGGCCCGGTCACCGCGCAGCCCGCGGGGGAACACACACATCCTCCGCCTCCAGCACCTTCCCCGCACCACCACGAAAAGAACCCCCACCATGTTCCCGCCCAACCCCTCGGACCCGGCGTCCGGGGACGCGCGTGGAAGCGTCACCGAGTCCTCACTTTTCTCAGCCACGAAGGACCTCGCTAGGCCGCGGCCACGGGCCCAGGACGAGCCTACTACACAGCCTGGAGCCCCGGCGTCACGCAGGAACGGCAGCCGAGCCTCCCTAGCGAGAGCCGGGGACGCCTTGAGAGATTCCCGGCCTGAAGTCTCGGCCGCGCCGGTCGCAGCCTCCCGCCAGTCTCCGGGCGTTTTAGGGAGCGGCCTCCAACCGCGCGGGGAGGCGGGCCTGCGCCGGGCGGCCTCCCCGGGCCGGGCGTGGCCGGGCGCCCTACCCCGCCCCACACAGAGGCCCTGGGTCCGCGCCCTCCGGAAGCGCGGGAAGCGCCGGCTGGGCTGCTGAGCGGCAGCAGGAGTAGCGCGTGAGTGGCGAGACTCGGCAAATGACGGCTGAACCGTCCTGGTCCCCACCGCCTCGCCCGCCAGAGTCGAAACAACTGTGACTAGGGCTTGTGTCGGACGAATTACCGTCGCTGAACCTGCAGGAGCTTCCTTCCAGACCCGCGAGGCCCATGTGCTGTGCGCACCGGGCAAGTGCCCTGACTGACCAGGGCCTCTGGAGCCTGAAGAGAGGAGCGGGCCGCGGGGAGCAGGAGGGCCTGCCACCCCAGGCCTGGCTCTGCCTGTTCCTACCTTTAAAATAATGGGTTAGTAAACGTCCAGGCTGTGGACTGTGGGATGGAAACAATCACAGTTATTCAGTCGGCTACAAAGTTCTCATGACCACTAAGGGAAACAAAAGACCGAAGTTTTCTGACAGTTAAAGACTCATCGTGAATTTAGAATATTTTGGAATAGGCAGAAACGAATGCTCAGAAAACAGTTATTAAGCAATATACGACTATTGTGCCTAGGAAATTTACAGTTTCTGAGAGGAAATTATTGGAACCCTCAGCTACTAAGGGGACATCTGAGGCACTTGAATGACTGGTGGATTGAGGAATTGGGGCAACCTACATCAATAATTCACCAAAATGGAAGACGGCATGAAAACACACAGAGGGAGAGGGAGACTGATTGGACACTCAATGCTATAGATACAAAAGCATTTTGAAGAAAGTCTAAAATCAATTGTGCCTTTCATGTATTCACTAATTACCCCTTTCTTATGTTTATAAGATACAACTGGTTGCTTGTCCTACCATCTACATGCTCCATTCTAATTAAATTCACATTGCCACCACTTCCCCAGGAAGTCTTTTGGAAGATGCAGCTCCAGCAACAATCAAAGCAGATTACTACCCTTTTTCTCTTTTGCTCTGTTTTTCAACACTGACACTACTGATGTTCAGGCCAGAAAATGCCTATTTTTCCAAATTGCTTATGGCTGAGAACTTATCTACAATGTTCTACCTGTTGTCTGTATCTCCTGTTGCCTTTGACAATCCAATTACTGTGAGCTCTTAGTTGTTCTCAGGACCTTTACATTTCTCCTTTTGCCTGAACCACTATTCCATCTGTTATCTTTGTGAGCTATACTACCATCACTTTCTTCCGGTTAAAGCTCAAAAGTAGCTGAATTCTTTCCTAGACATTCTACCTAAAATTTCAACTCACAGCAATACTTCACAGCTTCCTTTTCTTTATTCCTCCTACCACTTACTACATATAGCAATGGATTATACCATTTAGTTATTTTGACAAGTGACCATTTACTTTAGTAAATCATATACTTTATCAGGATAGCAAACAATTCTGCCTCTTTTAGATAATACTATATCCCTAGACTCTAAAATGCTCATAGAAAACATTTTCTTATTGAATGACCAAATGAACTATGACATCTTCATTTTCATTTCTAATGTTTGGACCAGACATGTAGGAAGACTGTGTCAGGTCAGTAAATAAGAGATGAACAAAAGCTTCCTAAACACTTTGTAGAAAGAGATTGTCTTTTCTGGACATTGTTCCACCCTTAATTATTTTGTGACCATAAAGAAGGTAGAACAATATACAAATCTAACCTATTAGAAATACCAAGCATCTAACAAGTGCAATTAGAACACGTGGCTAGCCATGTTCACAAGAGAGGAAAGAAGGGAGAGAGGGAAGGAAAAGCAGAACATTTCAATGTTTAACTCATAGCTTCCTTAAAGGAAAATTTATTGCAGGTCTAAGTCTAAACCTAATAGCTACAATATAAAGCTTTTCGGAGGAAACTTGGGAGAAACAATATAATCATTGAGTTTGTATATTATAATACTTTTAACTGAAGCTTGAATAAAGGAATATACATTGGTTTCATGAACAAATTTAAATTATTGCTCTTGATTAAAAACACCAAGTGTCAGCAAAGATGTGGAATAACTAGAAAGTTATTTTCTTTGGCTAGTGGTGGTACATCCTCTGTCCACTCTTCTCAGGCCTCTGGCTCTCAGCAGGCCTCTGCTCTGCAGTCCTCTCCTCTCTTCCCGCCCAGAGCTAGGCCTCTCTGGCCTCCATTCTCTGCAGGCCCAGACTCTGGCCTCCCTGCGCTGCTGGTCCGGGCTTGGGCCTCCTCCACACCACAGTCCCAGGCTCCCCAGAGGCCTAAGGGGAACCCGGGCTCTGCTCAGGTCCATGAGGAGCCTCCTGGCACCTTGCTTTCTCCATGCCTCTTCTTCTTTCCCCAGGAAATCCCGCCCTCTTATATCCCTCGGCTGCCTGAAGTCTGGGGGTGATAGCTCCGGTTCCCCCAACAAGGATCCCCTTTTACACTCTGCAGTGGGGCATGGCAAGGATAACAACATGGGGCGGGCTTCCCCCCTCCCCCCCCCCCCAGGTTATTACAGGTGGACTCAGGATAAGTGAAGCCTCTGAATGTGACAAGAACCTATGATATGAAGTAACATTCATGTTCATGAGTATTTAGCTATATTTACAAAACGACATGTATTGGAATGTTCACTGTCAGTTTTGCGTATAATATCCTAAAATCGAAAGCAAATTCCCCTCAACTAGTGAGTAAACAAATAACAGTTTAGCTTATATACAGTGGAGCAAATTATGGAAACAAACCACTGTCTGGTTAAATCTCAAAAGTGTCATACTATGTGAAAGTTGCAAGAAAACAACAACAACAACAACAAAAACATGTGTAGTTCCATTTATCTGGAATTGCCAGGGACTAGATTTAGGAAATGAGTTTACAAAAAAGCTAGAGGAAATTTTTGTTGTTTTTTATTAGAAAGGTTCAAATTCTCTAGTTGGAGCAGTGGCTGGCTACATAATTACAATTTTGCCAAAACTCTAATTGTATACTTTAAAATGGATACATTTTATTGTGAATATATTATTATGCCTTGATAAAGCTCACTTAAAGAATGACAAAGCAGAAGGATAGGAAGAAAGTCAGTATTTGAGGCCATTACTGACCTACTAATTTAACTTAAACCACCATACTTCACCACCATACTTTGATCCTGCAAGTGATAAATGCCCTTATGGTTTAAGCCACTTAGTATTGGTTTCTAGGTTTCATATATCCAAAAATCTCCCTCCCATTAAAATGAAGTTGTGAGTTTCATAGTGCTAATGAATTTAAACTGTGAATGTATTTGTTCTAAATTAAAAATGTGAACAGAAGTGTAGGTAAACCTTTCCTGAGAATATTTTCTGAGTCTTGGGATTTAATTCAGAATTTTATGATTCAGAGCATATTGCTATGTGTATGTTTCAAGATGAAAACTGACAGAATATAGAAATACAAATTTTGGAACTAGTGAAAGAACATCTTCTGAATGAACATGACTAGAAACAAAAAAGAAAAGAGAATTTAGACATGAAAGCATTGAAGTCTGAGTCATCAGGTAAAGGATAGGGAAAGCTAGGTCTTCAAACAAAGCTATTTTGATAGATGTTACAGGCTATGAATGATTCACCACAAACACACACAAAAGCTTTCTTGGCAGTGTGCCAACTCATAGGTATTGTGTGTGGGTTCTGTTTTACAAAAAACCAGGTGTACAAAATGCTTACACAGGCTCAAAGGAAGAAGAAAACCCTCAGCATTTAGTGAGCATACTTTACAAGGGCAATACCATTTCAAATCAATTAAAGTGTTAAAGATGTTGCATAGACAAAACATTTAGAAAAGCCCAGTCTTTGTTATTTAATGTGAGGAAAGGAGATCATTTCAGTGGAAATATTTTGCCTGCCAAAAAGCTAGCTTTTGTTTTATAAAAATCCTGAGGCCATTTACAGTCACAAACTCACAAGGTATGGAGAATACGCAGTTACTGACAGGAAGTTTGAAAAGGACAAACTTCAGAGAACCTTGGAATCCAAGCATACCAGCTATACAGCTATACATAAAAGAAACTATGGTTTGGATAGGAAATGTTTCCTAAAGCTCATATGTTGGCCCCCAACTGTGGGTACTATTGAGAGACGATTGGATCATAACGGTTCTAACATTGTTAGGTGATAAATTATCATAGAAGCCACATTTTGAAGGACAAAACTTGGAGTCTTTATTAGAATGCTAGCAGCCAGTTGTTACAAAGGACTGCAGCCCACAAATACCCTTAACACTGTTAGGAGACAGGCCAGAGAGGAAAGAAAGAACAAAAACAATATCAACAAACCAATTCAGCTCCAATAGAGAGCTGATTTATGACACCATGGTGACCAGAGATGAGACAGGAGACATTACAGGAACATAGAGACATGTGGCATGGCATAATGACACCTAAGCTAGCCTGACCCTAAACAGAGGCTGGTCAGGAGGCAGGGTAACAGGAAACTCCCAGTCCCAGGCATTTGAACGACAGGTTCAGTAACCTATAAACCAATTGCCCACCCCTGTCTCCAGGGATTCAGGAACACTCATCACCTGAGGGTGGAACTTCCCTTCCTTTAGAAATTCAGACATATGGATCATGACAAGATGCCAGGTAGTACAAGTCACCATGTGGCCAATGATGACACTAACCAGATCTGACCTCCATACTACAACCTCATCAATTTATTAGCCTTAATCCATTTATGTGCTCATGGCTGAAAGTGCGATTAAGAGTGGGGTCTAGTTGGAGGAAGTGGGTTACTGGGGGTTTGCCCTTAAATATTTTATCCTTCTCCAAAAATCCTCCTCTCCTCTCCTCCCTTCTCTACTCATCTCTTCCCCCTCCAACCACTCCCTCCTCATCTATTAGTATATCAACTGCCTCAATAAAAAGGAACATTCATGGGCAGAATTTTGCTGCCAGTCTGGATGTCATTTTTTTATCAAAGTATCTGTTAAACAGTCAAATGTGGCAAAACCTAATATTTTGTTAACATAAAGTGTTTGAAGTCTTAAATATCCATTCCCCAGATTTAAGCATGATAGAAGTTAGTATTAAGACTATATTCACAGTCTACATCTTCTTTCTCCCCAACCAGCATGTCTGCCATCATCAAAGGAGGAAGAACTGGCTAGATAATTTTCAAGCAGAAGCTATCTGATCTGTCTGAATAGAGTTGACGATAGACTCACCGTAGTATTCCCACGGGGCAAGTCATGCTTATAAGACTTTCTTTCACAAAACAAAGCATCACCCTTGTGGATATTAAAGAAATCTGTTCTGTACGTGTGGCAAGCCATTCTCCATATGCTCCAACATAACCCTAAACAAGCCTGTCATGTTTTTTTTTCCTCCTGCTATACACCTGTTATTTGATATCTACTGCTGAGACATAGACTCTAAGACCAACAGCAGTAGCCAGGTCCTGGCAAATGATATTGGCCACCTCCTTCTCCATAGCTCTGTCCCTGACAGTTTTCAGCTTGTAAAGCATCAAAATGGACAGTGAATCTCTGGAAACTTGAAATCATTAAACCATGTAGTAGACTGCACAAAAGCAAAGGCTTACATTGTCCATTAGAGTCACGGTTTTTCTCAGTGCTTTACTTTTCTTCAAGTGCCAACAAATGCTTGAGGGTAATCAGCTTATTCATGTATTTTTCTAAGTTTCACCCCAAATTTGAATGTTCAATATGTATTTGAATATTGAAAATTGAATATGCAGTAAGGAGTTAGTGAATACATCAAGAGAAAAGACACCACTTTATATTCTGACTTTCTTTTGAACCAGAGAAAAGTTATTAAGTAAAGTTGGACCTTCTGACTTTCCAGTTTTCTTGCTTAAGATTTCTTGTTATTTTGGACTAATAGACCTAGATTATTTTGAATCTAGCAATGGGCCAAAATATAGAGTTTAGCTAGGTGCTAAAAAATTATCATACTTCTATCTTGCTGCTGGTGGCTCATTCTTATAACCCTAGCTTCTCAGAAAGCTGAGATCTGGGGATTGTGCTTTGAAGTCAGCCCAGGCAAAAAAGTCTGTGAAACTCTTATCTCCAATTACCCCCCAAAAGGAAGAAGAACAAATCTAAAGTGATATAATGCTACCCTTGAACAAATAAGATCAGTATCAGCACTCATCCCTGAGTTCGAGCTGTAGGACCAGTACAAAAAAAATTATACTCCTTAAGGATGCTAACATTATAAAACATGTTTACAATTAATATTGAAGGAGGGTTGACCATTAAAAAGCAGTTCAAAAATGACCTCTGTTAATATTTGAAGAGAATTCTCTTTCAGTGTTTAATTTTTCTTCCTTCCAAAGGTTGTAGATTACATGTTTTTCATAATTGTATTTCTAGTATGTGTAATAGCTTTCTTCTACTTCTTTCCATTAATAGTATGGTATGCTACCTACATATGTTTACATACATATGTACATACATACATATGTGCATGTGCATTGTTCTCTCACTTGTAAATTACTCTCCCTACCCCTGAATACTTGTTTCCAAATTCTGAATCTTTAAATAAACATATTTGGTAAAGAAGTAGGAATCTCAGGAAGCCAGTGAATTTGTTAGTACATTCATAAAAAGAAAAAAATGATAATAATAAAGAGTAATAAAGAGAAACAAGGGAGATAAAACAATAAATCAAGAATGCTAAAGATGAGTGTCGTGGAGCAGGCTTACAAACCCAATGGAGGCATAAAGGCAAGAAAAACAGAGTGGTCAAAGATATGGATTGATATCAATGCAGATTTATCTGAAAAAAATCTGCAAGGGGGAGCATCCAGTCAAAGGTACAAACACACTCCTTCCTTACTTACAATGTGAAGTATTTATAGTGGGTCTGGAAGAAAGCTAGAGTTTTCCAGAGAGGTGGTTGGAAAGTAACTAGTGGTGGGACAATTGGTGAGAAATAAGGCCAGGGAGGGAGCCAGACCAGGATAGGTTCAGAAGGTCAAAACTACTAGTAGATTTGGGTGTGATGCCTGCATGATAAGTTTACCTGATCTGGGAAAGGTGGTGAAGCTGGAGTGTTAGTGAATCAAATCACTCTTCTGGGGTCTCAAGTATGTGGCTATTTGGATCTACTTTGTAGTTCTTGGGAGGTAAGAGGCAATAGGATGAAGAATTCAGAACAACCTGGGCTACACAGCAAGTTTAAGGCCAGTCTGAACTACATAGTGACATCTAGTCTCACCAATGACTAAGAACCTAGCTCTGAATTATAGAGCACTTGTTGAGAATTCAAGGGGCCTTGCATTAGACCCCAGAACCACTAAAATATCAAAATAAAAAAGTGAAAAAGAGTAGAGTTGAGTTTAGGAAAGATTTTTAGAAAGTAACATGATAAGGATATGAGAGATTTCATGGAAAGCAGCTGCTGTGAGACAACCAGTACTGGAAGAGACAGGAAATAAAATGTTTTAAAGAGTCAAGTGCTCTTCTCTCCTTTTGGCAAAGTTTTTAAGGAAGCACAGTAAGGAAGCATGTTGCTCTCAATTATCTTTGGCTGCGGGGCTATAGTTTCTTAGAATATCATCCTATTCTAAGTCACTTTTCAAACTGAGGTTGCAAATCGGCCAGGATTATGCAGATTACATAGTAGCTTTTGAAAATTCTGAATTTATGTTTATGTAAATGGAACAATACATCACTTGCTTATTCACATCTCCATTTCTATTATTTAATAGCGACTTGGCATCCTAAATATTCATTTCACCACATCCTAGCTTTAAACATTTTCTAAGAATCCATAGTATAAATATTTTAACCATTTTCATTTACATGGATATATGGTTATTCTTCATTTTATTATAAAAAATCAACAAGTGACTGAATGTTATTGGCTGGGGATGGCAAAATAATCTGACAATAGCTAGATTTATTTATTATTTACTTTTGTGTATTTATTTACGATTAACCTGCATGAGTTCTCAGAAAAAGGAGGGTTACAGATGAGTTCTCAGATCAAAGAAGCAGTTATACTTAGGACTTTACATATCATTTTAACTTGTAAAGTGATTAGAAAAATGGGAAGGAGGATTGGATTTGTAAGGGTAGTATATTACAGAGAGTAATCTAAGAGATCAACAACCATATGGATAATGGCTAATGGAGAAGAAAGTTTGCTATGCAGATAAGTTACCTTCTTGTCCTGGTCCTGGAGAAAGAAACCTTCACAAAGGAAAATTGATGTTGCCATTCCATAGAGAAATGTATACCTTAAGTTTACACAGAAAGGTGGGAATTCAGAAACTTCTTGCTTGTGTTGTTTCTCCAAGTGTTCAACTCAAGATAATCTTCATGTCAAAGTGGCACATTTTAAGGTATCATATTTTTGGTAATCATGTCCCTTCACTGACGTATAATATGCTGTGCTATCAAATATACCCTTGTTAAATGAATATGTGCTATGTGGACTATGTCCAAGTCCTCTATTTTGTCAGTTAGAAGGGAAATTTTGTGCTGGTTTTTGTTTGTTTTGTTTTGTTTTCTTAATTGCTTTACAAGGTTGAGCAACTTCTCAGTTGTTTATTAGCCATTTGCACTTTATTTATTCATTTATTTATTTATTTTTGGCCAGTCCTGGGCCTTGGACTCAGGGCCTGAGCACTGTCCCTGGCTTCCTTTTTGCTCAAGGCTAACACTCTGCCACTTGAGCCACAGCGCCACTTCTGGCCATTTTCTGTATATGTGGTGCTGGGGAATCGAACCCAGGGCCTCATGTATACGAGGCAAGCTCTCTAGCCACTAGGCCATATCCCCAGCCCCCATTTGTACTTTATAAAATTAGTTTTTTTACACAACGTTTCCCATTTTTCCTTTCAATTTGGTCTTTCAGTGCAGATACTTTCATTGTTGGCAATAGAGAGGAAGACATATTGCATGAGAGTTGTAAGGTTTAAGTGAAGAGAAGGTGGTAAAACAGGAACATAAGGACAACAAAAATATCTAGCAGTTTGTACCCTTCAGGTGTGACTATATGCCTAAGACTGAGCAAATTCTTCCTGCAGAGGTGAATACCAGTACCATAGCACTGATTAATTTAAAAGGAAAGAGCTTTATTGTAAATAATCAACAAGGAGACAGAAGTCAGTCTCAGATTTTTCTTTCCAATTGGCCAGTAGGAAAGGAATACAGGTGCTTCAAGGAGTGGGCAATAGAGAGCTAATTGGTTGTAATTGGAAGGTTTCCTGGTCCTCTATTAATATTCTGAGTCCTCCTGCACCTGTTCACTATATCCCTTGTTTCTTATTGAGGTGCCAGAGGTCCCACTCTCCTCCCCCTTTATCTTTGGATACAGCAGGCTCTTAAGATCATTTTAGATCAGGTACTAAATTCAGAATTTACATGATATAAACCAGTTCGTACCATTAAACAAGGATACCTGAATCTGAGTGAAACAGTTCCCCAAACACCAAGGAGCCCTGAATCTGAGTGAAACAGCTCCCCAAACAACAAAGGAGAATTTGTTGCTATTATGTAACAACTGTCAGAAACACAGAACTTGCCATTTTGTGGCCCCTTTTCACATACTTGCTCAATTTTCTTTATGCTAAGATCACTCTTGTGTAGAAAGATACTAATTCATATCCTTTAAGTGGTTTATTTCCAAAATGGGTAATTTGGTCTGTTTTTCACAACCTTTCTTCTTTAATTTTTAAAATTGTACATATTCAAGTTTATGAGCCACATGAAAATCTACTTCTGTCCCTGGATTTCCCACTACTCTACTCACCACACATATAGACACATACAACACAAACAGATTCTAAACAGTCTTTCAGTTTTCAATCTTTCGTTTTGAAAACCTTGAACTCAGGTTGTCTGACCTGAAAATATGGAATATGTTTGGTGCTGGATAAGAAATATGATCTTGGGGCTGGGAATGTGGCTTACTGGTAGCATGCATGAAGCCCTGGGTTTGATTCCTTAGCACCACATAAACAGAAAAACCCCGAAGTGGCACTGTGGCTCAAGTGGTAGAATGCTAGCCTTGGGCAAAAAGAAGCCAAGGACAGTGCTCAGGCTCTGAGTACAAGCCCCAGCACTGGTAAAATATACATACATACATACATACATACATACATATATATACATAATCTTAAAATTAGACGTATTCTCTCCTTACCAAACCCCTCCAGAGACAATTTACATTTAAATTAAACAAAACTTTAAAACTGAGTACCTTAGTAACATGAGTCATGCTTCAAGTTTTCAATGGCCAAGTGTAGCTAGTAGCTACGTACTGGAAAGCGAAGATTATAGCATCTTTCCATTACTATGGAAAGATCTTTCGGGCATCCCCTTCTACTGATTGAAACTTGATAGGAAGCTAATAATAGCTGGTCATGAGTAATAGGTACACAGAATGTTATTCTTTATTAAATATTTTACATATTATTTTTTCAGCATGCAGCCACCAGGCATTTGTATGCTAGGCAAGTACTCTATCACTGAGTTGTACCTTCCTTTGGATATAGTTACTTTATAATACATTTAATATTTTGTACTGTCTTGGCTCATTTCCCAATTTTCTCTATAAATTAATATCATTAGACATCAGAAGTGCTTTATATACTTTTTATTTTTTTCATTTAATTTATTTATTAATTGAACACAAATTTTTTTGACAAGGTGTTGTGCAAAAAGGGTACAGTTACATAGTAGGGCAGTGTGTACATTTGTTGTGATATCTTACGCCCTGCTTTTCTATCCCTTCTCTAGGTCAGGTAGACATATATACAATATACAATGTATCAAGAACATATACAGTAGCCATGTGGCCATGCCCAAGAAAGTTCGCCTAGGGCTTTAAATATAATGTGGATATTAGACAATATGTCGACAGTAGTCTTATATGAACGTACATACATAGCTTTTGAACTATTGTATTCCCCTCAGAGGTCAATTTTTGACCTTTATATGTTGAGTAATTGTTTGGTTTTAGTTACATACTGTTGGGTCGCTGCCCCAATCCTGTGGGGAATACTATTTGACAAGCAGTTTTTGGTTTCACAGACTTAGTCTCTACTGTCTTTCCGTCTCCCTTTCTTAACAGTCATATATCAGGGAGATCATGGCCCTTTGTTTTCTGTGTTCTAGGCTTGTCTCCTTCCACATTATTTGTTTGAGTTCTGACCATTTCCCTGCGAATAACAATATTTCACCATTCCTAATCGCTATGTAGTATTCCATTGTGTATAAGTACCATATTTTTTGGATCCATTCATCTGTGGAGGGGCATCTGGGTTGTTTCCATATTTTGGCTATTGTGAATTGTGCAGCGATAAACATGGAATTCCAATGTCTTTTTGATATCTTGGGCTTGCTGTTTAGGATAGATGCCTAGGAGTGATATGGCTGGGTCATAGGGTAGGTCTATGTTGAGCTTTTTGAGGAACCTCCATACTGTTCTCCAAAGTGGTTGTACTAATTTGCACTCACACCAACAATGGAGAAGGGTTCCTCTTTCCCTGCACCCCCTCCAGCATTTGTTGTTGCCTGAGTTCAGAGTATAGGCCATTCTAACTGGGGTGAGGTGGTATCTCAGGGTTGTTTTTATTTGCATTTCCTTTACTAGCAGGGATGTTGAACATCTCCTCATGTGTTTCTTTGCCATTTTTATCTCTTCTCTTGTGAAGTCTCTCTTTAGCTCCTTTGCCCATTTCCTAATTGTTTTATTGGGCTTGGAGGGGCTTAGTTTTTTGAGTTCTCTGTAGATGACAGATATCAGGCCTTTGTCTGTTGCTGTGCTGGTAAATATCCTTTCCCATATCGTTGGCTGTCTTTCTATTTTGGTGGCTATGTCCTTAGCTGTGCAGAAACTTTTTAATTTGTAGGAGTCCCATTTGTCGAGTCTTTCCCCTATTTGTTATGCCCCTGGGACTATATTCAGGAAGTTCCTTCCTGTGCCTATAAGTTCTAGCATCTTTCCTACTCTGACCTTCAGTAGTTTCAAGGATTCAGGTCTGATATTGAGGTCCTTGATCCATTTTGAGTTGATCTTGGCACATGGTGATAGGCTTGGGTCTACTTTGAGTTTTCTGCATATGGCTGCCCAGTTCTCCCAGCACCAGTAGTTGAAGAGGCTATGTTTATTCCATTGCATGTCTTTAGCTCCTTTGTCGAATATCAGCTGACTGTAAGAGTGCAGTTTTATTTCTGGATCTTCAATTCTAATCCATTGGTCTTCCGATCTGTTCTTATACCAATACCAGGCTGTTTTTGTTATGATGGCCCTGTAGTAGAGCTTGAAGTCTGGTATTGTGATACCTCCTGCACTGCTTTTTTTTTTTTTTTTGCCTAGAATTGCTTTGGCTATTCTAGATCTTTTGCTGTTCCATATGAATTTATGGATTGCTTTCTCTATTTCAGTGAAGAATGTAACTGGGATTTTGATGGGGATTGCATTGAATTTGTATAACAATTTGGCCAATATGGCCATTTTCACTATATTGATTCTGCCTACCCATGAGCATGGGAGGTCTTTCCATCTCTTTGTGTCTTCTTTGATTTCCCTTCTTAGATTTTTATAGTTTTCATTAAATAGGTCTGTCACTTCCTTGGTTAAGTTGATCCCTAGGTACTTTATTCTTTTTTTGGCTACTGTACATGGAAATGTTTCCATAATTTCCTTTTCTGTTTGTCTATTGCTGGTGTACAGAAAAGCTGCTGACTTTTGTGGGTTGATTTTGTATCCTGCTACTTTGCCAAATTGGTTTATTAGGTGTAGGAGTTTGGGTACTAAGTTTTTTGGGTCCTTCAGATATAAGATCATTTCGTCTGCGAATAGGGATAACTTGATTTCTTCCTTGCCGATGTGGATCCCTTTGATGTCCTCCTCTTGCCTTATTGCTATGGCTAGGGATTCCAGCACTATGTTGAAAAGAAGTGGGGAGAGTGGGCATCCTTGTCTTGCTCCAGAGTTTAGAGGGAATGATTTAAGTTTCTCTCCATGTAATATGATATTAGCAGTTGGTCTGTTGTATATGGCTTTTATTGTTTTGAGGAATGTTCCATCTATTCCTGTTCTCTCAACAGCTTTTAATAGGTATGGATGTTGTATTTTGTCAAAGGCTTTTTGGATATCAACTGAGATCACAATGTAATTCTTAATTTTAGATCTGTTTATGTGGTGAATTACATTGATTGATTTACGGATGTTGAACTATCCTTGTGACTGTGGGATGAAGCCTACTTGGTCATGATGTATGATTTTCTTGATCAGTTTCTGGATCCTGTTAGCTAATATTTTATTAAGGAGTTTTGCGTCTGTGTTCATTAGTGATATTGGTCTGTAGTTCTCTTTTTTTGTTGGGTCTTTGCCTGGTTTGGGAATGAGTATGATATTAGCTTCGTAGAATGAGTTTGGGATTTCTCCCTCTGTTTCTATTTCGCGGAAGAGTTTGAGGAGTATTGGTATTAGCTCCCCACTAAAGGTTTTGTAGAATTCATTGGTGAATCCTGCTTTATATACTAAAACAGGAAAATCAAAGTCATGTTATGCCCACTGATTGCTTATCACATTTGCTTTTAAATAAGTCCCTAAGATACCAAGATAAATTGGTGCTACAGGGAATTTAGCTATTTTATAGTTTAAAGGAATATAGATATTTTCTTCTTTAAATGGAGGGTCCAAAGCTGGGTGTCAGGGGCTCATGCCTATAATCCAAGCTACTCAGGAGGCTGAGATCTGAGGATCGCAGTTCAAAGCCAGCCAGGGCAGGAAATCCCGTGAGACTCTTATCTCCAATTAACTACCAGAAAACTGGAAGTCGTGTTATGGCTCAAAGTGGTAGAGCACTAGCATTGAGCTGAGGAGCTCAGGGACAGTGCCCAGACCCAGAGTTCAAGCCACACCACTGACCAAAAAATAAAATAAAATAAAATGGAGGATCCAAATTAATATTGTTGTACCAAATATAATCTCTTTACTTTGTGGAAAAAGAAACAATGTTTATCTTTTATCTCTTGATTATCAGCTATATAAGATGAATATATATATGTAATAGGAAACAGTTCAGAAACAATTGGATGCAATTAATGATGTCTCTATTGGTTAATGATGTATCTGTTGGTTTTGGTTCTGAAAAGATCATGTATAATATCTGAGATATGTGATAAAACATAGGTATTATTCTAAAACATTTAGGGAATATTTATAACCTATTTTATGAAGTCTTTCTAGTGGAAAACAACCATAACCAGTCATGGAAGTTCCTCTTTCCAAGATCATTCTCCAGTGATAAAGTTAAAAAGAGTAAGTATGTTCTGAGGACAGTATTTTAACAGAGTAATCTGTTTTTATACCTAAATATTTTCTACACTTTAGTGTTTCCTGTTTGTACACACATATAGTTGGGAGTTCATCTGATGCCAATTGAATTTACTTATAAAATGGAAGAAGTCTAGTATTCTTTCATACCTCATGGAGTTTTCTCTCTTCTCTTTTTCCAAGCTATGGCAAAGAAAGCTACAAAAAAAAATTCCACTCCCTAAAGTGAAGTTAGCAATATGGCACTGATTCGATAAGGGTGATGAACATTCAGATGCCAAAGTCTATTGGAGTGAATCAACAGGGTGACGTATTCATGACAATGCTGATTCTTTTCACAAGGGTACTCAGTCAGCTATGAAATGCAAATGTTACTAGGGCTATGAAATCTTCCTCTGAAGCTATCTGAACAATCTGTTATAGGATTACTTTATGCTATATGGATACTCTGAGTTTTTAATATATGTCACAATTTCTTGGAATGTAATTCCTACTGACAAACACTAAAAAACAAATAAATAAAAGAACAGACAAGATCAAGAGTACAAGGACCAAAGTCAGATGAGGAAACCATTCACAGCTTTGTCCAATAAAATTATAAAAGCAGGTCTTATCTTCCTTCCCTCTGACTTGCATTGAAAAGCTTAATAAAATTTTAAAGGAAAAGGAAGAAAAAAAATCTATGTCATCAACAGAAGTAAAGATGAACACTGGCCATATACATGAAAGCCTGAGACATTTTTGATAAAAGTAGTATGGATGGACTTGCAGGAAGGAATGGAGTGCCATTGTCCAACATGCTATTTTGGAAGTGCAATGTACCCATAGTGCTGTAGACAGATCAGTGATAAATACTCTTGAATAGTGGAAAACCCTGACATCACATCATCAGAAACCCAAACATACTTATACTGAGTTATTTGGACCACATTATGAATGCTACTAGGCTTCATGCAGTAATGGGCTGACACCATTGAAGAATGTTTTTCACATTAAAAGAAAACGGCCACGTTTTGCAAATAGTGCCCGGTGTATAGTTGTCTAAAGGATATTTCAAATAAATTCAGGAAGTATTTTTTAATAACCACAACTCTATAAACTAGTGTCTATTTTCTTTAACACAGTGCTGAGGGATGAAGATAAAGGATGACAGTTATAGTCTCAGGTCAAGAAAAAGTGATATAAAGGAACAATTGAAATGGCTAGAGTACCACAAACTAGTCAGGTTCATTCATCCACGCTGTTATTCCTTAAGCTTGATTCTAGAGATAAACAAAAAAGAAAAAGAAAAAGAAAAAAGACATAGTATCTCTGCCTTCTTAAAACTGAAGCTTTGTAATTAACGGCAATTAAATAATCACTGAGAAAAATTATAGAATCCTATTAGAAACGCTGACAGGGAGAGTTAATTTCAACTTACAGGCAAGAATCAAAAGAAAGAGAATTGTTAGAAGGCAAAAGTGGGAAGAAGACTATTTCACGAAAAAGAAGACATGTTTAAGGTTCCAAGGTGGGAATAAACTTGTTGCATTGAAAGTTATCAAACAACAGTAAAGAGATAATAATAGCAGATGATATGGAGACTTAAAGAGAGAAAATTTGTGAATTTAAAAGATTTTTGTCTTTGTTAAGGAAAATAAGCAGCCACTCTTTTTCAAAAAGGAAATATGGTGATACTATCTACCTTTTAAGATTTCTTTGTTGCCTGAGTAGAGCATCATTCATTGTCGAGTGTTTCTAAAATTTCTAAGATCTTTAAGGTAAAGAGTAACATCTGTGAAGTCCTTTTTGGAAGTAAGGTAATATATTCAAGAGGTCCAAGCATTAGAACATGGACACTTGAAGGTGGAGGGAACTATTCTAACTACCACAAGGCATTCTAGGAAAGAAAAAAAAAAAGAGATAAGTAGTATGTGTTCTAAGTTTTAAATCAGTGAGGAAAGTGACCAAATTTGTTAAAACCACAAAAACAAAATTAGTTACATAGAAGAGAAACATATAAATTTCTTTTTCATTCAAAAGAAAGAATAGATTATATAATGCAGAGATTAAAAAATCCATACTATCTGGAAAGTTAGATGGACCTCAAGGATTCTTCTTTATGACATAAAATAAAAGATAGAAATGAGTGCCAACCACAGAATTGTGAACAAAATGATGGTACTTAAAAATTCCAAACACAGTCAAGCTTTCCTTATGCATGAAAGCAAAAATGGAGATATTTTCAAATATGTAAATGTCAGAACACATATGCTATAGACTGAATGTTTGTGCCCCATCCCCCCAACTCATATGCTAAATCCTAACGTCCAATGTGATGCTATCTGTGAAACAGGTTCACTGCGCACTAGTTCCCAGCTTATCTGAATCTGGTGAGACAGAACACCCACACACATTACAAGTTACACGAAGCAGATGCATTACTTACACATAGATATCAAGGGACAACAGAAGCCTAGAATTCCTTGTGGGTGGGTTTCCCAAGGAGTAGAAAAGCTGGCCCAAGTGCATGGAGTCTTGACTGCGCATGATTCTCTTGCCTTGCATTTGAGGCACCCCAGAAAGCAGTCGATGAAAGTTTTTAGATTTCAGAGTCACACAATAATTTGGATTAAATGTTGAAAGGATCTTATTCTGGAGCATAAGGTGACTGGAAAAGAGCCAGGGTTATTCCAGCAGTTTCCCATTATTGTAAGACATTGCAGTTTTTCTTGAAAAAAAAATGCAAGTGAGAAAGGTAGAATTGCATTGGTCTAAGGCTAACTAGAGAACTGTCCTTGTGTTATTTGGAAAAGGGAACCTTGGGAAGTGGTGAGGCCATGAGGGCAGATTCCTCACTAATGAGATCACAGAGAATTCTTATCTCTTTTTACCTTCTGCCACATGAGGGCACCAGGAAAAGTCAACCATGTGTGTGAACCAGTAGGTATGTCATTACTAGACACAGAATCTTCTGATTTCTGGATCCTGGGTTCTCCAAGATCCAAATTAAATTGAGAAACAAAATTCACTTGTTCAGTAAGCCTCATGATTTAGGGCATTTTTCTATATCAGCCTAAGCAGACTATGACAAGTTACGTAAGCGGAGCAACTAAAAGCTTTGAAAGAACAAATAAATATAATTCAGATATCAGAACATAATTTCTTTACTGTCATTAGAATCACAGTGTCACCTGCAGAAGTGAATTTTATTTATTGAACACCTTGAAAAGAAAATCAGTCGGAGAATTATACAACTATTTGGATTTCCTTGAGTTTTCAGAGTGAAATAAAAAAGAAAGAAAAAGAAACACCAGGAAGGAAGCAGGACAAAGTTAGAGAGATCAACCAGATAGATGGCTAAAGGTGAAATGGGGAAAATGTCTTGTGGTATGTAGGTTGTGGATGGACCAAAAAGCAAAAATTAAACAATAATAATGGATACCATTTAAGTTGCTGCAGGTGCTATTTCTACCTGCTTTGTTTTGTTGCAGTTGGCATGTGTGAGAGCAAAAAAAAAAGTTCATGTGCTACAACTAAGCTAATCTTACTTAAATAGAGAAGCCATGAGAACACAAAATGCTGAAAATGCTGAGGATTTTTAGGAAGACATTTGTAATCAGTTTTACCTGCATTTCTAGAGATTGGGAAGCACTTAGCTATCATGTACAAATTGCACATGAATCAGGGCAATTACAGCTAGAAGATATCGATGGTAAGCAAGTACTAAAGGGATAGAGTCTAAATAAATGCACTAAATATTTGAAAATCTACTTGGAGGTTGTCTTCACTTGACTCTCAATTTCAATGAAAATTTTTTTCTATACTTCTGCTGATGCCAATCATTGTGAGAGAGTGAGGAGTCACATACTCTTCATGGTTTACCTTTAAAAAGAAAATCTCTCACAATCTCAGTTATTTCTCTCTTTCTCTGTCTCTCTATTGGTCTCTCTTTTAATTTTTTTTGTTCCATCACACTCTCCTGGTGCTCCTTCTTGCCAACTGGATGGCTATTCTTGCTTCTTCTATGCCCAGAATGTGGACACTGTACAGCTTTCATTGAAATGTGACCATTTCAATGTGACTTTATGGCCATAAGGTAATAGTTAAATTGCTATACTGACATATCCTGTGACTCATTAGCTTGAAAAGGACATAAAAATGGTGTATTCCTTCTGAGAAGGTTCACAGGCTGAGATGACTCTAAGTCTTGCATCTAGAATTATCAGAAGATATGATCACTCATGTGTATGGACTCAAATGAAGGAACAGGAATTGTCAGGCAGGCTCAGAAGAACTGATACTTCTTATTGCCAGCTCAGGATAACAGCACGAGTGTTCCACAAAACAAGGCAGAAGCTGCCTTGCCTTTTCTCAGTCAGCTTACAAGGTTCATGCATCATTTTTACCCACTGTTACTGACTGCTAACAAGTTATAAGCCTGTCAGGTTTTGAGGAGAAGGGATATAGACCTTGCTATGGATAGGATATTACAACGGACTAAAGCATGTCAGGTGGAAGACATTATTGCTGCCTTATTTTCAAAATAAAATCTACATGCATGTTTTGAACACTTCAGTGAATTTCTAGGTAGAAGATATACTGTCCTTCTGATATTGCCACAAGGATTTCATAGACATTTCGATTACAATGTGACCAGACAAGAAAATACGACGTGTGTGTGTATGTGTGTGCACGCGCAGTTAAATATGAGAAGATAAGCAGAAATATGTATGTGCTAATTAATCAAGGAAAGACATGAATTCACTACCAAGCTGATTAGAGGTAAGGAGACCTCAGACAACCTTAAGTGCAGCAATAGCCTCATCATAGCAGAGAATATTTAGTGAATGCAGCACAGGAATAGGCATTATGTCTGAGGCCACCTCCTGAAAAACTTGCTGTGAGGATAAACTGTTGTAAATTTACATCAAAAAAAGCAAAATGCTACTAGTAGAAACTATCTTAGCAACAATTTTCTGATGATTTGTGTCGGAGACTGGGCTAGTCAGAAATCCAAATTCCAGGAAATATAGTGACTGTGGTGTCTCTCAGGCACAGCTAACATTCAGAAAGGGCAAGCAATAATGAATGTGCTGTGTGAGATATTCCCTTCAGAATCTAGAGAACATTGTTTAGGACTAGATTAGAAATGTGCCTTCTTATTCTAGATACTCTATTCTACTATTATTCTAGATTCTGCTGTCTTTTGATCGAGGAAGAATGACTTTCCTTTCCCTAGTTTTTATGGTAAAAGTCCAATCTTGATGAATTATTTCAAAGCCACATGCCCCACATTTAATGAATATAAGCGTAACTAGAGCCTTCTGAGAGTGCAATTCCAGTGGTACATATGAGGAAACAGGTAAGACAGAAAAGAAAGGCAGAAGTGAGCTACCTAGAAAGGGAAAAAGAGGTTGAAGGTAAAAGAAAACTAGACATGTAACTTTATATGGCTCCCCTCATCCTTAGAAATTTGTCTATTGTTTTCTCCCTCTGTTCCCATAGAGTTTTTTTTAGACATTTAAAAGAATTTATCAAATAACGGGAAAAAAGCTTTAGCATTTCTTTAAAAAATCAGTTGTTGAATGACTGAAATATAATTATGTCTCTCATCTTCCAGAATATCTTAGGGGTATTTTTTCTAGAGATCAAATTGGTAAGTATCTTAGTACTGTCAAGATTTCAGCAATGCAAAAAGTTATTCTATTGGATTGCTTTTCAGAAGAAACTTCTATCCTTTTTTATATTCCTCCCCTTGATCTGAGGGAGGCTGCAGTAAATAGGAACCATGAACAAGACCAGGAAATGAAGTTAGTTCTTGTCACTCCTAAGTGTCACCTTTTGTTCAGAGCTCTGGAACACAAACCACTCCATCAGGATCAATAGAAGTTCGGAGATAAAAAACTATTTCCCCAGATCCATGCCCTAAAAATAGCTGGAGAGTCCAGGTGCAGTATTCAGACATGTCCCATCTAGATGAAAGACCTAGATTATAGGATTGTTTGAGCCCTGTTTAATAACAGATAATCATTCTCTTCCTTACCGAACACTTCTTTTCTTGAAAGTTCAAGTGACATTTCTTTTTTACCCAATAGATGAATACTTCAGTGTTAACCACATTTTCCTAAACCTTGTTATTTATCTACACATTTAAAGATTTCTCTTCTAAAATGTTGGCCATATTCACAGAAATAGAAGTGTATTTGTGTTGGAGGACAGACTTTCTTCCCCATTTATTAATACCACCATTTTATTATCCTCTTTATAGTCACCCTCCCATGTTTGACAATTCATCTTATATAAATCATGACTAGTATTATTTTTCTATTCTGGAACACTTGTAAGAAATCTGTCACTATTTCTATCTGTACTGAGGTTAATCAATATTTATATACATTGATTCAGATGTACAAAAACCTAATTCTAATTTATATAGTTGACTAACTTTGTAATTTATTATGTTCTTTAATTCTACAGTCCCCCAAATCACAGATGGCTAGCACATTCACCAACCCCTTTCAAACTCTTTTTACCACATTCCTCCATCATGTGACCCAAATATGTTTAAAAGACTCTGCTGAGTATATATTCATTCACTTTGGAGGTCATTCTATTAATCTTCATTGTTTTTTCTCACCCATAGAAGTCAGCTGTCTTTCTCCAGACTGAGTCTGAATGCCTGTTGAAACTTGAATATGTTCATGGGGTTGGCTGATCTTTATATATCATGCCCTGGCTTCTCCTTAGGCTTCCATGAGACTTTTCTTATCATGCTGTCATTGAACATCCCAGGTTGTCACCTTCTATTATGGAGTACAGTGGACACAAATACTAGAACATTCTGTAGGAAAAGGTTAATTATGGTTAATTTGCACAAAACAGTATACTTATTACTACTTCCTTTAAGTTTTAGTTTAAACTTATGTAGTTAGGGGTTTGCTGAGGGGGAAAAAGCCCTAAAAACTAAAATTTGTAGTTTCATATTCTTTCAGCAGTCAACAAAGATTTCCCTTTCGACAGCAGCTTATAAGAAAAATGAGGTTATTAGATGCTCATTTATTCAATCAAGGTCAATACATTCTGAAAAATGAAACAATCGTATTCATTCTTCCAAAATGATGCACATGCCAGTACAAATCTTCATCCATAAACTGCGAATTATTTGGGAACCAGCTTATTTTTCATGGTTGAGTCTTTAGAGAAGAGTTATTATGTCTTTGCAGGTATCAGGAGTTGCTTCAACTTATCTTAACTAAATATAAGGATGTTTCCCTACTGTGTAAAGTAATTACATAAACTGGACACCCAACTAGCCCTGCCCCAGGTGGATAATATTTACTTTGTACATCTCTACAATAAAATGAAGCAAGTGAACCAGAGCACATTGGTTAGAAAACAGACTTATAACGGCTTAAATATTAAAATCCCTTAGTAGAGTCACATTTTCTTTCATTTACACAGTTACAGAAAACTGTTGAGTACATAAGGACTCATCAGTCATATTGAGATCATAAAAGCCATTACAAGGTGATGAATGCACTACACACCTTATAAATTCAGTGAAAAGGAGTCGTGAATATTGGAGTTCTGTAAAGGAGTGACTACGGAAAAGGGCTAATGCTGGACCCAAGTGAACTGCAAAGGTCAGACGAAAGGTCCCAGCTGTGTGGAAACATAGTGTATTCTTTCTAGAAAAGCCACCCACCTGGCATCCTTTCTTCAGTAAACGAAACCAACCTTGATATATACCAAGGTAAAACATTCCAAACCAGAAGGGCGTATTTAATCCAGCTGAGTGGTTTCTTTTTCTGTCCCTGAAAAGTAAGTTCAGACCACAGTTCTTGGCTTTCTGTGAGATGTAAAGACAGTAAGTTAAGCCATGGCTTCTGAATGAGCAAAATTCACCCACTGGCCCTGAGCAGCAAACATAAGGACAGATCAAATGTAATATCAAAATGCTTGAAATAATAGTAAACACTGAAAAGGAAAACAACCTATTATTCTCTTCCATTGTCTGTTTCTCCACTTTGGGCTTTCTCTAAGATTTTTCTTGAGTTCTTAAGAAATTAAATGGAAGCCAAAAGCTGGTGACTCATGCCTGTAATTCTTCCTACTCAGAAGGCTGGAGGATTGCAATTCAAAGACAGCTCAGGCAGAAATGACTGCAAGATTCTATGTCCAATTAGTCAGCAAAAAGCAGAACTGGAGGTGTGGCTCAAGTGGTAGAGTGCCAGTTATGAACAAGCAAGCAGACAGCACAAGACTCCAAGTTCAAGCCCCAATAAACCCCCACCTCCATGCAAATGATAAATGGAAGAAGGAAACCATTGTCTCAGAGATAGCAATAGTCATAACTCATCACCTATTGAGTTATTAATAAATTCTAGGTCCTGTTCTAATTTCTTTATGACTATTAACTCATTTAATCCTTAAAAATTGAAAGATATGATATAATATGCTTGTTGTTGTTCCTAATGAACCTGAGGTTCTAAGTAGTACAGGGACTTGCCCACACAGCTTAGAATCAATACCAACAGAGTCTGAACTCAGAAAGTCTAACGGCAAATTCTCCTGACTGTTCTACTGAACTGCTTACTTTATTAACGTAACATGAGAATGAGATCATGGGATCTGTACAGAAGCTGTATGAAGATATCCTCTACCCAACAAAATAGTTATACCTGCCAGCTTTCATGTCTTCATTCCACAAAGTAGTCCCATACAAGTGAAGTGAAACCCATCACACATTATTACATTTGGCTTCTGGGAAAGAATTTTTCCACTTTATGTTTGATTTACTTTGGGTAAGACTTAGTTCCAAATATGACTGGACCTTCTTATAAAGTGGTATCACAGTAAGTAATTAAATGTAGTGGCCTCAGCTTGAATCATTACTTAAACGCCACGTGACATCTTAAGGGTTTGATATTTTAGGAGTTAGGTCTTTCTGACTACATTAAGTAAAATATCTATAGGGTATTTAGCTTTATACCAGAGGTAATAGATTTTCTTCAAGTGGCTCCATGGATGGGAATAAAGTTGGACAGGTCCAATTTTAGGACAAACAACGTCAGAATAAAATCTTAGCAAAGCCACTATTCTCTCTCCCATCAAAATTAAATGCTAAGTGTTAAAGCCAATGGACGTTTCTTCATTCTTCAGTGAACTAGTTGTTGAATATTATAAATCTATTGAATTTAGTCTCCCATTACCAGGTCAGGCTTCACTTAATCAGGTACTTTAATTTTAGTTCCTCTAAACAAATGACAGAAATCCCCACAAAACTCCCATTAATTCCTAATTTATCCTGTTCCTAAGCCTGTCACTTCCACTGTAAATTGGAAATGTTTGCCTCTGAATCCCAAAGCTGTTTAGAAATGAGAATGACACGTCCCACTCTTGAGACCCAATCACATTCACTGAAATTCCAGCCTAAATATATGTTTATTATAGGAGGTGGCCTTCTATCTTTCCATCTCTGGAGTTTGTTTTTTTTTAATGAGGGTCAAAAATAAGTTCTTGCCAGCTAGCAATAATCTGTCATTAGAACACAGTGGTGGAATTAAACATTTTCTTTTTGCCCAGTGAACTTTTATATTCTGACAGTCTAATGCATACATTAACCTAAGCATGGCCACTCTCCCCTAAAGCCCTGTACTGATAGTATAATGGTGAGCATGTCTTGTCCCAGCTGACCCATCCTGGCAAGACAGATTGTGCTAACTCTTTTACATATATCTTAGAGTACCAGAAATAAAAATCTTTGACTTCTAATGTTTAGTTTTGACTCTTATCTAAAGGAGAAGACAGAAACAGGAAAAAGAACTGTTAAGCTTTGGGGATTTCCTCAATTTCACTTTCAAATGAATGATCATTTAAATTGCAGATGGGGAGGCTTTAAAATTAATATTTAATATTAATTTAATATTTTATGGCTTAAAACAATATTTATGGCTTAATAAAATTTAATACTTTATGGCTTAAAAACAACCTTTCAGAGTTGAAAGCACAAAGACTATGGTTCAGTCCTCAGCACTGAACTAGATAGATGATAGGTGATAGATGGTAGATAGATAGATAGATAGCCAGACAGACACACAGACAGACAGACAGATAGATAGATAATGAAAGCTGGAACTTGAGCAGATAGTTGTACATCCATATTTATAGAATTATTCACAAGAGTCAAAGCAACATAAATGTCCACTGATAATTAAAAAGATACGTACTGGTGTCAGTATTGTTTACATGTATGCACATATATACATGTGTTATATATATGTATATATATGCATATACATATATATGTAGGTATCTATACAAAGGTTATTATTCAGCTTTTGAAAGGGAGGAAGTTCCTTTACATATGACAACATGGATAAAACTGGAAGTTATTATGCTAGGTGATGCAAGTCACAAAAGGACACAATTTGCATGATTCAATTTATATGAGACTCCTAGTATAATCTAAATTTGTAGAGACAGAACAACAGTTGCCAAGGCCTGAGAGGGGGAAAAAAAAGGAAGAATTAATGTTTAATGGTTACAGAGTTTCAATTTGAGAAGATGAAAAGTTCTGGAAATAGATGGTTGCAACATAGGAGAACAATGTGACTACACATAATGCCACAAAAGCTGTGCAATTTAAAATGATAACAGTGGAAAGCGTCATGTTACTTATATATTACCACAATAACTTTATTTTCAGTTTAAGACCTCAGATCTTCTTATATGAACTTCTATGTTCTCATACTTGTTTTAAGATACCATCAGAAAAATTTCCTATGGATAATATGATTTTTTTTTACATTTATTCTTTGCTTACTTAAAAGAAAACTGCCTTGGTGTTGTTTAATTGTTACAGAGAATTTACATCAGGAATAGAATGTCTAAATACTATCAACATTGAGTAACTTGTGTTTACTTATGTTTAGTTCTGAGCAATGTGATCATGAATGTCAAGTATTACAGCAGTCTAAGCCTCCTCTCTTCTCAGACTGTGTCTGGCTATTTCTCAGAACTTTTCAAGTAATTACTTTTTCAGTATCAAGGGACTTGTAACAACCAAAGAGCATGTTTCTCTTCTCAGTCATTGTCTGGGTACACTGACACCCATTCTAAAGGCACTGACACTATTTTGTGAGACTGGCCTCATGATTGAGATCATATAATTGGAATAATTAGGAAACTCACCTCAGGATATTATCAAAATGACCCACCCAAACCCAAGTCCATATGGTTTGAAATAGCTAATGAGTCAGTTAATGTGCTATGTCCAGGAGTAATGGGTACTCAATATGGATAGCATAAAGGTATAATTTACTAACATTCTGACTGATTAAGGTTTCATGTGGACATTTCACAAGCTACAGAGGGATAAAAGTATTAACAGTTTAAACAATTTAGACAAAAGGAAGAAGCAATGGTTGTTTAAAAGTCAAGAGCATTGGAATGTGAATAATTTCATCCAATTGCGTATTCCAGGGTTAAATTTTTACTATATAAAATTAACTAAAGCTCTCAGTCTCCATAGTCCTTTGTGATACCCTTTAGAGGTGTGGGGTTGCCATAGGGTGAGCTTTCTGCACTAAAAAAATAAAATAAAAATAGAACAATATGAGACCCCATCAGTGGATCACAATAGCTCAACAGCTATGTACATATGATATATCATATAAGACGAGGATAAACAAAAACAACTCCAAGAGAAGGACACAGGAGGACTCTATTGTTGATGATACATTTAAAGTTCTAGGTGAATTTCCTTTGGCATATGCCATGTGGTTACTGTATATGATTTTGGTACACTGGGTATTATATATATGCCTACCTAATCTAGGGAAGGGAAAGAAAAATGAGGGTGAAAGATTTCACAAGAAATGTACTCACTGCCTTATTATGTAACTGTACCCCTTTTGCACTACACCTTGTCAATAAAATTTAATTAATAAAAAATTTTAATGCACTGACTTCAGGAGGGGTGGAGAAGAGAGAATGTTCTAGTACAATGATTATGTAAGTAAAGGCTCAGATCAATATTGACAGAACTACTATGTGAAAGGAAGAGATTTATTGGGCAAGTGGTCTATTTTTACTCTTGTGTAGCAATATCTTTTTCTTTAACTTCTTCATGTCTTCTTTTTTTTTAAAGAACAATAAACTTAAGGAATTTATTTTAATACTATAAATCTACAAAACCAAAGCAGTGTATTATAGGTATGATCACACACATAGAATCAATGATCTTCATGTCTTATTTTAATATCTTTAAATAGTTTTACATCTCATGATATTATTGACAGGGGTTAAATGGTCACCATATTTTAGACTAGCCTATTGTTTACGATATCATTGAGAAGGTAAATATTCTGATGAGAGTTATGAAAAATTCAGAGTAACATTTGAGCTATTCATCTGAAGTGCTTATGATGAAGAACTGTATTAACTTCTTTATGTTTGAATCTGAAGGAACTTAAGCTCAAAGATTTTCACAGAGAAAATATTCTTAGCTTGGAGTCCATAGATATGCACTGTGTACCTGGATCAATGTTAAGAATAGACTAAATATGGGAGGGAGGAAAATTTTACTAATCGTAACTGAAATTGATGAATTTTCTTGAATTACCCATAAAATATAGTCTATTATTTCCATCTAAAGAATTTGAATATGTTCTCATATCATAATAAAACTCTTGTTGATCTCTCAAGATACGTATATTCATCACTATTAGACCCAATGCCAGACTAAATATTTTAAAATTAATTTTAAACAGAATGAGTTTCCTTTATAGTCTTGTGTGTTTTGTTTTATGCATTTTGAAAATGTCAAAAACAGAGAATTTATCTAAGGTTCTTCTAGTGCCTGCTAAAAGGGTTCTGGTACAAAAGGAAGCCTTTGCTATACAGTACCTTAATAGATATTAAGAGCCACATGTTTTTTACTAAACATTGAAGCTTTTTAGTAAAGGAACCTCAGATTTTACTCATTAGTATAGTTAATAGACACACACACACACACACACACACACACACACACACACACACACACACACACACCAGGAAAGTAAAACATCCTGTGTTGGGGGAGGTGAGTGTTAGCAGGAGAAGGTGAATAAAGATGACCTAATTAATTTATTTGCATATATGAAAATAAAGCAATAGAATCTGCTGTAATTGTTTTAAGAAGGGAGAGGGAAGTAAAGCAGAGTAATGCAGGGAGTGAAACTCATCAGTGTAAATGGATACATGTATGGCAGTGTCACAGTGAAATTCCCCTTGTAAAACTAATGTATACGAATAAAAATATATTTCTATGCAAAACATTGTAAATATGTATATATATCATATATATATATATACAGTAGACAGTCGCATTTCAAATCTGCCTTCCTTAAGCAACCACATTTCCTATGAGCCTTATCAGTAATATTCTATTCATATTTAGATATATATCAGTCTTTTGCACCAACAGCAGCATACTTTACAAAATAATATATACCTTGCATATAAGTATATAAGAAAAGACCTAGTGTATTATAAAAAATTAAGTATCATTTGATTTTATGCAAATAATACATTTTATGTGACCAGATTTCTAGTGATTGCCAGTTCCTTTGTATTAGATCCTTTGTGTTTAAAACAATGTCCCAAAGTAGTGTTTTAATTTCCTTAAATTGAACTTCCACATGTTTATTTTTCACCCTTCATTTTGAACTTACATTTACTTACTTGCAATATGTATTTTTAATCATCTCTGATAATCTACATCCTTTCATGTGTATATTTCTGTTCTTTTAATAAGTATGAATTTCTTGAAAAGTTGCAAGTATACAGATCTTCTGGTTGTTTTTCTGTAACTATCATTTTGTATAATTTACCACTATGGAGTGGTTAAATGCCCTACTCTATCGAAGAAATATAGCTTAATGAAGAAAATCATACAGGTAAATTTGAAGGCTGTTACAATTGAAAAGCATTCGTTTAAACCTAGGGTCTGTAAACTAGCACTAGACAACCAAGAAAGCTGAGTGATTCCAAAATAACTGGAGTGCCAATTAATTTCTGTAAACTTGAAAATGACAAGTGGTTTGAATTATACATTTACTCTTATTTAGATCAAAGCCTGTTTTTAAATTTCAGAGCACCTTTCAATTTACTGGATAATTCTTCTGCTTTTTTACATCTTCTCAAGTGCCTGGAAGAAACAGGTCATGGCTAAATTTTAATTCATGTCATCACAATAACATGTTTATACTTACGTGATCACTGTTAGACTGCTTGGAAAACAAACTGATACTTTTTGATCAGTCTCAAAGCAGATACTACTTGACAGTGATATTTAATACTGATAATTCTCCATGTTGCTAACATTGTGGTAGTAGTGTTTGTTTCTCCTTTTAACATGGTAACATTACTTACTACACAATTTCACATTTCTACCATAAAAATATTTTAAGGTCATTTCATTGCTGTTTCAAACTTGAGAGCTAGTCTTCATCTGCTAAGAGTTGAACTTATTTATCTTCAATAAAAGGAATTGAAAGAGACATTTTAAACATTATATTAAAAAAGTACTGTAATAGGGACTGGGAATATGGCCTACTGGCAAGAGCGCTTGCCTCCTACACATGAAACTCTTGGTTCGATTCCCCAGCACCACATATATGGAAAAGGGCCAGAAGGGGCGCTGTGGCTCAGATGGCAGAGTGCTAGCCTTGAGCGGGAAGAATCCAGGGACCGTGCTCAGGCCCTGAGTCCAAGGCCCAGACTGGCCAAAAAAAAAAAAAAAGTACTGTAATAGGTGGCAGGTGTGGTAATGTATACCTGCAATCTTAAAATTCAGGAAGCTGAGGAGAGGGGGAGTTCATTAGTTCAAGGCTAGCCTGGGCTACTTAAAAAAGACTGGCCTGAAAAAACAAACCACACCAAAATTAACAGCCCAAGTATTGTGCAATGATGATTCTATGTGGAGAATCAAAGCCAAGCTTGGTTCAGGAAAGAGCCCAGAGAAAGAAAAACACAATCAACATATGCACAGAATTTATTTAGATGAAGTGAGTAAATCTACTCTAGGGAAGGGTTGAGGTCCTGGGGCAGGAAATAGATCAGGCAGATGGAACACAGGTTCCCAAACTGAGAGACCCTACTCTTTATGTTTCCATAACTGAAAGTGAGTTATACTGAAAGACTCAGGGTGGTTCTTAGCCTGATCATGTTTCTACTATAAAATAGATACTTAAGTTCAACTACAATCTCTCTAAACAAATCAATATTTTTATCCAAAAAATTAGAAGCTCCAGATGTATGTGCACTCTTTAGGCTTAGGTAGCTATGATATTATATCAGACTTTCTGCAAAAGTGCTTTAACTTGAAAAAGATATTAATTCTGGGATGGGTATGTGGCTCAGTGGTAGAGCACTTGCTTAGCATGTGGGAGGCTCTAGGGTCAATCCCAAAGGATTTCCCTCTTTCACACTGGATATAAAAGTATTAGACAATATTACAACCTCAAAATACATTTAATTTACAACTGACAAATAACTTTAGGAAGGCACATTTAATGGACATAACAATCTGGAAATTCTTTGCTATAAATGGAACTTGAATTTTAAAATGTGAAGAAACGCGGGCATGATGCCTCATTTAGAACTAACAAGGTAAGATAAACCAACGAAATGTTTTCTCTCATTGAAGCACCAGGCCTCATTTAATAGTATTAAAGCTTTTATTTCTAATATACAAGTGAGATTATTTTTACCTATTTTTGACTCTATTATGATGCCATATGTACTATGAATATTTTCATGCAATTATCAAATATCACCCTAAATAAATTCATGTGATATGGTTTGCTGATTTGTTTAATGAGAATTTAAGAACAAATCCAAGAATGTGGCTTTGCTGTCATTAACAAGAGATAAAACAACTCATTTCTTTCATGAAGATTTATTATTGTTCATCGTGCAATTCAAATCTGGGTTCATTGGGTACTATGCCAGGGCTCAGGAAAGTAAAGGCCTTCAGAAAGAAAAAGAAATACTGTAACTTTCTACCTCAGGATAGGAATATATCTACATTTACTACATGATAAATCAAAAGCCATTGACCCCCAAACCAACATAAGTCATGGTAAAAGTGAAAAAGAAACCATTGAGTGTCAGATACAAGAAAAATATGCCACGAAGGTCTGGGAATGTGGCTTAGTGGTAGAGTGCTTGCCTAGCATGCATGATGCCCTGGGTTCTATTCCTCAGCACCACATAAACAGAAAAGCCAGAAGTGGCTCTTTGGCTCAAGTGGTAGAGTACTAGCCTTGAGCAAACAGAAGAGATGGACAGTGCTCAGACTCTGAGTTTGAGCAAGCCCCCAAACTGGCAAAAAAACAAAAAACAGGGCAAGAAGAAGATTATACCTCAGGGATTATTCCTACAAAATCTAGCACAGATGGAATCAAATTGAGGACTACAACAACTGGTCTGTGACTGGTCATTAACTAAATAGAAAACTCACCTGAGAAATAGGAGAACAGCTTTTGAATTTTGAGTCTCTTGACTAACTCTAATCTCAGCATAGAATCTGGGCACAATGTCCCCTAAGGTCCTCAATGGAAAGCACATAAGATGACATTGGCTGGTGCAGTAGTGCCCATCACTAGGACTCTGAGAGGGCAAGGCCACGGGCAGGAGGTCTGCTTATTGGTCGACAGTGTGGAAAAGAAACCTTTTAGCAACACAGAGAATTTCCTCCTATGGAACTGCCTCTTTAAACTACTACTGTTGCTCACAGCAGCTGTGGGGAGCATGGGAATGAAGCTGCAGAAAAATGAAAATATTCTATATCCCCTTCTACCTACAGTTAGAAATTAGAGAGGAAATCTAATAATGGTTGGTGTATCATTTATCAACACCCTCCACTGAATAAAATATTGGACTCTGTAAAGTTGAACTAACAGAAAATCCACCAGGTAAGTAGAAATTTTCATCTTTCCAGGGAGAAAAGTATTATGAAGAGTTAAAGCTAATGTCCTTTCAGAGGGACATAAATATAGATTCCTTCTAAGAAGCAGGAACAAATTCTCATAAATTTCTACTTCATGTACTTTCCATGACCATATAGGACACAGGACACCTGTAAAAATGCAACAGTTTAGACTTTTTAAATAAAAAAAATTGCCTTTAGATACAAAATTCTATTCTACAATTAGAATATACAATGCAGAGTCCACAAGTTTGAAGGTGCTGTGGCATATGGTTATTTAAGAAGAAGACTGATTGAGCCCAGGAGTTCAAGGCCAACCCATCTGATAAAGCTAGACCTCTGTCTCAAAAAAAAACAAACAAACAACACAACAAACTAAAACTTGAATAACAACTTAATGATCAAGCTAGAGATGTGGCTCAAGTGGTAGAGAGCCAGAGGAATGAGCCAGAGAGCAAGCAAGCAGAGAGGTGTCAGATCCTGAGTTCAAACTCTAATACTGTGCCAAAACAAAACAAAAATAAAGAATAGGATGTAGTGTGCACATCTGTAATCACAGATACTTGGAAGGTGGAGGAAGTAGAATCAGAAGTTCAAGGATAGCCTGGGAAAAATTAGCAAGACCTTATCTGAAAGACAAAGTATAATGAAAGGACTGAAAACATAGCTCAAGTACCAAACTGCTTTTATAGCAATGTTGGATGTTCCATGTTCAGTACTGAAAGAAAAAAAATCATGATTTAAATGCTATGAAATTTGTGAAACACTTTGGTGCTAGGCAGAGTATTAATTTTTTTTCACAGAGGATAAGGTGCTAACACATTCAAGGTGAGTTCTATTCTATTAAGGAACAGAAACAAAGTTAAAGCAACTTGCTCCATATGGGGGCATATCCATCTATCTATCTATCTATCTGGAGAGAGATAGCCTGGCCCTGGTGGCTCATATCTGTAATCTTACTCAGGAGGATTCAATCTGAGATTTGTAGTTTGAAGCCAGTCTAGGAAGGGAAGACCAGAGACTCTTATTTCCAATTATTTCCCCCCAAAAGAGAAAAGATAGAGTAGAGCTGTGGCACAAGTGGCAGAAAACCCAGGCCCTGAGTTCTAGCTCCAGGACACCCACACAAACAAACAATTGTTATAAAACCAAGTAGTATAGCCTTCATGGAATGAATACGTTCATTTAACTTTAAAAAATTTAGTTTAAAAATATTTTATTTTCTTTAAGTAATTGTACATAGGAGTTGGCAGTTAAATAAAGTAGGTATGAGATCCATGCATCTTGATCAGTGTTAGATATTAGTAAATAAAAATAAGCAAGTGTTTCATAATTAGTTTCTCTAAACATTGAATGCCTGAAGACCAAAAGTTCCAAATGCAAAAAGTTCCAGTATTCTGTCTCCAGAAGCATAACATTTCCATGTGAAGACAACACAATGCTTGCCCATGCTATGCAAAGTCTCACACTCTACATACACTCTCAAATTTTTACCTAGAAGGATATTTTGTCAGGAAAAAAAACTAGATTTCAATAAAATAGCTAAAACATTGACATGAACATACTTAAATAAGTTTTGCATTTTGTACATATAAACTAGTACAATACTAGGATTATAATGCTTAGAGCCAAAGTAAAAGTTATTAAATTATTAATTATTATTACTTGTTATAAAGGAAGACAATATTTTATGCTTGTTGAGTATTTACCAAGACTGTTGAATTTGATACTTCATCTAGCCAAGTATAAAATTAAAATCGTGTAAGAATTCAGATACTCAATTTTCATGTTGTGGCAACAGACTCAACAAGTTAACACACTTTCACCAGAAGTCACAAGGCCAAGCTGTGGTAAGGAAAGCTTAGATTCAAAGGCAAACACTTGTTACTTTAGAATGCGCATTACTGTGTCTCATAATAAAAAAGTTAATTAGTAATTAGTTGAATTTAAAATTTTGAAGACTTCACAAACATACCAACAAGAAGCAAATTAATAAGCCCGAGTTAACAGCTGATAGAAGATGACATCTTTTGCTACATTTTTATATGAACTGATAGGCCTTTTGCTCTTGTTGCTGACAGAGAAATGTAAGCTAGGTAATTCCTACAGTTTGAATACAGCCACTATTATGATAAAATGGACATATTATATCTGTATTAATGTCCTAGTGTGTTAGTGACACATGATCATAAACAGTTGCTTTGAAGGTAATGCATTATCTTATAGTTTCAGAGTTCAGAAAGCTGTAGTAGATTTCTCAGGGTGGAAATCAGTGCCAACAGACTCTAGAAGAAAAAAGGATCCCACCTGGTTTCCATTGCTTTCTGCTATCTTTCTTAATCTCTGTCTTGAGATTTCAACAGAAACTCTACATCTGTGGTAATCAATGTTCACCCTTTTACCTCAAACCACCATACAAAACCACCATAAGAGGTGGTGTCATTATACTAGGATATACATTGTTTTATTATTTACGTGATATACAAGAGGGTTTCAATTCAACCTGTCAGTTTGTGAGTATAAGGTATCTTGATCAATGTTAGTCCTTCCATCATCCCTCTCCACCTCTCTCAATCCCACTCATCCCCTCAATTTACTTGGTTTCTTTTCACATATGTACATTTAATAGTATGACTTCATTTGCCCACCCTTCTGCCTCCATTCTTCTGCCCCTTCCCTTGATCTAATACACACACACACACACACACACACACACACACACACACACACACACACACACAGCTTTCCACTTCTTGGTATTCATTGTGTTGAATTCTAAGTCAGAGCTGGGTACCATAGGCCAAACCAGTAATCTTGCTATTTGGGAGGCTGAGATCTGATGACTGAGGTTGGAAGCCAGCAGAGGCAAAAAAAGAAAAAAAGGCCATAAGACTCTTCATTTAAGGGTTCTGAATTGAAGACAAAGGACCAGCACAAAAAGGAAGTGGAAATAATACTGTAAACAGATTATAACGCTTGACGTTGATACTGCTATTAAAGAATACAACCTTGTACACACTTTCGTGAAGGGATATTTCTATTATTTCCTGGAAGTTTCATAAACAAATTAACTATATGCAAAGTAAGGATGAATTGGGAAAATGCTGTAGTACAATATTAAATAAGTATAAATATTTTAATTAGTTTATACTAAAAGTACTGTGTCTTTGTTTCCACAAAAATCCTTATTGACTATTACTTGTTTTAAAAGTAAGGGAGCTAGGTACTACTTGTTTCATAGCTGTAATCCTTCTTACTCAGGAGGCTGAAATCTGAGGTTAGTGATTTGAAGCCAGCCTGGGCCAGAAAGTCTGTGAGACTCTTGTCTTAAATTAACCACCAAAAAACCAGAAATGGAGCTATGGAGCTGTGACACAAATGATAGAACACTAGTTGAAGAACAATATACAATCCCTGTGTTCAAGCCTCAGGACCAGCATTTAAAAAAGAAGCATGGGAAGGGAGATTACTAACAAAATAGCACTTTAACATTTCTTTCAGGGTAGTATAGTATATTAGCAACAAAACATGGAAATATATTCCCTGAAGCTGAACATTCTGACTTTGCTACCTCGTTATGTATTTTTGATGACCATAGTAGATGTATAAATTACAAGCACAAATAAATATGGATTGAAGTTCCATAGATACACTATACATGCATACAGGTTATCCATCAGTGATGATCACACCTTTGTCATGATATTTCAAGATGTTTTTATACTGTATCTTTATCTGTATTTCATCATTAAAATGTTTAGGCATTTTAAAGAACAAGAAATTCTGACAAATTTTTTTCCTTCTTTATTTTTTGGTTTAGTTTTATTCCCTTAAAACTAGAAATAAAATTATTTTTAAGAACAATAGAAAATAGAATACATCTAAAATTTAAATTTTGCTCTTTAAAAAAATGATTATTCTCTGCAAGCCACTTCTTCCTAGTTCTGACTTAAAACATTGTGTACTTTGAAGTTTCAGGCTTACTGTATTTAGTCACATTCTTTGAGAGGTTAAAATACATTTGGGAGATTGAAATGTTGTATTTTTTAAAATTTAAAAACAGGCTACATAGTGAACAAAGTAATATTATTTAGACACAATATATTGTTGGGCCAGTAAATGTGACTTTTCCATCATATCTCTGACCTTGGCACAGAGTTCCTAAAACCCTTGGAATATTCTGAGTGACTAGATTTATTTTTAGACTATTCATAATGAGTTCCTTGTTATACTTGAATTTAAACCAGACCTACATAAAGAGTTTCAATGAGAGAACTGACCATATCCATGATCAGCTGATTATAGCTTACAGGGTTCCATCCTCCCCAACCTCTGGAGAGAGGAAAGGGGATGTATATTGAGTTCTGTCTCCAGTGACCGATGCTTGTTTCAGTCAAGTACATCTAAGAAATAAAAGCTCAAGTGACTCTTGAATCATAAGTTTTAGGAAGCTTTGAGTTGGTATAACATATTGAAGTGTTGGGAGGTTGGTGGTCCCAAAGAAAGAGGACAATCTACTTCTCTTCAAGATTGGTTGCCCTCTTATATCATCCATTTGACCATTCCTGTGTTGTATCTTTTAAAAATAAAATTGATAGTACTGAGGTTTGAACTAAGAGCTTGGCACTAGTTACGTTTGTGCTCTACCACTTGAGCCACATATCCAGCCTGGCTTTTGCCTGGTTATTTTGGAGAAAAATTCTAGCAAACTTTGGACCAAAATCCAACAAATTCAGTCCAGTGACTAGCTAGGATTTAGGTATCATCCACTGGTGCCCTGCTTGTGTGTTATATCTCTGCTTATAATTGATGGTCATAATATAATGCTTTCCTTGATTGCAGATTTTTTGTTCTGAGTCCTGTGAGTTGTTCTAGTGAATCATCAATAGCCCTGGCCTAATAGCACTTCTGATTTTTAATAAAGTTGAGCAAAATCTTGGAAAGCTTGGGGACCCTCAAGGTGGAACTGCCATCTGAACTGAGGACTATTTTGTTGGATTGGGCCTGTAAAATCTAATCTTAGTTTCAGGTAATTTGCGTCAAAACAGAATTGGATTACAGGCCACCCAGTGGTTTCCAGCAACTCAAAGAATTGTTAGAAAAAGATATTGTTCTCCACTGTATAACTGATAATTGAGATAATAGAATTTGTATAATGACAAATGAAACATTTAAATTTGTGCCATAATAATTACAACTACTAGGCTGTGAATATTTCCATTATTTTATTGTACTGATTTTCAGCTATCCTGTAAAATATCCCACAATGAAATGTCAGGTGGGATAAATACTACAAATACATTACTTACCATCTTAACAATTTAAGTGCTATTCTTAGGAAAGAAAAACTTGATCAAGAGGCAAAAGCACACCAGAAAAACTTATACATTTCATGATTTAGTAGAGCAATGACACAGAGTCATTGTTTATACTTATGAATAGAAATTCCAGTTCAAGTATCTACTCATTGGATACAATTTTTTTTGAGTGGCAGTTTGGGATAATCATAAACTGGGGCAGAATTTTAACACTGAAAAGGAGTGGTGGAGCCCCCTAAAAAAGGAATGCCACTAATATTACCAACTGAAACCTGTGTCCTTGGAGATATATGTGGAGTGAAACCTATGACCAATCAAAATTTTCAGCCCTGTCTAGCCAATGTTGCTAAAGTTATGACCTTGCCCTGGGGTACCTATTATGTGAAGCAAAGTTGTGCTGTTCTTAATGCAAATTTGGTGACTTCAAGTGTCTTCGACATTACCAAAAAAAGATGACCAAAAAAAGTTCAAATTATTGTCTCTAAAACAGTGTTCTTGGCTTCCAATGTATGGTAACAATCTACTTGGCTACTTTTATGCTTCTGAAAATTTAGGAACAGCTGTAGAATCATAATTATACTATTAAATAATTGTAATACTAAATAATAAGTTATTAATGTACTACAACATTTATTGGAGGATTATTTTGTTTGTGATAGACAAAGAGAAAATTTTCTGTATAGAGCTATCATTCATATTGGGATGGGGCTGGAACTCACAATAAACAATTAGCATAACTTTTCAGAAGATAATGGGTGCTACAGGGTAGGAAGGATGTATAGTTGTCCAAATATGGGGTGTGAGAGAATTGTGCAGTTTGAGAACAGTACAGATCAGATCAAGAAAAAAAATTGCAATCAGGTTTGGGCCTCTAAAGCTGTTACATGGACAGGCAGATAACAGATAGGAAAGTCGCTGCATACCCCTATTTCCTGTCTCTTTATCAGAAAAGGAGCCTGTTTTCCAGCCAAAACAAGTTTCAGTTATCCACTGAAGGAGCAAGCAAAATGGATCTACAGACATAATTATTCTTCTCCATTGAGAATCCCAAATCATGAACTCAAAACTAGCCAAGGGTAACAAAGGAAAAATGAGACGAGCTAATCTTTGGATTTTAAGTGGGCAGTGAATAAGACTAGAAGTAAGAAGTTGAAACTCTATACAGTTTTGTTTTCACCTAATATCTTTGGTTAATGACATGGCTCCACATAGATACATAAACGCTCACACTCACTTGCCATGGAATTATAAAAGCTTGTGAATTAGAGATTATATCATCTCCATTTTAGAGACCTACTAACTATGACAGTGACAAATTAAGGGATTTACCCAAGGTCAGATCTCTAATAGCTGGTAAAGTTGAGATTTGAACTAGGCTGTCTGATCTGAGTCTAAACTCTCTAGGTAGTGGATAAAGGAGGAAAAGTTTCTGCTTAACCTCCATTACAAGTAAGTGTTTGCTAGACATCATAAATTTTGGTATGTTCTGTACATATTTCTTATGTTCTAGTTGAAAATATGACAGTAGCAAAGACAGTAATAAGAAAGATAAAATTTGAAATACATTTTCACACTGTCCATTTACAAGGTGTAGGTTTAGATATATTGTACCTTGGGGCTGGGATTGTGGCTTAGTTGTAGAGTGCTTGCCTAGCATGCATGAGTCCTTGGTTTTATTACTCAGTACCACATAAACCAAAAAAGGAATAGATATATTGTACCTTATAAAAGCTGAGTAATCAAAACTCAGTATGAGCGATAAATGCTGATTTTCTCTACATAAAATAAGGAATCATGCTAATCACGAACCTAATAATGATAGGAAATAAAACTTATCTAAGGGGACTTCTGGGAAGACTTCTGGGAAGAGAAACTTTTACTCCTAGAAAGACAGCCCAAGTAAGTTATAACAGTTTAGGGATTCTGGCCAGAAAGGAAAAATTGACTTTACTGGCCTGAAAACACAGATTTGAGCTCCGGGCACTATCCCACCTCCAAATTGGCACAGGTACCAGCACAGTGCCCGGCACTCCGCACAGCCAAATCACACAGCAGCGACCAGGATGAAATCCTCCAGATGGTGGCAAACAGATGTGGATAGCAGGCTAAGCATGGGCAGGCCAAAATTCCAGAGAACGTGTGAGTATCCCACGAAAGACATTCTCACTCCCGCCCACAGAGCAGCATCTGGGAGGTAGCCCTTCCCCCATCACCAGAGCGAAGTGCCATCTTTGACTCTGGCATAGAGCGGGCCGGAGCAGACTGGAAATGAAGCAGGCCAGGGGAAAGTGAGGACAAAGGGGCCATCTTTCAAAAAGACAAGAGTAACGGAGCAGTGAGAGCCAGTTCCACCCAGGAGAAGGTCCACTGGCCCACAGGAGAGGATCTCTCCCCAGGTTGTGGCTCCCAAACTCAGGCAAACTCAGCCAGAGGTGCCCTGTGCCATCCTGCCCCACCCTGCTGATGCTGTAGCTGCTGACTCACCAACAGCTGGAATTTCTAAAATCAAACCAAAAGCAGTGAGCAGCTACTGGCAGCACAACAAACAGATGGGAGAGTAAACGGTTCCCGAGACTGATAAAAAGCTCCATTACAGTGGATGCCCAATTCCTATCAGCAAACTGAGCTGAATTCCACAGCCAGCTCTGCCCAGGAGAAGGTATCCCCACCCAGGAGGGAGGAACCTCCTCGGGGCAAGTGGCTTTCAGCGGAGTAAACTAGGCCGGAGGTACCGCACACTGTTGAGCCCGCAGCATAGTCAGAGGCAGGCATTAAAGGCAGTGGCCCCACAGCAGACAGGAGGAGACACGGTTCCCAGGACTGTTCAGTGGCCCCCCCAACTACAGAAGACACCCAACTCCTACCTGAAAGCTGTTCAAACCATAGAGCTCCAGGGTTTAACTAATAGGGGAGGAGGGTCAAAGCAGATTCACCCCTTCAAGCTGAAAGCAAACCAAACCAGCCAAGCAGCAGGAAAGTAGACTGTAGACCATTGCAAGGAAACCAGAGACTGGAAAGGGCCCACCCAAACAAGGAAGACTCCCTTTTGCTTTCAATGTTTGTCTGTTCTTGTTGTTTCTTATCCATTTCTTTTACTTTTTTAGTTTTTATCTTTCATTTTTGAGTTGTTGGGTTTTTTTTTTGGTTATATATATTTTTTGTTTTGTGTGTTTGTTTTTCTGTATTTTTCCTTGTTTATCTTTTCACTTTTTTTCTTTAAAATTACTCTCCTTTGACTAATACCTTTACACTTTTCTGTCGACTCTCCATTGTTTATCAATTTAATCTTCTTTCTACCAATTCTATACTCTTCTCCACCTTTCCACTTCACTGAAACTAAACCAAAAATCATCATCCCCCATTCATTTTACTCCATTCCCTTCACTACTCCTAACGTACTCTCCTAAGTTTAGTTCCAGGACCTCCAGACTCCATTGGCCCCTGGTTATTGGCAGACTAGACGGAGTGAATCCCTGTTCAATCTGAGTGAGTCAAAGGGGTTCATACCGAAGTCCCACCAGCCTCAAAAGAACTAAATGTAAGAACAAATTTGCTCATATGGTTATAATGGTAAATAAGTCACTACTGAATACAGGGCTCAGGGTTGGTTGTTATATCAAAATTGTATTCTGTGGGGACACCAAATCAAGGGAAGGTATCTGTATATGATTGTGAAATTCTAAGATTTATACAACAGGGCTTGGTAAGGCCTGCTTTAGGTCTTAAACGGTGCTCACCAGTGCTTGTAGATTGGCATTTCTAATCCAAATGGGCAGAAGAAGCCCAAGAAAGATGGCAAGCCAGGGAATCTCATCTCCCACTCAAAATAATCAGGAAACAGAGCAGTCAATCAAAGACCTAGAAGAGAACCCTCAAAATGCTCTACAAACTCTGCTGATAAAAATGATAAATGAAAATTTTGATATCTTCAGACAAGTATTCTAGAGCATGAGTAGGTGAGCCAAAGATTAGTACATCAATCCGCCCATAAATTAATAGAGGATTTCAAGGCCTCCACAAATATCCAGAAGGATAAGCCTATCCAGATACAAGAAGCATTTAGAACCCCAAACAGACCAGACCAGAATAGAACATCCCACCGACACATTGTAATCAAAACAGGATCAATAGAGACTAAGGAAAGAATCCTTAAAGCTGCTAAGGAGAAGAAAACAATCACATATAAAGGAAAACCAATCAGAATTACTCCAGATATCTCAGCAAAGACCATGAAAGCAAGGAGAGCCTGGAATGAGGGATGCCACACTCTAAATAAAAATAACTATCAACTAAGAATACTGTGGCCAGCTAAACTCCCATTTATAGCCGAAGGTCAAATAAAAGTCTTCCACAGTAAGCAAGAACTAAAACAATATATCTCCACCAAACCAGCATTACAGAAAATCCGCAAGGATGTCCTATACATGGAAAATAATCAAGATCAAGATACAGGCAGAGAAATGAACCCTAAATAGAAAACTGGGATTTTCTTTCAGTTTGCAGGGGGTGGATTATTTTCAACATGCCATGTAAAACCATAGCTTTTTTTGTTGTTCCTCTTGTATCTCCTTCCTGTGATTGTCCTCACACTATCACTGTATCTCATCTGAGTACCCTGGATACTATATATATACTTATATTAGAACTAGGGAAGGGAAAGGGAATATCAAAATTGAGAGACAAAGGATAAAAAGGCAAACGACTCCAAAAGCAATATTTACAAAACTATTTGGTGTAAGCCAACTGAACAACTCATGGTGGGGGAGGGGGGAGAGAAATGGGGAGGGGGAGGGGGGAAACGAGGGAGGAGGTAACAAATTGTACCAGAAATGTACCCACTTCCTTAGGTATGAAATGGTAACCCCTCTGTACATCACTTTGACAATAAATAAAACATTATTCAGAAATGTATCTAAGTAGAGTTACTTTAGGAAATAAGGAAATTTTGGTAAATATCTATGCTCTACTCTTTACAATTTCAATAATTCATGGCTTGTATAAATGACTAGAAAATGGAGTAGACTGAAATATTGGATGCCATAACAAGAGTGGCATTGATCAGAACATGGGAAAATAATTCATCAAATTAACAGAACTCATCAAAGTAGCCAAATTTCATAGAATGTGCAGTTTGAGCTGTTAGAAGGTTTTAGATCTATTAAGTGCTTTATATTAAAATTAGAAATAAGAGAGAATCAACCTATGCTAATAGATATGATAAAATTGGACTAGCGGGGAGTGGGGGAGATGTGCCTTAGTGGTAGAGTGCTTGCCTAGCATGCATGAAGCGCTGGATTTGATTCCTCAGCATCCTATAAACAGAAAAAGCCAGAAGTGGCTCAAGTTGTAGAGTGTTGAGCAAAAGGAAGCCAGTGACAGTGCTGAAACCCTGAGTTCAAGCCCCAGGACTGACACAAAAAATGCACTAGTGATTTACTCCTCTTTACATATAGGTCATGGGTGCTACTCTACCCAGACAAAAGGGGAGAGAAGGCTATTAGTCCAGCCCAAGGTTGCTGCTTTCAGGCATTTATTTAATTGCTTTTTCTTTGGTCTGCATATGTCAATGTTTATGTGCACAAGGCAGTATTTGTTCAATAAAATAAAACCACAAGTGTGTTTTTCTAAGTCATAGAATATTATTTCAGCACATGAGAAATTATTACGAAAATCTTTTTACTGATTATCTCATAATAAACCCTACTCCTTAACAGGACTGTTGAACTTCAATATAAGTTACACGTTTTTGTCTCCCTACTTTTTCCCTCCCTCTCTTCCCTTCCTTCCTTCCTTCCTTCCTTCCTTCCTTCCTTCCTTCCTTCCTTCCTTCCTTCCTTCCTTCCTTCCTTCCTTCCTTCCTTCCTTCCTTTCTCCCTTCCTTCCTCCCTCCCTCCCTTCCTTCCTTCCTTCCTTCTTTCCTTTTTTTTCTTAAAAGGCAGGATCACACTTTGTAGGCAAGAATATCTTTGAACTTTTTTTTTTTTTTTTTGCCAGTCCTGGGCCTTGGACTCAGGGCCTGAGCACTGTCCCTGGCTTCTTCCCGCTCAAGGCTAGCACTCTGCCACTTGAGCCACAGCGCCGCTTCTGGCCGTTTTCTATATATGTGGTGCTGGGGAATCGAACCTAGGGCCTCATGTATCCGAGGCAGGCACTCTTGCCACTAGGCTATATCCCCAGCCCCTATCTTTGAACTTTTGATCCTTCTACGTTAGCCTCTGGAAGCTAGGGAGTATAGATGTTCCATACTACTCCCTGTTTACTACTTTTAAAAATGATGCCTTTTTAAAAGCCAGAACCACAATCTTACAGTAATTCACCAATGGAATACAAAGGAAAAGAGGAGAGGCCTCTGAAATATTCTCTAAGTATCTCACAATACATGGCACTGCTCTGTGGACCACATGTGAATCTACTAGATAGGGAATATGAATGTCTCTCAAATGTTACCATGACAAAGCTGGCATAATCTACAATGTTACCCAGCATGCTGTTGGCACAGATGCAAGCAATAATGGTAATTTTTTTTGCCAATATCAATGTATAGGAGTAGTCTAATATACTCTTAGCAGGACTCTTAAGAGTCCTAAAATATGTGGCGGTAAAAAACCAAAAGAAAGAAAATGATACCAACATGAAGCAGCAGCCGGCTCCACTCAGAGACTAACTATTTGAATTGGAAAGGCACCTGAAATGCTAGAAGCTATTTCCTATGAACTCATGGTGGACTTACATTTCTAGTAACTGATGTAAAACAGATGTAAAAATAATTGTAAAACACCTCTCTAAGAAGATAAAAGCAAAAAACAGTAACTTCCAAAAAGCTTCTGGATGTTAAATGACAAAAGAGAAATGGCTATCTGGCTATTTTGGGTACAAATAAATATATATTCTAGAGAAAATAGTTTTTAATTTGTACCTTTGCAATAAAGGGAATTTTAATCAACAGATGATAAAGCAACAACTTTTTAAAAGAAATATATGATAAAGAAAATGTACTTTGGAAATGATTATGTGGAAATACTTTTATCATGATATCGCTTCCTTTTGTCTCTTCTTTCTCCTCTTCCTTCTCCCTCATCCCCCTTCCCACCTCCTCCTCTCCTTCCTCCTTTTCCTTTTTCTCTTCCTGTTCTTCCTCCTCATTCTAAGATTCAGACTCAAACTGTCCACCATTTGAAACATGCTTCTAGGCTATTTTGATTTGGTTATTTTTGAGATGAGATGTCTCTTTTTGCCTTGGTTATACTGGACCTCAATCCTTTTGCTAGTGTTTTCCATCATAGCTGAGATTATAGGCATGTATCATCATGCATATCTTTTTCTGTTAAAATGGAGTCTTGTGGACATTCATTCTTTTTATATCCAGGATAGCCACAGATCACAATCTTTGTACTCTCCAATTCTCTACCAGACAAAATTACACTAACCACTAACCAGAATGAGGTAGTTTTATTTAAAACAGGCAAATATTTAAACATGAAAACAAATTTTTCTAAACTGATTAAAAATCTTATATTTTGAAACCACTTGTATAAAATGTAAAAACATACCACATTTTTATCATTTTACAAGAAAAACTCTCAACAAGAAGGTAGCAATATACTAGCCAAATTTTAACAGAAACAACCCAAAGAACTTGATGGGAGTTTGAAATTGAAGGTCAGAGTCTTACAAGCACAATTAATCCAGAACTTTTTCTGTTGGATCTTCAGATCTCTAGGCATGAATTATTTTAAATCTAATTCTTTTCAGTTATATTTGTCATTACTAGAATCAGAGCTTAAGATATTTTATCAGAAAGCATCAAACCAGGTTTTAAAAATCAGCAAGGCATAGTTCTTGAAATGTGTCTCTGTGTGTGTATGTGTGTTAGAATATATTAGACATTGCCAGACACCACACAGACATCCAGGTACAGAGAAACAAAGGAAAAGTTTATTGCCAGCAAAGGGGGCTGGCAAGATCTCTTCTCACCAGAAGTGAGAATAAGTGTGGTCTATTGTCTGGGGTGACATATATAACCTAGGAGGCCTTAGAGGCGGAGACCTCGGTGTGGACCTGTGGACCAGGGGTTTTACCATGTCGGGCTATAATTCATAGCTCTGTCAAGGGGTCCTACAGCTAGCCTTGACTCTGGAGGTCACCTGCAAGGGGATCTTGTTGGCTTACATGGTCATAAAATGTACTAAAGGAGTGCCATCTCAAGGAAGAGGGGGTGGAGGCTAGTTGTTTACTGCCCTTACTAGATGGGTCTCATGTTGCCCAGGGAAAGAGCATGCTAAACTATGGGAGAGGGGGCTATCAGGCTTACAATGTGTGTAGGTTTAGTGCTTGGAGGGATATCAAGGTCTTGTACAAGCATACATGGTAAGTAAATAACCCACAATTGAGCTGCAGCTTCAGCCCTTGTATTTTTGACAAGATTTAGATGATTACATCCATACTTCATTCTGCTTTTAAAATTTTGGCTTCCTTTGTATATATTGTTATACATAGGTATGATTTTAAAGGATAAATAGAAATTTATTGTGGTGTGGAACAAGCCAACCATGACTTACTTCTTACTCAGAGTTACTGACCACCATAGACAGTCCTCCTTATAAATTATGCTAATAATATTTGAAAGACACTAGGAAATGCCTACCTAAAAATGCTATTTAAGCAGGATATGCATGATCTTTCAACATCCAGTGTTTAGATTTATGGGGCAGAGCTTGGTAGTGAACACAATATGGTGGCATGCAGCTGAGTAAAAAACTGGGGAACCCCCAATTCTGAAGTGGCTCCTTTGAGGAAAATGTTTCCATAACCATTAGAACTGTGGACTTTTCTCTCTCTCTCTCTCTCTGTATACATGCCTGTGTATCTCTGTTTCTGTATCTGTGCTCTGTGTGTGTGCATGTGTGAGTGTGTGTGTGTGTGTGCACATCAACCCAAATGGTAACATATATATGAGAAAGGATATTCTTGAAAGCTTTGGTTAAAGAATTTATGCTTTTCTACACTACAGTACTACATTGTTTCTTGGTTATATCCTTCAAGCCATTAGTAAGGTTCTGTTATATCTTGGGTAATAGCTATGATTAATCCAAAACAAATTGGATAGTTCAATCCTCAGGATAAGCTAAAAGATGGAGTACAGTATAAGGAATGTTGATGTTACTCATATAAAGGAAAATGTGGACATGGTTGAACAATAAATTTTCAAAAGACCAAGTAAAAAATCATGCAGAGAGGAATGGTTGTGGAGTAGTAGAAACATTAGCAATACTGAAAATGGAGAGCTCTGTATCATATAACTTCAATTCATAAGTGATAAAAAGGAAGTTCAAACCAGCCTAAACAATATAAGAACTGCCTCAGATAGTAGGTTCAGATGTGCTTGGTAGCAAGGAAGGAGGTATTTCTGTGTGATTTTTCACAGAATGGCCAAGGTAAGGCTGGAGAAAGCTAATAGACTAAAAGTGGACTGGTTTGTTTCAATGCTGACAAAAAAGTAAATAAATGAAGCTCAGAGGTTATGAAGTATGCTTACATAATATTGCCTAATGCTAACTATTACAAAAACACTCTACAAGCAATCCAATCCTGCACCGAGATGGCCACACACACATACACACACACACACACACACACACACACCCCTTCTCTTCTCTAAGGACATATGCCCAATATAGCTCTATTTTTCCGCTTTGGATTGGTAAAAGGTATATTATAAATCCTTGCACCCAAGGATTTGGTTATTGCTTCAAAATATCTGATCTACTTGATTAATTACTTGATTTTAATTAATCTACTTGATTTTGACTTTAATTCCCTGATTTCACCCTCATGGTGAATTCACAATTTGCACAGTTTTCTATGACACACACATTCAGGTTGTAGTGTTATGAAATTACCAAGAAAGTATCATTTTTCTTGGAAGAATCTCTCATTGCTATTTAGGTTGGCAGAGCCATTGATAAGTTGACATGAACGAAGACTTGTAGGAGTTGAAATAATGACTATTAAAACTATGTGTGAGAACAGCATTTTAGGCAGACAAAGCAGCTTGTACAGAAGAGATAACATGGGGACATACCTCCTCTGTTTATGGAAAATCAAGATGGCAAGCCATAACTGGAGCAGTAAGCAAAGTGGACAGTAGAAGAAATGAGCCCAAGGACATAATGGGGGACACAGGTCATGTAGCTTTTTCTGATCATTTTCAAGACCCTTAACAGGAAAGTGATTTGAAGGAAGAAATCTTTTTAAGTAAACCATTCAATAATAAATGAATGAATGATAATTATTCTAAGTAAAAGCATTATACACAGAAGCAAAAGTAGGAAAAGCCTGAAAGCAGAAATGCATGAATTAGAAACAGAAACTATGTCTTTTTTTTAAATTTTTATTTTCAAACTGATGTACAGAGAGGTTACAGTTTCATACATTAGGCATTGGATACATTTCTTGTACTGTTTGTTACCTCCTCCCTTATTCCCTCCTCCCACCTCCCTCTTTCCCTTTCCCCCCATGAGTTGTTCAGTTCATTTACAACAAACAGTTTTGCAAGTATTGCTTTTGTAGTCATTTGTCTTTTTTACCCTGTCTCTCGACTTTGGTATTCCCTTTCAGTTTCCTAGTTCTAATACCAGTATACACGGTTTCCAATGTACTCAGATAAGATACAGAGATAGTGCAGGTCGTGAACTATGCCTGGGCAGGGCGAAGCCAGAGGAAACTCTGGTGGAGGTCCCTAGCGGTCGTGAGGAGCAAATCCGTCGTCGGACCTGGGTATAGGGGCGAAGACTAATTGAATCATCTAGTAGCTGGTTCCCTCCGAAGTTTCCCTCAGGATAGCTGGCACTCTCGCAGACGGCAAAACCCAAGCAGTTTTATCCGGTAAAGCAAATGATTACAGGTCTTGGGGCTGAAACTATCTCTTACAGGAAGAAAACTCAAGTTTGCTAATAATTTTCCCTTTATGAATAATGAGTTATATCAGACAGCAGAAACATGCAGTTAAAATATTAATAATCAAGTTAAAACCAAGTGGACTGCCATTTAAGGATTTGAACATTACACAGCACACCTCTCTGAAGAAATAGCCCTGCCTTTTTTCCTGCTACCATGCACGAATACACACATTGCTCTTCTCCAGAGAGTATAGCAAGTGCTGTAAGAACACAAGGTAGTCCTCGGCACAGGACCAAACCCACTAGCACCTTGACTTGTGAACTTCACAGTCTTCAGAACTGGGAGAAGACGCATTATTTTTCTTTATTAGTTACCTAATTGAGGCTTTGAAGTTGTAGCCCAAACAGAGTAACTTCTTCCTCCTTCAACAGATAAAACCCTTCTGCGGAATTGTGTGTTAATCATTATAAGCATAATTGTGTTTTTATGCTTCATTCATTTCTGCTGCTATTATTTCATCCTACCATTGAGGGGTAATTGCTGATTTTGTTCATTACTAATGGATTGTTTACTTACATAACATTTTCCTTTCCTCTCTCTTTCCTGTCTTTCCTTACCTATTCTTCACATTTAGAATTTGCTATGTTCTGTTTCCATCAGTTTTACTTGACTCTTTTTTTTAAATCTCCAAAGTACAGCTTTTAGTTTTCTTTTTGTAATTGATTTCTAGTTAGTTCTACTATGGTCACAGAACAGACTGTGTAATTTTATGTATTTGATTATTTTATAACAATGGTTATTTTGAACATGTGCAGTGTTGATTTGAAAGTTTACTGTGTGACTGTTAATTTCAGAATATACTGCAAAACTTGTTACTTGTATTTTAAAAATATATACTTATTTTTCCTGTTGTAACATTTATAAGCATTATTTTGTTAAATCACTGCTATGATTAGGGTTTGCATATTTCCTTTTGTGTTTTTTAGTATATATATTATGAGTTAGGGTTGTATTTTTTAAAATAAATACTAATTTAAGGATGTTATGTTATAAGGAAATGCTTACCATTAAAAGCTGTATTTAAAAAAATAGCTGTATCTATTTGTGGTGATGATATAAGTATGGCTCCTTAGCAAAATAGATTTTGCTTCTAAGTCCCTATAGAGTGAAACAACTAAGGTTATATAGCCTTATCAAATAAAATGCCATATATTGAACAATCATTAATATTTTGTAGATGATAATTTAAATTGCAAACATTTCATTGACTGCATAGATATTTACATCTGCATATTTATGTATTTTTTGGCTTTTAAGTGTGAAATTCCAAGGGACCAAATACTGTCTGGAATTAAAATAATGACCAGCTAGTTGAAATTTAAATTTTTGCTTTCACTGTGACTGTTGGGAATTTGATAGGATCTTATTTAATACTGATGTAACTCAATCTTCTAGTAGACTAGAACAATATATTTCAATAATTCTCAATCCACTTCAGGATATGTATTCCATAGAACAATCTGCATCTTCTTAATTTTCAATTCTAGAACTTAGATGAAATGTTGAGGTAGAGAGATTTTATATATCATCTGACATCAATCTATCACATCACCATCACCACGATCATCATCTATCTGCCTATCATCATTTATCTACCTTCTATATATGCATGTATATATGAATGGATGGCTGTATCTACCTATTATCTATGTATGTATCTAACTTTGTATCTATGTATCAGATATGTATGTATGTATGTATGTATGTATGTATGTATGTATGTATCTAGCTAGCTATCCATCTACCAACAATACTGTGGTTTGAACTCTAGGTCTCACAGTTATTAGGCAAGCACTCTACCACCTGAGTGATGTCCCCAGGCCTTTCTGGTTTTAGTTCATTTTTCAGGTAGCGTTTCACACTTTTTCCTCATCCTCCTACATTAGTCTCCTGAATAGATGGTATACAGGTTTGAACCAGACACCTAGCCTAGGCAGAATAAATATTTTTTGCTTAAACCTAAGCTAAACATAATTTACTCACCATATGCTATGCTTTCAATATTGGTTTTTCAGAAGAAGACAAAGGTTAAGGAAAAAATATTACTGAGAAATATTAAAGAAAAAAGAGCATCCACTTTTAAGAAAAAAATCCAAATTAATGAATGACACTGGACTGTTCAAGAATGTTATTCATTTGTTATTTGTGAAGCTCAAGTCCAACCTTCTTATTCTCAAATTCACTATTTCAGAATAATGCCTGGATTTTTTCATGGGCTAAAATCATTATAATTATAGAACAAAAAAACCAGCATTGATACTTCAATAAAAAGCTTTTGTTAAGTGATTTACCTACAAATATTGGCATAAATATATTAAATCATTTTGCCAGGCATCACCCAATAACAAAATATGCAAGCCATAAAAATAATATATCTTTGTATAATATACAGTGACTTTTGCTTTAAGGCTTCAAGAAATAGGTTGGCTGGAAATGGAACAAGCTCAGATGTGTGGTGAGACAGTGTGTATGCACATGTGTGTTTGAATGTGTATGTGTTTGTGAGAGAGGATGTTAAAAGGGGAGATAAACACTGAGAACAGATGTTGACTATTAAATGCAGAGTAGGAATCCATAATGGTTAATCTTTGAATGCCTTTTTAATGTATGTATGTATGTACATATGTATGCATGTATGTATATTGGTAGAGTTAAGGAAAGGATGTATCTGTACCACTTACTTGCAGTATAAAGATAAAAACACCAACAATCTAATTTATAAAAAGAAGTTAATAATTGAATATAACTTAATAGATCACACAATTTTCTGCAATAAAACATATAAATCCCAATTATGATGATTCAGCTGAAAACATCAGGTGCTGTTAGATTTTACGTGTAACCCTAACTATTCTGGAGGCTGAGTTTTGAGGATTGAAGGTAAATCCGCCAGTGTGGACAGATAAGATTCTTATCTTATTAAGCAGCAAAAAAGCTAGTAGTAGAGGTGTGACTTGAATGGCAGAGTACCAGCCTTGAGCAAGAAAAGCTAAGCAAGAATGCAAGGATGAGTTCAAACCCTAGTATTACCACAAAAAATAAGAGACAGGGAAGGGAGGGAGGGAAGAAGGGTTGAAGGAAGGAAGGAAGGAAGAAAGAAAGGAAGGAAGGAAGGAAGGAAGGAAAAATAACCACTGGCTAGAAGACAGCATAATATTTGAAAAGGAGAAAATATTACTGAAAAAGCTGATTTTAAGAATATTAGACATGGTTTTAGACTAGAATTTTCAGAAAAAATTACAATAGTTCCATAGTTGTACACATATGAACATATAAGATGATGCTAAGCAAAGTGAACTCCAAGTTATGGAAATAAGTGGTTTATCATTGTTATTATATTCAACATATGTGAAATTATGCCTTTTGTTTGTCTTTCTTCCTCATGGTTTTACCTCTGGTGTCACTGTAACTGATTTTGGTACCCTGGATATGGTATATATGTTTATTGGAACTAGGGAAGGGAAGGGGAAAATCAAAATGGAGAGACAAAGTGTAAAAGATGAATGAATGCAACAGCAATACTTACAAAACAATATGTTGTAAAACAACTGTACAACTCCGGCTAGGGGGAGGGAACTAGGGAGGGGGTAGGAGTGAGAAAAATGAGGCAGGAGTTAACAAGTTTGATAAGAAATGTACTCACTGCCTTACATATAAAACTGTAACCCCTCTGTACATCACTTGGACAATAAGTAAATTAATTAATAAAAAGAATAGTGTATACGACATTAGTCTAGAATTTTCAGAAAAAAATTACAAGATATTTGGCTAAATTTGAATTTCAGATAAACAATATTTCCCTGGCATTAATATTTCTATATATTACATGGTTTATACTGTGCTAGAAATTAGATTTTCCTTCTGAAACATTCCACAAGCATAAAGGCAATCATTTCACTTTGAATTTGTGTGTTGTGTTTGGGTGATTTAAGTGGCATTAATCTAAACAAAGGAATAATAGTTGGCGGTTTCTTCTTTTATTACATGTGGGGATATGGGGCAACAGTCACAAGGAGTTGAAATAAACAAACATAATTGAATATCAGAGGAATGATTAGGTGCACTTTGAAATTTGATTTCTCCCTACAGGGTTAAGACATAAATGTGTGGAAATATGGAATATATTAAAAATAATTTTGTTTATCTTGTGCTTTTAAAAATTACTGAGGGTTTCTTCTATTTGCGTGCTTTAATATTCCATCTGTAAGAAGTGTTTCATTATTTTGGAAATTATGCCACTCATTAAAAATATTATATGGCATAGATAGAATATCTTTGTAAATAGAAAAACAGAAAATTCAGTATCTGTCAACCTTGATCATCTGCTGTGCATATTTATCTTGCTCCAGCTGAGAAAATTTCAGAGGCTCTCTTCCTATGCACAGTCTTCCTAAAGCCAATGAAAGTGCAGGCTTCTAAATTTCTATTTGGATTATTCCTATCTAATGTATTCTGTTGTACAGCAGGTGTCAAATCATATCTGTTGTTTTGCAATTGAGTGTGAATAGAAGATGTATTGCTATTGCAAATGAATCTAATATGAAACTAATGAGCAGTAATGAGCAACTGCTTTGTCATTATTGAGGCGACCACTGAGACGCTAATACACTCTCATTTTTGCTCTTTAGAAAAAGGCAGTGACCAGGATTTATAACATGGCCTTAATGTCCCCAAGCCTGAGGCAAAAATAAATAAATAAATAAATAAATAAGTAAATAGTGAAGTCCTAAACAAAGCATAATTGAGTCATTTTCTATAAGATAGTCCTTTTGCTTATTAAAATGATGGTGTTATAATGTATTTCAAAAATTCTTATAATGGAAATAACAGCAATGAAGAATGTGTGTCCATTAAAAGAATATAAAGTTGGGAAGATAGGCATCTTGTATAATTTTCCTTAGTATAAATATGATTTTAGAGTTTTTCACTTCCTACTTCTTTTTAGAGTATAATGACACCTAATGTAGGCACCTTTATTTTAAAACTTGGTTACTTTAGAGGTGACATTATTGAGAAGCCTTTTGTAATTAGCCTTATTTCTTCTTGTGAGTGCCCTAACTTGGTAAATAACCATGAGTACTTAGCACACAACATTACAGCCATATGTTTTATGTCTATTCTTTATCATAGTGTATGAGCAGAAAGCTCACTAAATATTTATAGAATAGATAATGAATAAAAAATTGAAGGAATGGTTAAGAAAGTGCATTAAATTTGCTTTCTGGATTAAAAATGGTTGTTAATACACATCAGTTTAAAATGTCCCAACCCCCATTAAACATATCTCTTCAAATACTTCATGCTTTCAGATAGCACATAAAACCTATGAACCTATAAACCTTTTGGTTTAAATAAACTAACTCTGAAAACTCATATTGATATCTTTATCAATGTATACCTAATAATTCGTAGTTTAAATCTGTAAATTAAGACTGATCAAATACTTAAAAAAATATGTGTGTCTGGAGTATCAGTAGTACCGTGATTACCTATTAAGTGTGAAGCCCTGGGTCCAAGCTCCAGCACTTTGAAAAAGTATTTTGTATATTTATGTCTATTTAAAGCCTCAAGGTGTACCTATTTGATTCAAGAGAATCAAAGATTTAAATTATTAACTTTCTATCTTTTAATTAATTCAACATTGGTTAGCAAGACCCTTACTCCATTTCTTTTTTCCTTCCTTCCTTCCTTCCTTCCTTCCTTCCTTCCTTCCTTCCTTCCTTCCTTCCTTTCTTCCTTCCTTCCTTCCTTCCTTCCTTCCTTCCTTCCTTCCTTCCTTCCTTCCTTCCTTCTTTCCTTCCTTCCTTCTTTCCTTCCTTTCTTTTTGTGATGGTAGGGATGCCCAGGGCTTCCTGCCTGCTAGGCAAATTCGGCAAATTCTCTACCATCTCAGCTATGTTCTCAGCCCTTTCAATTCCACTTCCAACACACAGAACCACACACACACACACACACACACACACACACACACACATCACATATATATGTGTTGTATGTAGAAATTCGATTTGTATGATATGTATGAGCAAACCATATGTAAATATCATAGTATGTATATTCTATAAAAATAAAACAAATATAAGGAACTATTGATTAAATGTTTAAAGTACAGAAATATATAGTACAGGATAGCCTGAAATATACTTTTATTTGATCTTAGAAGAAGAAAAAACTGCACAAAGTCATTCTATACAGAAGAGGAAGTTGATTTAAATTGGAGATGTTTAATAAATGGACTATGATTTCAAGACTGTTCTGTGTCTTTTCTAAATAAACTCAAGAATTCTGGGATGTGGACTTGTTTACATACTAAACTGTTTTTGACAGTATTTGGATTTAAAATACTTGTAAGTATTTTATCACTTGAGCCAGGTCTCCACCTCTTTTGTAAGAAATTAAATTTTCAGATAGAGTCTTATGCTTTTACCCAAATCTTGGCCTTGAACTTTGATATTCCTACTTGTGCCTGCCATGTAGTTTTCATCCTAGCTGGCAGGCATGAGTACACTTTCTATCTTGTTTTGTTGAGATAGAGTATCACTGTTTCACTCAGGCTGGCTTTAAACTGGAATGTGCCTTCTAAGTATCTGAGATTACAGTCTTGAACCACTGTGCCTGGTCTTCCAATACCTTTCTACCTTGTTATGAAGCAGTATGGACAACTATGAGTCCAATCAATTAAAAATGCTTATAAACACAAAGCTCTAAAATTCTAGCTACAAAATTGCAAGTAAATCCTACCTCTTGATACCTTTTTCTTCTAAACTCATAAGACTATCCACTCTCAATGAATACACATAAGATCAAAATGATTTTTAGCCCAAATTTGTGTTATTTGGGAGACTATTTTTCATAGACATACTTCCTGCTGTCAACAATGTCTGTGATTAATTGTACTACTGATAAATTCATGTTAAGCAATGTCCTCGAAATACATCTCATCATTAATGTGGGCCTTCTGTTCTCTATGGTGTTCTGAGGAACAAAAAGGAGAGTTAGTTGTACCATGTGAATATAAATCATGGTTCATTGGGGTCTATTCAGTAAATAAAATAAAATTCCCCAAATAATCATTAATTTTGATTAAAAAAACATCTTTGCCATTCAAGAACATTGGTAACTTTTAAAGAGATGTGCATTAGAGATAAGCTATGGGCTTTAAGTTATTTCCATTACTTTCCTATCACCACGGGAAAGAAATTAAAAGTATGAATTGCCTCTCAAATTCAAACTTGAAATGGTTCCTTTGTTTATCCTTGAGAATATATGCAAGATACATTGGAAAGAAAAAGCAAATTATGACTGTTTCTAAATGAAGGAAATATTCACCTTTATAACTGAATTGATTTCTATTAAATAGTTGTTGCTCATAGACAATAAAAAGAATGGGAGCATATCTTTATTACAGAAATACTAGCTTTGAACTCAGGAGTTTGAGCTTTCTAGGTTCTAGTGCTTAAGCCATACCCACAGCCCTTTTTGCTATAGTTATTTCTGAAGTACATTGTCAGTTTTTGCCCAGGCTGGCTTGGGGACCTCTATCCTCAGATTTATATTATCTGCTTTGTGGAATGACAAGAGGGAGCACTACATTCAAATTTTTCTGTTGAGATGGGGTCTGGTCAATATTTTTCCCCAAGCTGGCCTGAAACCACAGATCCTCCCCAATTCCAGCCTCCCATGTAGCTGGTTTGACGGTGTATATCACTATATATTGCTATTGTTTGAGTTATGGTCTTACGAAATGGTTTTCCAGGGCTGGCCTTGAACTGAAATCCTCCAAATCTTCATGTCCCCAGGAAATAATAGTTCCCTTTAGTTTTTATGTAGTAGTTCCCTTTTACTTTTTATTTCATTTGCCTCCCTGTGACTGATAATATTCTTCAGGCTTCTACTGTTCCCTGCATACTTCTCTCCCATCTTCAGTATTGATAGTTTGTCTGTTTTTCTATATTCATGTTGAAATCTATACTTTGCTTATCAGTTAATTGTACATATACACAACAGAAGAGAGAAAACTTTTTAATCATATAACTACAAATATTTTTTCTCTACAAAATCAATGTCAAAATCTCTGACCAACTCTAAGAAGTCTCCTGCCATCAAACAAAATGAGTTACATTTTTCTCTCCTTTGCTCAAAGTCATATTATACCTACTTGCTTCTTATTTGTATCACATCTTCTCACATTGTTTTTTTTTCTCTTCTGTTACACTCAAGTTCAATTTTCTTTCTTTGCTTGTGCAGATAAGCAGCACAATAACCATTCTTATCCTATCCCTGACTCACTTCTCATTTTCTCTATTGTTTAGAATCAATTTCTTTTGGGCAACATTATTTCTGGAGCCAGAGGCTTCCTGTTGTTGGCATGAAATTCTTCCTTTGCCTTGTGAATACAGTAGAATCTAAGAAATTGGAGTCAATTCTACCTCTTCACATTCAAGATACAGGTTTTTAAAATGTTGGCTCACATGTTTGGCACACTTTAGGATTTAACCAATATCTAAACTCCTAGAGACTCGCTAATTGATCAGTAGAAAGAGTTCAGAGACTTTCACGTAAGTCAGAGATTGGCCCAGCTTCATAATACAGATTGTTACAATATTTGCTTAATTCTTGGGTTTTGGTCTACCATACTTTTCAAAGCAGGGTATGCAGGACCCTCTCAGAAAGTTTGTGAAGTAAAAAAAAAACTTTACCTATAGCATTAAGACCTTTACTTTTCCTTTGATGGTTCAAAAATATGTTAGGTTAAAAAGGCTGGTGCCTCAGCCTAAATCCAGGCAAAAAATCCCCCAAACTTGACTCCAAAGAAGAGGAGGGGGGAGGAGAGAGAGGGGAGAAGGAAAGGGGGGGAGGGAAGGGGAGAGACAAGGAGGAACAGTAGGAGAAAAGTAAAGTTACTGCTTTGATTAAATTTTGAGTCTTGTGTACAGTTTTATTATTTTATTTGGCAATCTTTGTGACAAGACTGTATTTTTTAATTGTATTCATGAATACAAGCAGTATTTATAAAACATACAGTACTATACATGAAGAAACAATGATGAAACAATATCACCATCTTGAACAAAATTAGTAATGTGAAAGAAATGAACTAGGTACTTTTTTCATGGCACATAGTTTTTATTTGAAAATACAATTGACAAAACTGTAATAATACAGACTCAAGTATTTAGCAATTTTTTTCTTATTGATGGATGAGGTGAAGTGAAAACTTCTAGAAAAACAGTTGTTTTCATTTGTTGCCAATAATAAAAATAGAAACTTCAACCAAAATTAAGTTTTTGGATAACTTGTATCCACTACTCTGAGTATGGTACCTTTTTAATAGATAAAAGTAATTTTTCTACTGAGATTGACATTGATACTAATCAATGTGATTATTTTACCAGATCAAGAAGCATTGTAAACATAAACTGCTTTGTTAAATGCCAAATAATTCAATACATATCCTAAAATTAAAGAAAGTGTGGAAAGGGGTGAGTTGGGAGGAGTAGGTGAGAATGTTGAAAGGTGCAACACTCATCAATACACATTGTATTCATAACTTGCTCTGTTAAATGGCAACTCCTTCATACAACTACTTAAAATAACAAAAATATTAAAAAAAGAAAACATTATAGAAGATCTACATAACTCAGGAAACCATATTTCCAAGTGATCAATGTCAAAAGTTTCGGTGGATTCCATGGACTAACATGTAAAATTCATTAATATGGTCTCAAGTTCTACATTACAACTCACCTCAGATAATCTACCAAAGCTAGTGCTAGTGCAAGAGAAATGAACCCATGTTCATCTGCGGAGGCTATTGAAGTACTTCTCTTTTAGAGATCCATAAGATTTTCTTGATATTTTAATCAAAATATATAATATCAATGTTTTTAATCAAAATATGATATCACAACAGATGAGCCAAAAAGCTGAGGCCAGAATATCATGCGTTCCAGGTCAACCTGAGCTTTTTTTTTTCCAGGTCAACCTCAGCATTGACCTTGTCTTAGAAAAAAAAAACAAAACAACCAAACAAACACAAAAGAACAGAACAAAAGCTCAAACAAACAGTAGCCTCGACATAAACCAGAGAAACTCCTCCAAGTATAACATAACAAGTAGAATATAACAGCGAATAGAATTCACTTGTCTTTATTAAATCAGATATTTCCAAAGAGTTGCAGGTGAACAAATGCAGTCATGATATATTCAGTATACACTATGTGGAAAAATGAGCTATGCAACTTGCATGCAAGGAAAGGAAGGAGAAACCTGGTGGAAAGCAAAGGAAGGGGTAACACTGCTCAAAAAGAATTAAACTCACCACCTGATGTATGAAATGGTAACCTCTCTGTACAGCACGATAATGATAACAATAAAATTATATTTTAAAAAGAATTGCAAACATGTAATGACATTAGTCTTTTCTATTTTTCTATTATTATTTTTGAATTGGAAAAATATGTTACTTATGCTAGAATTCAAGTTAATTACTATGGCTTTAAAATGCTCTAATAAATAAATAGTGTTTCATCTTCAATGTCTAATGTAGCAATTATTGGAAGATGTAATTCATACAAACAAATGCTCGTTAGGGGTTGTGATTATTTTTAAGAATGCAAAGAAGCCTGAGATGAAAACTACTGATTTTCTAAAAAAGACCTGCAGTATTTGCTACATTCTTTTTGTTTGTGAATCATTTTTTTTTTTTTTTTTGCCAGTCCTGGGGCTTGGACTCAGGGCCTGAGCACTGTCCCTGGCTTCTTCCCGCTCAAGGCTAGCACTCTGCCGCTTGAGCCACAGCGCCGCTCCTGGCCATTTTCTGTATATGTGGTGCTGGGGAATCGAACCTAGGGCCTCGTGTATCCGAGGCAGGCACTCTTGCCACTAGGCCATATCCCCAGCCCTTGTGAATCATTTTTGATATTTGTGTTCTCTCACTCATCCAAGTGGATCCATAGCAGAAACTGGAGACTGGCCATTTATTTTATCCCTTTAAGCTTTCTATACAGCACGTGTTTCATCACTTTCCCCAACAAAAACCCGTTACCTTTGATTATCTAAATTACTTATGGATTAAATCTACTAGATCACTGACACTGATTGACATCTCTCTATCTTTGACCCAATATCAATATTATGTCAATGTACCCTCCCCCACCCCTCCTAATTAGCAAAGGCAATTCTTCTGGCAAAGTTATAGATTCCATTTTCTTCCTAGAAAGCTAACAAAAAGCTTCTTGCCCTTTCAATATAAAGGGGAAGCATCTTTTAAAATTTCAGTGACCCTAAAGTTTTCTTTAAGAAAGTCAAAGAGAGTCATCTACAGATGTGCCTGATAATTTTCTAAAGTAATAAGAAGATATATCCTTTAAAAAGGGGGGAGGGGAGGGGAATCTTGATCATGGTAGCCTTACTTTATAGCTTCTTGTAGTAATTGAAAGACTGTTTTCAGTAATTTATGTTAATGCTTTATTGTTAAAGTTTTCTTTCTTCCTTAAGCTCCCCATACTTTGACCAAGAACTGACCTGTACCCTCTTTGAAATTTACCCTCCCACCCACCCCCATCGCTGGGCTTGCTTTTCATTAGGGAACATGGGCCGACATGCCCTCACATTGCTAATGCGCTGCACTCTGGTACAAACCTCCCTGACAAATATCAAAGAGTGCTGGTGCCAGAAGGATGAACTCTGTGATCTCAGCCCCCTAAAGAGAAGCATCCCTAGAGAGAGGTTCAATCCGTGTCAGAGCTAAATCTTAATTCATCAGAGAGCCGAGAAGCAGGCAGCTTTTGAATATTTTTATTAAGAAACAGTTTCCAAATCACAGATCAAATTAGTATCCCAGTTACTTCTTTGAACGAATTTAGTTCAAGGCAACAAACAAAGCCTATGGCAGAAGTGTGGATAGGATTTAGAAACAAGTTGTGAAGAATTTTTCAGTAGTTCCTACTATACTTTTTTCCTTTCAGGGGATGACACTTTTTCTAGGGAAATATTGCATTCAAGTACTATCCATTGCACCGCACAATCTAATTCTAATGTTCTATTCTAATGATTTCCCAGTGCCATCGGTGGGAATGAATGAAACCTACTCCAAGGATTCGTCTTCCTAATTTTGATGATGTTAAGTACCATGCTGCCCTAAATAAGATTAAGCTGCAGTGCTGGTATATGTATTAAAGCAGCACTGAATGAGGGAGTCACTAAAATTCTGGCTTAGAAAAGACCAAGTTTTGTTGCTATATGTTGATATCCGTCTGTCGATCTATCTGTCTGTCTATCTATCTATGTACATACATATAAAACTGTCATGAGAAATGTCTTGTGGCTCTAAATGGAAATATTCATCAAATACTAAAATGTGCTGATGTGCCAATCACTTCTAATTTTCATATGCTGAATTATTTACACACTAGAACACTCCACAGGCTCAGTATTTCATACTGGATACAGGTTATTGACAAGGAAATAGAGACGTTTAGAGTTTCAAAGCTATGCCCAGGAGAAGTAGTATGAGAAATGGAACAAAACTGTAGTCAGTGTGGCTACAGGGAACAGAAACTTAACTCCCATACTATTCCTCTCCAGAGACTCCAGTTCAGTATGATCATACAGAAACAGCACTGAATTTTGCTAGCAGCTGTGAGGTTTTCATTGCATTTTGTATTTAACTTTCCTTACTTCTCTTTCACTACAAGGGATGAAACATGTTATCCTAATCTGGAATACTTCTTTCTTATTATTCAAAGTAAACCCATTCTTTAATGTTCATTTCAAGATTCATTTTTCCATGAAACTATGCATATTCATAATCACAAGTTAGTACATTGACAGTTGGAATGGAACATAATACATTTTTGGTACAGTTTTTACCCAAACTAAGTAATTAGTTTGTGGGACAACCACATGAAAACTTTAGTTTCTAATTGTAAGCATGATCTTACAGGAGCTCAGTGTTATTGCTTAATAAATTTCTAGCTATCAAGAATTATTACCATCTTCAGCTGGACTAATATTTTCAACCAAAAATTAGTATCATGTTGCTATTTATCATTAAGCTCCTTGTTAATTCATTTTCTTAGCATCAATAGGTACATCTTGGCCTTCGATAAATGAACTACTATTCTAGAAGATAGAAGATAAAATAATAAAGAAAACACTCGTAGACTTTGTTTTTAAATTGTGTTTTTAAGATGTCTAGCCTGCAATAGGAAACTAGAGGATGATTCATTGACATTTAACTTTGACTTGAGATTTTAAGGAAGAGTGGAATACATTTTTTTGGAAAAGAAGAGAGAAAATATAAAAGCTGAGGAAAATATCTTCATTAGGGCTTGAACGTGTAGTCATAGGTATAGGGAACTTTGTCTAGCATGTGCAAGCCCTGGGTGCCATCAGAAATTCTGTGAAAAAGACAATAGCCAATGAGGTGACCCTATTATACAAATAAAGTACCTAGAGCATAGAAAGTTAAGGTAATTTGTTTGACATCATCAGGCTAGCAATTGGGAAATTTGACCTGGACTTTGTTTTTATTTCACAAGTGATGCTTTTGGAGTTGGGTAATAGAAAGGTAACATCATCTTCAGGGACTAGTAAGCAATTATTTCAGGTTCAAGTGTGGTATGGGGTTAGTGAAGGAGTCGATATGTCAGAATGCTTACTACTTACACTTGAAGAGTATATTTGGGTAAAAACTATGTTTGTTTTAGAGACAGAAAATAGAAGAAAAATCGAAGTCTTTGTTTTTTCTTTTCTTCTTTTATGTATTTATTTTTGAGGCAGTTCTTGCCATTCTTTTTTAGGGAGTAGGTTTTGGAGTTTTCAGAGTGCAATTATTTCCCCCTCCATCCACGTGAATATAGAGATTCACAAAATGACTTTACATATTTTATGTACATAATTATGTACATATTTTATGTCTTATGTGGTATACTTTTGTTTCCACATCTGTGTGTGTGTGTGCGTGTGTGTGTGTGTGCACGCATATGTGTGACCATGATAATGGGACAGTGGGAGGAACACATTATACACTCCAAGTCTTTTGTCATGCCAACCACTATAAAAGTGTTTTGTAAATAAAGTGTTACCGGAAGGTAATATATTCTTATACTTCTCTCATCTTCACAATAGTGCTCAGTAAAACATGAACAAAGGTTCTTATTTAATGAGTGCTGTTTCTCTGATGGAGTGATTGGGCATAGGAGAGGTGAACGCTTTTTGCAGCAGTGGATAGTGATACTGGAGGGAGATTTACTTTAAAATGAAACCTAGAGCTGTTTTCTGATGATGTTTTTGATGTTGAATATAAAAAGTTACTGTGCCTTGAAAGGCAAAGCTGAAGGTATCTCTGTCTGTGATCTGGTCCTACCATCTGGACCATATTTACCCTGTTTAATTCTTTTCTTTCAGCTCAGTATGACATGTTCTCTTATGACAAGCCAGGTCATGTTTATCTGTTGTACTCTCTGTGGTCCAGTGATCTTTTTTGTAGTAGAAGAGGACCTACACGAAAACTGAACTGTGTCAAGGAGACTGAAAGTGTTAAAGTTCACCAAGAAATCAAGATGGGGCTTTGCAGAAACAAGAGGAAGTTAAAATTAGTATGAATTGATTTCCTACCCTCTTTTCAGAAATTGTTCTCACATGTTGAGGGCCGTTGGCCATTTATGTTCCACTCTGTGTTAAGACTGTGACATGACGATGCCAGAGGATGGCCAAGGTCAATAATGTGACCTATTTTTATGTTTTCTTAATAGGAAAAAGTTACCATTCTTTTCCAACACTAGCAGAGTCTTTCTGTGTGTGTGTGTGGCTTTGCAGACTTCTCTTTGTGAGCATTTCACATCTTTTCCTTTGATTAAGCTTGTTAGCTTTCAGACCTCCTTGAACTTTAAACTTCTCATTTTCAGCTTTTCCAGTTAGATGTTCTAAGTCTAGTGATCTATTATACAATATTATTACCTTATCTGTGCTTTGGCAGCTGCCTTGCTCATTTCAGTTAAGCTTTCCTTGAACCAATAACATAAACAGGAGACAACATTGTCTTAAGATATTTCCACTGCTGTGTAATTTTATTTATAAGTTTGTATTATCTGACAAAAATTAAGCACAATTTCCTAATTTTTATATCTCAATGTAGTTTTCAGATTTTCTTGAGCTCCATGACGGAATTACAAAGAGGTCATAATAGGTCTATATTGATTAAATCAGCGGTACTTTTATTGTTTTGATTATGAATATACCTAAATTGATTACTAATGTATTAAAAGTAAGATATGTCACTATGAAAATAACAGCATTTTTGCTAAAATGCAGAGAATTCAGTAGAAAATTGAAGTCATATAATAGGTAATTCAAGTACCTATGATGAGGTCAAACATTTCTTCTTCAAAATGTTTATTTATTTATTCTCCAATTAACTTTTGTGCTTAAGAAAAGCAAATGATCTTACAGTTCTTTATTAGGAAATATTGCTGTGAAACAATCAAGATGGCACCATTAGCTGATGAGAAACATTTCCCAATGATTTTGTATATTCAAGTACAGAGAAACCTAGGGGGAAAAATTAACTTAAATTCATGGTTGAATGTGAATCTAGGAACTGGAAAGATATGGTGCCAGAAAGAGTAAAGAGAGCGAGTTTCAGGACACTGATGTCTGGGTTTCCATAACTGAATGGATAGTAATAAGGAACTGGATTGAATTAGAAAGGGTTGTTATTTTCAGGAAAGTGGGAATAGGAATAAAAGACTTTCTGCTAGATTTGAATCATTAAGAAACTGATATTTTCTCATGGCTTGGGTGGGAAAAGTTAAGAGCTACAGTATATATTTAAGTCCTTGAATTGAAAGAGGTACTGTATCAGATATAAATAGAACTATATCACATATACAAAATCAGATAAAAAGAATTGTATAGAAAATAAATTAGGGTCTTCCACAGAAATAGAGGCCAACGGGATATAACGTAGATAGATAAGAGCAGGTCTAATTAGGGAATTGGCACATGCAATTATAAAGGCCAGCAATTCACTGTGCTATTTCCACCATGAAGTTCCAGGGAACCAATGGTATAATTTACACCAAATTCAAAGGCCAAAAAATCAGGAGACCTGAAGGCTGGAGAAGGTAAGAGGAGTCCGGGTTGGCAGGTGTCTTAGAGCCAAGGTCTAGGAAACAGAAGTTCTGGTGTCATAAGGCAAGATAAGGTGTATGCCTAGATCATGGAAAGAGAATTTTCTCTTCCAACAATACCCTTTCGCTCACTTAAGACCCTCAACAGATTGAATGAGTCTGCCCATGTTGGTGAGAGTAAATCTCATATTATACTTTTTTTTATTGCAGTGACAGAATATCAGAGAGAGAGAAAGAGAGAGAGAGAGAGAACACAAAGGAAGAAGGATTCATTTCACCTTATAGATTTAGTCTCTTAATTTTGTGTCAATGACAGGGAAATATGGTTCAACCGAACAGCTCACAGCACTATGTTCAAGAAATACAGAAAATTCTTGTACTACAGGCTCTCTCTCCCCCGCCCAGCCCTTCCCACTGATTTTGTTTAGCCTGGGCTCCCTGTACATTTGAGGTGATGCTGCCTCTCTTAGGTACGCCACTTTGGACAAACCCTCACAGACACACCCATATCTGTGCCTTACTAATCTCAATATTTCTCAATCCAGTGGACAATCAGAAACAATGAGTACATTCCCACTCTCTATCCACTCTCTATTGGTTCAAATGCTAAACTCTTTTCAGAACATTCTTACACACTTAGCCAGGAGCATTTTGCTAGGTTCGGGGGAGGGGGCACCCTTAGCTTAATCAAGATGACACAAAGAATTGGTCATCTGAACCCAAATTCACACTGACTACATTTGGTGGGGAAAAAAACCAATGACAAATAGCCATGCAAAGCAACAGGATTTGCAGCCCTGGTGAAGATAAAGTATCTGAAATCATACAAATCATACACAATGCAAAATGGTTTAGGAAAACAAAACATAAGCATGTGAGAAATACTAAAGACAATATATGAATAAAGTGAAAAAAGGATGTTTTTCTAGTTTTAATAAAATTAGGATTCATCTTTTTGGTGAACATAGGTTGTTCAGCTACTCCTACTGTAATCAAGATAGGCATGAGGTTCCTCCTACATGGTTATTTCCCCTGTTTCATTTTGTACTCCCTCCTTCCCTCCGAACCAAAAGTCCTCAGAAGAACTGATCTCTTTGCTGTCCAGTAGCTTTGTCTTTTCCAGAATATCCTATCAATGCCTCTATATGTAACTTTCTGAGTATTTTTTTTTCTTTTGCTTGGCCTGATTTATCTAGGATTGATCAAGCTATTCAAGTTTCAGTGAGCCTCTCCTATTACTGAACCATAGTTCAATGTGTAGAGGTACCTACTATTTTTGTCCATTCCCAAATTGAGAGACATAAAATATGAGAAATTTAGCAATTATGAATATTCTATAAATATAATCATATAATAGGGTTTGTATGAACTTTAATTGTCCTTTTAATTAAATAAATAGGATAAATACTTTAAATATCAATATGTTAATACTGCTGGGCCATGTGATGAGTGTTTATAAGAAACTTCCACATACCTAAAGAATTTCTAACAATATGAATTCCTACAAATAATATGAGGGACTCTAGCATTTGCCAGTGTTAGTTTTACAAAAAAAAAAAGTCATTTTTAAGAAGTTTGTAGGGAGAGGAAGATGGCACCACCACAGTAGGGAGGCACCCCAACTTGCTCCAACTGAATAGTGAGCTGGGAACTCCAGCACCCAACACCCCATCAAGAACCCAGCAAAGGGCTGGGGATATGTCCTAGTGGCAAGAGTGCCTGCCTCATATACATGAGGCCCTGGGTTCGATTCCCCAGCACCACATATACAGAAAATGGCCAGAAGTGGCGCTGTGGCTCAAGTGGCAGAGTGCTAGCCTTGAGCGGGAAGAAGCCAGGGACAGTGCTCAGGCCCTGAGTCCAAGCCCCAGGACTGGCAAAAAAACAAAACAAAACAAAACAAAAAAAAGAACCCAGCAAAACCAGCAGCCAGAAGCAGTGGAGAAATGCAGGAAACAAAAAGGTACAAAAAAAAGAAGAGCCTATAACCTGCACAGAGCCGGAGAATCTCCGGGGTACCCTCCCCCAACCCGCTGAGCCTGGCCCAAACAGGGCCAGGCTCAGAAAGGGGACCCAGTGAACGGCAGACCGACTGCTGAAAAGTCATGCTGGGAGCACAGAGTCCAGACAGCAGGACTCCACGGACCCCAGGGGGATCGCGAACCAAGACAGACGGTGGCAACGGGAAGTTTGGGACCACACGGCCTGGATCGGACATGAGCGGCAGGGGAACTGAGCGGTGTAGAAGGGGAGAGCAGGGGCCGCCCCTACCAAATGACCTTTCGCCACACCCCAGCACCTCACCCCCGAAGGGCCACACACACAATCCAGGACCAGTGAGTTCCCCATTGCCCCCTCCCCCAATGGGAGACCAGCTGTCAGAGACCCAAGCCCTGCAGAGAAGCTGGAATTCCCTCCCCCCCACCCGGAGGGAACAAAGAACCCCCAAATCAGGCCGCAAAAGGTCCCTTCAGTCTCGGGGAGGACACAGGAGCTAGCAGGGGAGGGGTGGAGCAGCGCCAAGGCAGCAGAGGAACCTGAACCAGCCACATCGGCCATGCCCCCTTCCCAACAGGGTCCCGGGGACCAGCAGGCATTGGAAGCCACACCTGAGGTGCCTGGGCCTCACGGACTTTTTCAACAAAAGTCACAGGTGCGCTGGTGGGCAATACCAGACCAGCAGGGACACCTGGGCCCGATCACATGCCCCCCCTCACAGTGGAGGCACAGTCTGTGGGCGCTAACCCATGCCTGGACAGTTGATCCCACTGGGGCCCACACATACCGCCCCCCACAGCGGACTCACGGGAAGGCGCAAGCACAACCCAACAACCCGGGGCTCGCTCTGGTAGGTGTGTCCCGCACAGGTGGGCAGGGCCCACCAGCGGCAGCACCCGCTGTGGTAGGTGCACGTTGCACAGGTGGGCGGGGCCCCCCGGTGGCAGCGCCTGCTCTGGTAGGCACGCCTTCACAGGAGGGCAGAGCCCCCCCCGGCGGCGGCGCCCACTCAGTTTGGCGCATTTTGCACAAGTGGGTGGGCCACCCCTCAACAACACTGGTCCTGGAGTGGTTCACACAGGAGGGTGAAGCGCCTGAGAGGTGAGCTCCCTGACCAAGATACAGAGTGGAAAAAAGAACCAAAGAAGAGAAAAGCCTCCACGCCACTCTGAATCAGCGACCAGCAAACCCCCACCAGGGGCACGCTAGGGTCAGCACAACACAGCGGAAGGACACTGTCCCACAGAGAAAGACACAGAACCTATTGACCCCCAAGTGCAGGGAGGGTGACCACACCGGCAACAACCGAGAAGGTCATGCTCACCCATTGGGCAGTAAGGTTAAACAGCCAGGCTCAAACCCAGAGCCAGGACACAGACAAGTCTCCCACTGATGGACCAGCAGGAACCAGCACAAAGCCAAACAGGGAAGCCACCCACAGATCTCCAGATGCGCAAATCACAAAGAAATATAATGAGTTTCGTCAAAGGGAAAACCAACTCGCCAGCTCCAAAAAGCAGCATGACTGAAGAGGAGATGGAGAATAAAAAATCAACTGAGGCTATGTTAGCAGAAATGATGGAAAGCTTCAGAAATGAAATCAGAAAACAATTCCAGGAGTTTAGAGTGGAAGTCTTGAAGGACATCCAGGAAGCCAAAAAAGAAATGGAAGGAAAAATGGATACAGTGTAAACCTCCGTTAAAGAAGACCTTAACATCCAGAGAAGTGAAATACATGAAAAAACAGATTTAAAGTACAACTCTTTTTTTTTTTTTTTTTTTGGCCAGTCCTAGGCCTTGGACTCAGGGCCTGGGCACTGTCCCTGGCTTCTTCCAGCTCAAGGTTAGCACTCTGCCACCTGAGCCACAGCGCCCCTCCTGGCCGTTTTACATATATGTGGTGCTGGGGAATCCAATCGGGAGCTTCATGTGTAGGAGGCAAGCACTCTTGCCACTAGGCCATATTCCCAGCCCTAAAGTACAACTCTTTAAAGGAAGAAATTTCCATGATCAGAGCTGATCTGGCAACCATAAATAGCTCTCTGACATCCATAAACTCCGCAATTGAATCCACAGCACAAAGAATTGACCATATTGAAGCCAGAATCTCTCTCTTGGATGATGATAAAGCCGATAAGGACCAGAAAATTACCACACTCCAAGAAACAGTAAAGCTCCAGGGCAGACTAATCCAGGAACTAGTGGACAAAAACAAGAGATATAATCTGCGCATAATTGGAATAGAAGAAGGAGCCGAATACCAGAGCAGAGGGTTTCAACATATTTTCAATAAAGTGATTGCAGAAAACTTCCCCAATCTCACAAGGGACCCCGTCCAGGTAACCGGAGCCTATAGGACACCTGGCAGACCAGACCCCAGAAAAGCCACGCCAAGGCACATAATATTCAAGACTTCAGATCTCAAGAATAAAGAGCAAATTTTGAATGCAGCCAAAGCAAAGAGATTTATTACAATGGGAAGAGGATCCGAATAACAGCAGACCTCTCCACACAAACCTACCATGCACGAAGAGAATGGAAGAACACCATCCACATTCTGCAAGCCAACAAGTGCCAAACTAGAATAAAATATCCAGCGAAGCCGGAGTTCATATTCGAGGGGAAAACTAGATCTTTCCATAGCAAAGAAGATCTAAAGGAGTATGTGAATAAAAAAACCAGCCCTACAGCGAATTCTAAGAGGGGAATGCCACCCAATAGAAATCATACAGGACACACAGACAGAAACAGAAAGAAACTACAATAGCCAGAGCCCAACAGAAAGAGCAGCTCACTAAAGACAAGAAAAAAAAAGAGAAAAAACAGCCCAACAAGAAAATGGAAGGAGAAAAACCACTGTTATCCTTGATCTCTTTGAATATAAATGGTATAATCTCTCCGACAAAGAGGAGAAGAATGGATCTGCAAACAAAAAGTTGGCATCTGTTGTCTACAAGAGACCCACCTTATAGCAAGGGATAAAAACAGGCTCTGAATGAAAGGATGGAGCAAGATCTTCCAAGCAAACGCACCTACCAAAATGGCAGGAGTAGCCATCCTGATCTCAGACAAGCTGGACTTCTCATTAAAATCAACTCAAAAAGACAAAGAAGGACACTACATTTTAATACAAGGAAAAATCCAGAATCAAGACATCACGGTGATAAATGTATACTCACCGAACAAAAGAGGCCCTACATATGTCAAGCAAATTCTCACAGAACTACAGGACAAGATAGACCCAAACACAATCATAGTGTGTGACTTTAATACCCCACTCTCGCCAAGAGACAGATCCAACACCCAGAGGATTATCAAGGGAGCTGAGCACCTAAGTAACACCATATCCCAAATGGATCTGACAGATCAATACAGAATCTTCCACCCTACAGAGACCCAATACACCTTCTTCTCAGCAGCCCATGGCTCATACTCCAAAATAGACCATGTCATAGCCCACACAAAGAACCTCAGAAAATACAAAAGTATTGGCATCATCCCATGTATTATATCTGACCACAGTGGATTAAAGGTAACTCTCAATAACAACGGTTACCACAAAGGCTATACACATTCTTGGAGGCTAAACCCCACACTGTTATCCAACACTTGGGCCACAGACCAAATTAAAGATGAAATCAACGAATTCATAAGCCACATTGACAATGAAAATACATCACAAAGAAACCTAGGGGACACAGCTAAGGCAGTACTGAGGGGCACGATCATTGCCCTCAGCACTCACATTAAAAGAATGGAAGCAGAGCAGGTGAATAACCTCACGATGAAACTAAAATAACTGGAGAAACAAGAAATGATCGAACCTAAAATGACTAGGAGGAGAGAGGTCACAAAGATTAAAGAAGAGATAAATCTGATTGAAAATAGAAAGACCATTCAACAAATAAATAAGACTAAAAGCTGGTTCTTTGAGAAAATAAATAAAATTGACAGAATAAAAAATAAATAATAATAATAATAAATAAATAAATAAATAATAAATAAAATTGACAGAAGAGAAGAGACTCATATACGTAAAATCAGAGATTCCACCAGAAAAATTACAAGTATACACGATATTCAAACAATCATAAGGAACTATTTCCAGAACCTCTACTCACTAAAAACCAATAATTTTACAGAAATGGATCAATTCTTAGAGAAGTGTAAACTGCCCAAACTGAACCAAGAAGAAATAAATCAACTAAATAAACCAATAACTTACAGCGAGATACGGGGGTAATCAAGAACCTCCCAACAAAGAAAAGCCCAGGCCCAGATGGATTCACCAACGAATTCTATAAAACCTTTAGTGAGGAGCTAATACCAATACTCCTCAAACTTATCTGTGAAATAGAAACAGAGGGAGAAATCCCAAACACATTCTATGAAGCTAATATTATACTCATTCCCAAACCAGGCAAAGACCCAACAAAAAAAGAGAACTACAGACCAATATCACTAATGAACACAGACACAAAGCTCCTCAATAAAATATTAGCTAACAGGATCCAGAAACTGATCAAGAAAATCATACAACATGACCAAGTAGGCTTCATCCCACAGTCACAAGAATGGTTCAACATCCATAAATCAATCAATGTAATTCACCACATAAACAGAACTAAAATCAAGAATCACATTGTTATCTCAGTAGATGCCCAAAAAGCCTTTGACAAAATACAACATCCATACTTATTAAAAGCTCTGGAGAGAACAGGAATAGATGGAACATTCCTCAAAACAATAAAATCCATATACAACAGACCAACTGCTAACATCATATTAAATGGAGAGAAACTTAAATCATTCCCCCTAAACTCAGGAACAAGACAAGGATGCCCACTCTCCCCACTTCTTTTCAACATAGTGCTGGAATCCCTAGCCATAGCAATAAGGCAAGAGGAGGACATCAAAGAGATCCACATGGGCAAGGAAGAAATCAAGCTATCCCTATTCGCAGACGACATGATCTTATATCTGAAGGTTCCAAAAAACTCAGTCCCCAAACTCCTACACCTAATAAACCATTTTGGCAAAGTAGCAGGATACAAAATCAATCCACAAAAGTCAGCAGCTTGTCTGTACACCAGCAATGTACAAGCAGAAAAGGAAATTATGAAAACAATTCCATTTACAGTAGCCAAAAAAAGAATAAAGTACCTAAGGACCAACCTAACCAAGGACTTGACAGACCTATTTAATGAGAACTCTAAAAATCTAATAAGGGAAATCAAAGAAGACACAAGGAGATGGAAAGACCTTCCATGCTCATGGGTAGGCAGAATCAATATAGTGAAAATGGCCATATTGCCCAAATTGTTACACAAATTCAATGCAATCCCCATCAAAATCCCAGTTACATTCTTCACTGAAATAGAGAAAGCAATCCATAAATTCATATGGAACAGCAAAAGATCTAGAATAGCCAAAGCAATTCTAGGCAAAAAAAAAAGCAGTGCAAGAGGTATCACAATACCAGACTTCAAGCTCTACTATAGAGCCATCATAACAAAAACAGCCTGATATTGGTATAAAAACAGACCGGAAGACCAATGGATTAGAATTTAAGACCCAGAAATAAAACTGCACTCTTACAGTCAGCTGATATTCGACAAAGGAGCTAAAGACATACAGTGGAATAAACATAGCCTCTTCAACTACTGGTGCTGGGAGAACTGGGCAGCCATATGCAGAAAACTCAAAGTAGACCCAAGCCTATCACCATGCACCAAGATCAACTCAAATGGATCAAGGATGTCAATATCAGACCTGAATCTTTGGAACTACTGAAGGACAGAGTAGGAAAGACACTAGAACTTATAGGCACAGGAAGGAACTTCCTGAATATAGTCCCAGGGGTACAACAAATAGGGGAGAGACTCAACAAATGAGACTACTACAAATTAAAAAGTTTCTGCACAGCTAAGGACATAGACACCAAAATAGAAAGACAGCCAACCATATGGGAAAGGATCTTTACCAGCACAGCAACAGACAAAGGCCTAATATCTGTCATCTACAGAGAACTCAAAAAAACTAAGCCCCTCCAAGCCCAATAAAACAATTAGGAAATGGGCAAAGAAGCTAAAGAGAGACTTAACAAGAGAAGAGATAAAAATGGCAAAGAAACATATGAGGAAATGTTCAACATCCCTGCTAGTAAAGGAAATGCAAATAAAAACAGCCCTGAGATACCACCTCACTCCAGTTAGAATGGCCTATAATCTGAACTCAGGCAACAAGGAATGCTGGAGAGGGTGCGGGGAAAGAGGAACCCTTCTCCATTGTTGGTGGGAGTGCAAATTAGTACAACCACTTTGGAGAACAGTATGGAGCTTTCTCAAAAGGCTCAATATAGACCTACCCTATGACCCAGCCATACTACTCCTAGGCATCTATCCTGAACAACAGGGCCCAAGATATCAAAAAGACATTGGAATTCCATGTTTATCGCTGCACAATTCACAATAGCCAAAATATGGAAACAACCCAGATGCCCCTCCATAGATGAATGGATCCAAAAAATATGGTACCTATACACAATGGAATACTACATAGCAATTAGGAATGGTGAAATATTGTTATTCGCAGGGAAATGGTCAGAACTTGAACAAATAATGTTGAGTGAGACAAGCCTAGAACACAGAAAACAAAGGGGCATGATCTCCTGATATATGACTGTTAAGACGGGGTGACGGAGAGACAGTAGAGACCAGGTCTGTGAAACCAAAAACTGCTTGTCAAATGGTATTTCCCACAGGATTGGGTCAGTGACCCAATATTATGTAACTAAAACCAAACAACTACTCAACATATAAAGGTCAAAAATTGACCTCTCAGTGAAATATAATAGCTCAAAATTCATGTATGTACGTTCATATAAGACCATTGTCGACATATTGTCTAATGTCGACATTACATTTAAAGTCCTAGCTGAATATTCTTGGGTGTAGGCCACGTGGCTACTGTATATGTTCTTGGTACATTGTGTATTGTATATATGTCTACCTGACTTAGGGAAGGGAAAGAAAAACAGGGTGTAAGATATCACAAGAAATGTACACACTGCCCTACTATGTAACTGTACCCTTTTAGCACAACACCTTGTCATATAATTTGTGTTTAATTAATAAATAAATTACAAAAAAGAAGTTTGTAAATTTTGTTGAGATTTTATTAGCTTTTCTATAGTTTACTAGATTGATGCTAATTAACAGGTTGAATATATACCAAAAGGAGCCTATGTATTTTAGTTTCTAATTTTGCATTAAAGCTTCTCATCTATTTAGAGTTAATGTTTGTATATGATATGGTATAGAAAATAAAATTTATAGTTCTTTGCATGTGGTATCTAAATTTTAGAATGCTTATTGCTCTCTGGAACTACTTTTGTATCTTGTGAAAATAAGTTATCAACAAACTATTGATTAGCAGATCCGAACTATGTAAGTGTGTTGTGTGTGTGTGTGTATATATATATGTATATATATATGTATATATATATATATATGCTTCTATTCTTGGTGTTATGCACAGTAAATTAATCAGCTGTTGCTCTTTATTGGAATTGTTTTGCTTTTTTAATATCTGGACTTACAATAAATTTTTATAATCAGTTTCTTCTTTGTGTGTGCGTGTGTATGTGTGTGTGTTTGCTAGTACTGCAGCCTAAACTCAAGCACTGTCCCCTTAGCTTTTTCTGTCAAGGCTGGTGCTCTGCCACTTGAGCCTCAGCTTTGCTTCTAGCTTTTTGACATTTAATTGGAGAGAAGTGTCTGATAGATTTTCCTGCCTAGGCTGGGTTTGAACTGTGATCTTTAGATCTCAGGCTCCTGATTAACTGGAAACTGTCATCCAGTTTCAGTTTGTTCATTTATATAGAGACATTTTTCTGAGGGCTAAGTGAGGTCCTGGGAAAATCCTAAATATAGTTAAATATATAGAAAAATATGTCTGTATGTACATATAATAAGAGAGATATCTATTTACATTTATATGACTTTATATATCTTTCCATATCTCTATGTACATGATTTTGAAGCTAATCAACATTAAGTTTCTAATTCATGAATCTGGTATCGTTTTTCAATTTGTTTAAGTATTCCTTAGTTTTTTAAAACAATTACTTATAAATTTTAGCATATAGACCTTGTAAATTTTCACTAGTTGTAGTCTAAGTTTTATAAATATTTTGTGTGGATTTTCAATTGGTCATTGCTACTATGATAGAATGTATATTCTTTATCTTGCTCTTGTATCCTGTATTCTTATTAGTTTGAATAGTAATTTTGTAAGATTCGTGGGCTTTTCTGCATGTGATGTCAATCCTGTCATTTGTGAAAAGTGGCAGTTTCATCTTTCCCAACATAGAAGGCTTTCATTTCTTTTTCTTCCCTTAGTCTTGATAGCACTAATCTTTTCACAATACATACATGTATATGTATATGTATGTATTAGGGCTGGTACATACCTTAATTACATACAATTTATATTTGTCAGTCCTACTTTTAAAAATCTGGAAAAAAGTAGTTCAGCATTTGTTCCAGTATTGCTTTCTGACTGAATCTTCCTTTTCCTTGATCTATTTTCTAATAGAAGTTTATTGCCTTTGTCCTAATAGTGTAAATAATGAAGAAGTATTACTCCACTTATCATGTTACCTGTATTTTATTAAATAGTTTTGCACAATGTATTCTCAAGATATTTTAGCACTATGTAAATCATATTATATATGCCTATATGTATGTTTATTCTATCAATCATCTATCTATCTATCTATCTATCTATCTATCTATCTATCATCTATTCTGGGTCTTATTAAATAGTACAAGCTGTCCAGGAACTGGAAATTTATCCTTCCAACCCTCCAGAAAGCTGAAATTACAGACTTGTATCAACATGCCCAGCTATATTTTGAAACCTTTCTCCCTCTAACACAACACAAACAAACACAGTTTTTGTTTTTATATGCTCTGCTTTAGTATATCTCCTACCACACTTTTGATGTTATGTAGGAAAATTATTGAATTTTAAGTGTTTATATTATAATTATCTATTTTGATAATATTAATGTTGCAGGTTTTTTTTTTCTGGTTTCTTCTGCTAAGCAGTAATGTTAACTAAAGCCATACTTAGACTTATTTCTTAGCAAAATACACATCTCATTATTGTCTTCATCTCATTGACCTGACCAGAATGTCAAGGACAATGTCAAATCGTATTTTCAGCCATCTGCTTGTATCTGATATCAAAAGGATTGATTCAGTATGCTATTGTAATGTGTGTTTGGTTGAGTTATATATCTTTATTATTATGTTAAACAGGAAATTTCCTCTTGTAGTTTAGTAAGGTTTTTTTTTTATCAAACTTTTAGAAGTGTTAGACTTTGTTAGCTGTTATTACTATACCCTTCCACACTTAACAAAACAATTTCATGGTTTTATTCTCTTATCAGCGATGAATTGTATTGATAGATTTTTTTTTCCACTCTTGCATTCTGCAAATGACCTACTTAGTGTCTGAGTATTTTCTTTTAATCTACTTAAAACACTTCACACAAGTTTTATTCTGGAGGATTGGTTGGGTTTTTATATGTTCTGTGTTTAGTTTTTCTTTGTCTTTTCTCATTTTCAGTGATAGATACAGTTGTACTGTAAGACTTGTACTTGTTTGCTTAAGGATTTTTTCCTACTTTTTTTAGAAAATGATAGGAAGTTGTTCTTGCTTTTTCCCCCCTTCATACTAGCCTAGATGGCACTTCCTACTCTACCTGCATGAAACAATTGTTTATATTACTGATATTGAGATACTAAAAAGCTCCATTTACACAATATGTGGGTCTGGTCATTCTACAACAATAAGGTTGAGTAAGCTGAGTTGAAACAGGCAGTGAACACCACAAAGTTGACATTTACTATCTAGTCTTTTTATTATTGTCAAGGTAATATACAGAGGGGTTACAGTAACATACGTAAGGTAGTGAGTGAAGTACATTTCTTGTCAAACTTGTTACCTCCTCTCTCCTTTTCCTCCCACCTTTCCTTCTCCCCACCAAGTTGCGCAGTAAGTTTACAACATATTGTCTTATACATATTGCTGTTGCATTGGTTCAACTTTTACCCTTTGTATAGATAGCTTGCTTATAGCAAGCATAAACCACCCAGTTATCTTCCTGCATTGCCTCATCTCTGTCAACTCAGCCAGCTCCCTCAGTACTCTTATATCAATTTGATTTGATAATTTTGTATCAAGTTTTAATCAGCTAATGATTGTTACTACCACCATGGTTTTTCTGTCTTTAATAGTATCATTACTATCATTGTATTTAATCTTTTAATTTTTCACTATGATTTGTGTGTGTGTGTGTGTGTGTGTGTGTGTGTGTGTGTTAAATATGTTCTCACTATGTAGCCTAGAGTAGCCTTGAACTTGCTATCTCCCTGTATCAGTCTCTGAGTGCTGAGATTACAGGCACATTCCACTCTGCCCAGCTTGAATGATTAGCAACTTTTTATGTAGCATTGTTTACATTCACCTTTCCAGGCTCCTCTTCCTTCTTACTGACAGTAAACTTTTCAGCAACAATGATGTTAGAGCACAACTTGTTAAAAAGGAACCAATACTGTCATGGAAAAAAACCTGCATTTGTAGCAGTATCTCTTTATAGTCGTGGTAAAGTAATGGTCTCCTGAGGATGTTCATGTCCTAACTCTTGAAATGTGGGAATGTGACTTTACAAAGAAAAAGATAAGTTTACAGGTCAGTTTGAGGTTAAAGAGGGGAGACAATCATCTTGAATTACTCAGGTAGCCCAACCCAATAAAATAAGTCCTTAAAAGACAAAAGGAAAAAAGTAATGTCAATGAGAGAGATGAGATATTGCTAACTTTAAATATGAAAGGTGGGGTAATAGGTCAAGCATTTAAAGATATTAAATTCATATTGATTCAGCCAATTGGATATGATGATTTGTTATAGAAGCAATAGAAAACTAATACACAGAGTGTAAAATCAAACCTTGTATTTTTATTTTCAACGATCTTAACACTAAAAGGCATTACATTATCTTTTGTAAGTAATAACTGATACATATATGTACATATACATATATTAATGATATTGTTCATGAAGTAAGCGTGTGTGGCTCTCACATTTTTCAATGTGGATGATAATCCATCATATTATTATTTCTCTTATCTACTTTTTATTACCCATTTTATAGTTCACCTCTTCCTTGCTAATAAGTTTTCTCCAGCAAGTTTGACTTGATATTCTTAAATTTTCACTGAGTTCTACAGAGATTATTAGTTTATCTGACTTCTTGGGAGAAATTTTCTACCATTTTCAAGTAATTCAATTGTAATTTGTACCGAGTCTTCATTTTTAAGTATAATGAAAAAAGATCCGTTCCTTTTATTAATTGAATGAACTTATGCTATACCTCTCATTGTGTATGGAATTTGTTAAAAAATTACCTTAATACTAAGAGAAATGTCTCGACTTTTACAAACATATGTGCATTCATGGTTATGGAATTATTTATCTGTTGAGTTCGATGTATGTGACAAATTATGACATATACCTCACTTCAAAATTCATCCATGTATTATAAAATAGTTCTTTATGAATGAAGCTCTATCAGTCCAATTTGCTCCCTGTCTTTATGGCATAATACAAAGCTTTCTTAGTATACCAACTCTGTGCTTTGCCTTTCTTCAAAGCCTGATCACACTGAGCCTCCATCCTCCTGCCTCCCTCCTACACTCCTTATTCTTGGCACTTCTCACCTGTCTCCTCATTGCTATAGTTTCAGCTACTTAAATATATCTTCCTTATGCAAATCCACCCAGAGCTAAAACGTGTTTCCTTGAAGACAATTTCCAATCTGAAATATTCTCTTTTTCTTTGTTAGCTATTACCCTCAACTTCTTTGAATGCAGAGGCTTCTCTATGACTTTAAGAGGTCCAGGACTTGTCAGAAGTGTGAGCCTCTGAAGAAATTGCCTTTTTTATCTTTAAATTTGGATCCAAGATGCTTCCTTCCAATTTTAATCATAACTTCATTATACCATCTAGAAAATAGTAAAATTTTCTTACTTCTTTGATAGGGTCTTTCATAGCTTGACACTGCTGCTGGATAATTATTATTTTATATTCCATTTTCTTTCATTTCATTGAGAAGTGCGGAGGTAAGAGGTAAATATGTGTACAGAATTTTTTAAAGTAAAAATAACAATTTTAACACTTAAGAAAGAATCCCAAGGAATGAGAATTAAATGATATGTTGACAAATGTGTTTAAGCATATTTTGAATAACATTTAAATTTCATAAACTCATTATTTATTATATGAATTTGATTCTTAGTAGTCAATGTTTTGTTTACTTGTAATTCATGCACTTGTTAATAGAAGATCATACTTTTTAATATATTTTGTACTTATATTTGCTTGACCCTAAATGTATGAAAAGATGTTCAAATTTATTCATAATAAGGGGAATGCCAATTAAAACTACCATTTCTCCCCTATCAAGTTGGCAAATATCCAAAGGTTTGATAATTGTTGGCAAGGTTGTGAGGAAATAAAGACTTTTGTATAATGCTGGTGATAATTACAAAATGTAAAAAGCCATGGAAGAAAAGTTGGCAACAGCTAACAAATCAACATAAGTATTTACTGTTTGACCCAGAAGCACAAATCTAGGAAAAAAATCCTAAAAACATTAAGGAAAATAAGAAAAGGCATATGCACCAGGCTGTTGACTATAGAGTACCATTTATAGTACTGAAACCTGGAAAGTACTCAAATGCTTACCACTGAGAGATTGATTGACTATTGTAAATTAACCAATAGAAATATATAGCTTTAAAAGTAAATTATCAGGGGGGCTGGGAATATGGCCTAGTGGCAAGAGTGCTTGCCTCGTATACATGAAGCCCTGAGTTCGATTCCCCAGCACCAGATATATACAAATGGCCAGAAGTAGTGCTGTGGCTCAAGTGGCAGAGTGCTAGCCTTGAGAAGCCAGGGAGCGTGCTCAGGCACTGAGTTCAAGGCCCAGGACTGGCAAAAAAAAAAAAGAAAGTAAATTATCAGGTTTTATATACATGTATAGTGTAATTTCCAGTATAATTTTTAAATAGAAAGGAAAAGCAAGTTGGAGGAAGAAACAAGATTGAGCATAAATATTTAAGATACACCATTCATATAGCATGTCTTATAGATCTTGACCATACAATCATAGATGTTTTACATAATTATTAATAATATTCAAGCTAAAAATGCAAAATATTATGAAGAAAATAAAAATAAAACAAGTGGTTCTAATTTCACATTTACTCTGCATCATAATCAATCAGAAAAGAATATCTGCTTTATACTTAGAGGGATGTATATATATAATAGTACATATATATACACATACATACACACATGCATAAGTGTGCATGCACACACACATTCTGGAAACTAATGAGAAACAGAAATATATTTTTTGGAATGTCTACTGAAAAAACCCTAACAGTGACAGAACTGATTGCAGTAAATATCTACATTGACTAAAGCATGATCTTTAAGAACCATTTTCCAGTAGAACAAACCAATATTCCCTTAAGACATGACCAGAATTCACCTCTGAATCAAGACCATACCTAAAATGAAATTGGAACACTGTATCAAACCTAAAAGCAGAGATTAACTTGAATTACTTAGTGGCCAAACACAACTAAATTTAAGCAGTAAGAATCACAGTTTTATGTTGGACACAGGTAAGATGTTCAAATATGTGAGTTCCTTACACTAATCAGCAATTAGCAGTCACCTTTGGGATTCCTAAAGAACCAATTCAAGCATTTTTTGTCTTTAAAAAAGGATTCTCTTAATTCAAGTGTTTTACAACTAATAAGTGAAATATGAAAGAAATAGAATATCTTCTTCTTTTTCTTTTTTTTTATTGCCAGTCCTGGGCTTGAACTCAGGGCCTGAGCACTGTCTTTGTTTTGCTCAAGGCTAGCACTGTACCACTTAAGCCACAGTGCCTCTTCTAGCTTTTTCTATATATGTGGTACTGAGGAATCAAACCCCGGGCTTCATGTATATGAGGCAAGCACTCTACCTCTAGGCCATATTCCCAGCCCAGAATATCTTCTTCTTCAACTTCATGTAAAATCATGGGTTTAGGTATTGATTTAAAAAAATGTTAATATAATAAAAATGTGACTAGCAGAGATTATGAACCTCCTGCAGGAGGATCCTGTAAAGACCTAAGTATTTGCACAAAAATGAGAGAAAATATAAAGATTGTAAGGAGTTAACTAGTAGCATAATATTTCTTGTGTTCAAAATTGTCTGCTCATAAGGTTGCTCATTTCCATCACCTATGTCTAGTGGGTTTCATTGCTGAGTTGGTTCACTCTTTGTCCCACTGTTTCTGTGCTTTCCCTTTCCCTCCCCAAATCACATAAACATATAGGAGACAAAGGGTACAGAAATAAACACAACAGCAACAATAACAACAACAAAAAAAACAGTGACAGAAGGGAATAAACCAAAGAAAAAAGGAAAGAAGAAAACAAAAGGAAAAAAAAGAGGACCCACAAACAGTATAATAAAAAAACCTTTTAAATTTCTTGGAGTTCATTTCAATAAGCATCATTTCATATGATCTTATGTGCATAGCTATTGAGTCCTTGGAATCCTCTCCTAAGAATATCATTCTTTGTTCTCACTGTATGAATGTTTACTTTTAATCGGTAAACATTGAAGTTGGTTTGCACTTTTCAATATACCAATAAAGAAGTAAAGATTTTATTACTGACAGTTGGAATATGCTGTGTTTGCATATGTGCTGTGTTGATCTCTGTTATATTCACAAACCTCCAAATGTTCAATTATGAAAGAGTTGTGAATTTTGAATATGTTCTAAATAATAGTTAGGGATTATTTATTCTGTCTGTTCAAAGGCCTCATGATTCAATATTATTACTAATTGGAATTGTTTTGTTTACTATAAACTTTATTGTTGGTAAAAGCCATTATGCAAATGATTCTACCCAGGTCTCCGTTTGTAGATAAGTTCCTGAGGTCTAGCAAGATATGCACACCACAAGGTAAGCCAGCGTCATCCCATCAGACTAATTACTTCCTTACATTTTCATTTCCTTGACTCATTAAGAAGTTAAAGAAACTGAGATTGAAAAGGAAAACTCACATCCTTTTCCTTCTAAAGGTTTTAAGATTCACACCAAATGTTCAAAACCAGGCTTGTCAGTTGTTGGCTCAGTGCCCAGGCATGTAAAAGAAGGCTAATACGAACTATATGAGATTACCTACCTCTATCTGATCCCATTTATATCAGTGGAAGGATGGAGGATTTATTTGTCTAGGAAAAAAATGTAAAATCCTTTTCTCATATAGTTCTTGAATTCTAAATTCAAACACCTAAATAATTTCTCTCAAATGCAACATTTCTACTAGGTTATCTCCTGTTGGACACATGCTGATCATTCCACATAGACTTGCATTGTTATCTGGGTGGTTATGAAGCTTGCTTTATGAGGGTGATTATCAGGGGAGACTGTAAAAAAAAAGCTCTTACTTCACCCAAACTCAGGCACACTGGGGCTAACATTGCCACTGGCACATTGCCAACTGTGAAATTTCTCGCTCTTGACATTTTTATACTATGACTTCCTACTCCTACTCCCTTGATAGATGTGACTTTTCATGAATATATTATAATAAATAACAGACTTAAGTATTTTTCCATTGAAGTAGATTAAAAAAATGTTCCTGGGCAAATAAATATCTCCAGATATAAAAGTTGACATGACTGTAGCCATCTTTCATAGTAACTGCCATGGCTGCTTGTGAGAACCCCGTCAGTCTTCTCCACAACATATATAAATAAACAAAACCACTAGAGTGCCATGTGGTGCCATAAGCACTGGAAAGATGTCTGAAGTCTTCAGTATTAGCTTGAAGTGAAACAGTTTGAATAAATACCTTTTCCTTGCAGTCCAAATTTCACGGATTCACCTAGTCTTGCTGCTCCAAGAACCACAAGAAATTGTACTACATGCTGCTTAGTTCTGTATCTTTCATGCTCTTTACCTCACTACCCTGTAAACCAGTTCTTAACACTATGGTGAGTTATTCCAGAACACTGGGTCTCACTATCAGCTAAGGAGACTTTCAGTATGTTTGCAATGATTTTGCAAATATCCAATCCTGTGTGTGTATGTTTTATGTTGATATAATTATCCTCTTTTGAGATATTCTATTGTTTACTAATATACTTGATACCTACAGTTAAGTATACACATAAAGTATTAACTTCATGAGTGTATATGTGCTCACAATCTTATCCAAATGGCCTAAAGTTTCCTTTATGAAATCAACACATATGTACTTGCCATCAGCTTTGTGCTCAACACTTTTATAGGCACTGGAGATAGTGACTTGACAATCAAGCTTTCTACTTTTATAGGACTCACAATAGAATGATAGCAATTAGGAATATGTATTTACAGCATAATCCCAAGGTGCTGATAAATTTATGAAGGAAAGTAAAGCCAGGTAAAAACTGAAAAAAGACATGGTGGCCATTTTATTTTCTTTTAATTACCATTATGTGGTAGCAAAAAGGGGTTTCAATTCCACATGTGAAAGTTTGTGGGTACAATACATTTCTATTAGTGTCATCCCTTCCATCATTCTTTTCCCTTCTGTCCTAACCCTTAAGCTATGTAATTCCATTTTAACATATGTACATTGAATATTATGACTATATTCACCTACCCTTCTTCTCCCAATTTATTTGACCTCCCTCCACTGGGCCTTCCTTTCTAGACAACATATATTTCAGCTCCCTAGTAGGGGTGGATATTTCAGATGGTAAAATGATACTTTAAATGTTTCACAGAGCACTGAAGACTGTATTGGGAATGCCATTAAACAAATAGATGTATTTTCTAATTTGGTTATTTCCAGTTTCATCATAAAAACATTGCAATAACCGTAATGTGAATATAAAACATCAGTCAATAAACCTGACATCCTCTCATCTTTGTGATTCAGATATTATCATTGATTGGTTGTAAAGAGATAATATAAAAATTTTGTTCAAATGCAATCAACATATAAATACTTTGAAGATGTTGTTAACAAGATTGACATTTGAATGCATGATGAAATGGAGTAGAGGCTATAGAAATTCAGATACTGCTGAGAAATTCTGAAACTTCAGTTAGTATATTAATCTTCTGTTCTTTTATAATCCATAAAAAGCCCGCAGCATACGGTAATGTGTCAAGATTTTTTAAAATCCTATTTATGTGTACAAGTTCACATAAGATGCATCTTCTTTTGTGTATTATATAATGATGCTAAAATATGAGGTCATTTAAGGATTTGCCAAACGTGGAGAAAGAAATGTATTTGCAGCTTTCACATTAGGACACAATTATGCTGTGGAAAAGTACTATTGCCTAAATACATCTTGAAATACTCTTTTGAGAAGGAGTGAATAGCACACAAATTCTGATTTCTTTTAAGTCATCTTGAAAAACAGACCACAGACACACGAGCTGAGCTTTGATAAAGTGTAAATTAGGAGTGTATGCAACGATTTGAATGGTGGTTCTAAAAAATGTACAGAAATCTCATCACTAGAGAGATGGTGTGTGACTTTGGAGAAGAAGTAGTGATATTTATGGGAGGATCTTTTCATGGCACAAACCTAAAACCTCCCATTGCTAGCAAGTATTTGAGACTATCTGTCCAAATAATTTGTAGGCGAGGAAAAGGACACTTAGCCTAGGAACTGACTGGGTTGAAATCACATGATGATCTGTACATTGGACCCTTCAGTTTGTGCTATGACCCTCACCCCACACTGCCTTCTCTTCTCCCCATTCCTTTCCAGTCCCCTTACTAAACCTCAAAGCACAAATGCTCAGAAAGAAGTGAAATTTATATGCACATTTTTTTCTCTTTCTTTTCTTTTTCATTTTGATACATTATCTCTCTATAAAGTCCAAGTTGCCTTTGAATTCACAGTCTTCCTGCCTCAGCCTCCTGAGTGCAGTGATTACAGAGTAAGCTTTTCTTTCATTTGCTAGCTACTGGAGTAAAATATTTTATGGGAGAAAATAATGGAATTAAAATGAAAACTGAAGTTTCAGGGTTCCACTTCTCTTTTCTTTATGTTTCTTTCATAAGAATCATTAGAAGTAATAAATGAGAATAACAAAATTTCAGAAGTAGAGGTTGGGATGAGAGGATCAAAGTAGAGCTGGTCAGAAAGGATAGAAAAGTTACAAACAGGCAGAAGATCACTGTTCTTCAACCTTTCCTTGCTTATCTTTCCTTTTCTCTTCTTTTCTGAATTTGTAAAGAAAAGGAAAAAGAAAACCATCCACTCCAGGCCTTCCTTTTCTTGTCTAGAGAATAAAAAAAGGTTGCCAGTTGGTCTCTAAGGTCTTTTCCAGTGCCCTAGTGAAGAATTTTATATGCTCCCAGCCCAAATTTGCAGGCATTATTGGAAGGTGTAAGTAATTCTTGATTGAATCACTACTGTACCATTAGAAAGACACCAAGGCTTATTTTCAGTAGAAATGAGGCTATCCTGTGATCAGCAGAATTATATTTTTATTGTTCACTGATGAAAGCCATGGGGAAGGTTCTTTAGAGTCACCTCTTGAGGCATTATGTGTGTATTTTTGTCTGATGGTATTTATCCCCTCACACTAGGGAGCAAAGATAAGCCATCTTGTTTCTATATTTTACATGGCCATATCATCAAGGCCTAAAGCAAAACATGTCACATTATAGCTGTTCAGCACACAATTTCTGAATAAATGGTTGGCAAGGCCCAGAAGATGAGCCAGTCTTAGTAAAAGAAATGGTCACACACTGTCCTTCTGGAGAGAAAGACTGAGGAGGAGTGAGTATAGGTGTCTTGACCCTCTTCTTTTATAATCACTTTTCCCCTGAGTATAATACACTTGTTACAAGTTATCAGAAAGATTGTGGCTTGATTCTGGTCTAAAACATGCCACCATCCTATGCACATTTAATCTGTATTTAATTTTATTTCTTCCACTTCATTCTACTTTGCTTCTGATCTTAAGTGGAAATGAGCCAGCAGAAAGGAGGCAACATCTATTCACTCTGACTCCTATGAGATAGTCACTGTTCTGGAACCTGAGCACCATGAACTCTCACTAATGACCACAGATCTGAACTTAGGAAAAATACATTTATATGAATTAACTGAAATTATACACATTAAAAAACATGGCTTATGTGAATGTGAGTGCAAACACAAGCAGTCACAAGCAGTTTAAGTAGGTGCATTGGACCATTCATGTGACAATTCTTCAAGCGCCACTAATCTCAAATATTTTCTGTATCTGGCCAGCTTCATTTATATCTCTTTGGCAACATGCTTGCTTTCACACAGAACTATCGTAGATGCCATTGTGGGCCATAGTGGAGATGAGGGATTGAGAGAAACAAGATAAATAACTTATTTCTGATTACTACCTCTGACAGGTGTCTTATCTTTCAAGAAGAAGTATTTGGAGGATGTAAAAATTGTCCAGATGTGTGCCTTTCCTGCTTATATGATATTACAGACATGAAAAGCAGACACATAATAAGGGAACTTCTTTATACAGGAGTATGGAAGTAGTTCCATCACTGAAAAAGTAATAACATTTATTTTTCTTTTCCCTCCCTCTATTGCTTTCACACACCTTCCCCCAACACACCTTATTCACACACATGCACACAAGTATACATCTAATTCACACATACACACATCTAATTCACACATATACACACACTCATGCATGTACACACACCCTGATTCCTCACCCCAGGTCTCTGGATGATCAATGCTCAGGCTTGGCCTTCTCCTGCCGAAGTCACAAGTGAGTTTTAACAAACCCCCCTTGAAGGCCGCCTCCTGTCGCATGCTCTTCAGGACAAGTGGAGCAGAGCCCATGGAAGAGCATGTTTTCTTTGCATCCTAACTGAAACAGCATTAAAGGGGGAAATGGGAATTCAGTGCTGCCAGCTACAGTATCTCTCCCATCAGTTCACCAATAGGGCCTGCTAGGGACCTGCCGAGGCTCTGGATAAATTGTATTTTCCAAGGGTTAATTAAGCTGTCTTGAGCTTCTGCATGAAGAGGAACAAACTGGCACTTGCAGCGCTTTCTGAAACCTGCTGTCGACATTACAGTCCCTGCTGCTTTTAGCTGTATCGATCCGATGCCTGACCTGTGAAATCCTTGATGGCTGCTAACACTAGAAGCTTACTGGAGCTTTCCAAGGGAGCTTCGGGACAGCTTGTGTAGTCAGGTACAATTACCTGTCCCTCCAGGAGAGCCAATTAGTTCACAAAGAGCTGGAGCAGAACAAATGTTTTTGTATGTGATTTAGAATCCTAAAAAAAGAAAGGGGAAAAGAGGGAGAAAAGGGCTTTGTTCTCTCCGATTCTTTTGTTCATAATTTTATGATTATTGTTCGATTCACAGTGGTTCTCACATTTTCTCACATGTTCCTAAAAGAATTAGAAAGACAGGATAAACCCGATTTACTGAATTCTCTCTTTAAACTATGAAAATTGCCTTGTGTTATTTAAGATCCAGTTTCTAGACTAACTGCATGAACAGAAAGATAGAAAAACCCAAGTTTGTTCTACTTCCTGCATTTCAAAAACTTTTTCTATGAATGGTACAATAAATTTCAGACATAATGAATTTCTCCTTTAGAGAAAGGATAAAGGGCAGCACTTTGGATACTTGGTTTTGCAGGTGCAAGGTAAGAATAAGATATTCTAGGTAAAAAAATTTAAAAATTCCACCATACCCAGGCATATATTAACACTAGCATGATTTATTCTGCAAATACAGCCCTTAAGATGTGAGTAAAAGATGGCTAAAACTCATTTGTATCCGTATGCCCCGAATCTCAAACTGCTATTTGGTAAGAGGCATCAGTATTACTGTGATATTCAGACTCCCTGGATCACTTTCCCTTGTGACTGATGATATTAACTTATGAGGTAGCTGCAGAATATGGTCTGTCCATTAAATGTGTTTGATTTTGAAAAATTCAAATATTATGTAAATCGTACAGGGATCAATAATTAGCCCTTAAATACCAGGTGCTAGTAGAATTAACTGCAAATGGAATTTAATGCACTCTAATGTTAAATAAGCATCCAAATGAGGAGAAAGTGGAAATCAGTGATTTTTAAATAATTTAAAATAAAATACATGACTTCAAATCTTTGTTCAGCAAAACAAAACCATGTGTTTATACACATACCGTATATAACACAGTTATGCACATGTGTACATACACAAATTCACACACACACACGCACACACACACACATGACCCTCAAAAAACCTGTAGTAGTTTTCAAATGAATTGAAATTGGATGTTCAATGTCCAAAAAGATACCAGACTCATCATAGAAATCTTTGGTCTGAGCTTATACGGAACTAATGTGGACATCTGACTTTCATTTCTAAGAGAATATACAAGAACATCACCAAGAATTTAATTATATTTTAGAAATAAAAATCTAAAGTAAAAATAGTCTCTTGCCCTGAAGTAGAGACAGAAACCTAGAGATAATAAAAATGCAGTAAAGGCAAAAAATCAGTCAGTATGTTTTTACCTCAGCTGCTCTTTGTAAAAGATGATTTTATTAATTTATAATGAATTAATAATGGCACAAAGAGAAGGAGAGGTCTATTCTGGATCTGAGGTGTATGGTGCTTTTACCTGCTTGCCCAGAGGTATAGGGTCAGTAGCATGGGAAGGAGTCCTTGTCTTTGCGCCTGAGAGCTTCTTGGGTTCTGGGAAGACCTAATGTTTTGTCTCTGATGCAGTTTCCCAGGCTTTGCCATCCGAGGGCGCCATGACATGGAGTGAGAGCTGAAACAACTCATCTTTTTTTTTTTTTTTAGAGTTGCATACATTATATTTTGAAGCACACAGGTATAGGAAAATATTTTAAAGCATGACAGAAGTCCACAGGATATTCCCAGGTGATAAAGTGACATAGTTGTTATAATACCACATTTTAAATGTTACATATTGTAAGTTTAACTGTTCATAGTAAAGAGAAAATTTTTTTTAATTAATTAATTTATTTTTTCAAATTTTTATTATTAAACTGATGTACAGAGAGGTTACAGTTTCATACGTTAGGCATTGGATACATTTCTTGTACTGTTTGTTACCTTGTCCCTCATAGCCCCCTCTCTCCTCCCCCTTTCCCTTTCCCCACCTGAGGTGTTCTCATCTTTTTACTGGACTGTTTGTAAAATGGATTGTGAATCTGGCAGCTACAGCACTCAGCTATTTCAATGCTTTTCTCTCCCCTATTAATGTCAAGTAGTGTTGAGACTACTCCAGTTGTGGTGCTGGAAAAGAGTTGATGACAATTTCCAGTATAGGAGAGTCTTGGCATACACAACTTTGGAACTGGGTAAAATGACCCTGCATGATTCAAGGCTAAACTCACCATATCTATTGGTAAGAGGCAAGCAGATGGCCACTTCATTTGTGGTTTTCCACGCACACATACACACACACTTGTGTGTGTAATGTGTGTGAAAAGGAGAGAAAGGGATATTGTTAATGTTGGTGGTTAGAGAAAAAACTGTCTTAAATATGAGATCAAATGCAGTTTTAATTCTTCCAGAGTATTCTATTTCGTTGTATGAAGTAGTTCATCATTTTATCCTACCCAAGTGATGTTTCACATGTTAAAAGTTATGTTCTTGGATGGGGTGCGTAATGAAAATCCTTCACTATTATTGGATAAAACAATCTAAATTTGTCAGGGGTATTATCTTGAAATATGAGCTACATATTACTTATTTATTCTTCAAAATATATTCTTTTACAAAAGAAAAAGACTTTTCAAAGTACACCAGATGATTCTTAGAATATTTTTTCTTCACAAACATTCCTTGGGTGAGATAGTAAGAATGCATTCTCAGTGTACTCATAGGTCTCATGAATAGAACAATGTTTTAGTTTTACTTTAGTTATGAGAGGCTATCCCAGAAAATTAACTTGGAACCTACAACTGTGTCTTGAAAACCAGTTGTAAGGCCAGCAGTCTTCCTGTCTTTTTCCTACTTCCTTCTATTAAGTCTTCTGTTAAGAGGAAGAGTAACTTCTTGAGGATTCAACATTAAAGCTTTCAATTTTGTCAACAGAATAAAGTACAAGATGATCTGATTCTTCTATTGTCCTAAGAAGACTTAGAGCTACATGGAAAATACAAAGTACAAACAAGATCATAAATGACATTTTTAATGTTTTAAACATCAGTGTTGCTCAAAATGCATAACAAAACGGGAAAGATTTAAAAAAAACTCTTTATAAAAGAGTCGTAAATTGGTGAAACCTAGCAACTGTTCTAAAGTTTTATTACTAAAGCATCAAGAATGTTCTTTGAGCTAGAATATTCCTGTTGATATTCATGGTCAGTTCTTGCTCCTCCAGAGTATGAAGAATTTTGCCTTCGGAGATGTCCCTGAAGGAGGGTCTTGTGAGAGCTAAGTCTGACTCTCCACCCAAAGACCTAAAGGAAGAAGAATGAGCTTCTCAAACTTGATATGTAGGTGCTGAATTAACAAGGTGAATAATGAAGATGCAGACATGGAAACCCATAAAAGAATTAAAGAATCAGATGGAGAGTATTGTGTTTCTTGAAGACCAGCTACTTGTTGCTAATTGTCTACTAGGTCATCCCAGAAGTAAGTTGAGTGCAAAATAAATGAATTTTTTTCTTCAGAAATAATGCTACCAATGTCAAAGAATATTCATTTCTTTTATAAATCTATTGTTATACATTGAATGATAAATGTATTGTTACAGTGAAAACATGACACTCTTAGCCTTAGGTTTATTTCTACATTATTACAAATTCATCTTTCTAGAAAACTTCTCTTGTTTATAATCCTTATTTATAACAGTAGAGAAGTTCACCAAAAGGGCATCTGTCTTTGTACCCCAAAATAATATTTTTACTTCTCCTTTTTAGTTGATTTTGTCCATGTTTTATTAGCATCAATTAGTTGTACAAGCGGGTTTCATTTTACACATCTATTTATACATACAATGTGCCTTGATCAGCCTCACCTCCTCCAACATCTTATTCATCCATTTCCCTAGCTAATTCAATAAGCTTCGTTGTTCCCTTTTCAAAAATGCACATAAAATATGTTGACTACAAGACCCTCCTTCATTCTCTGTCCTGATTCTCTCACCAGTACTCACATCACAGTCAGGACATTTGTCATTCATTTTTCTTTAGTGTGTGTTTTCCCATGGAATTTCCACTGGCATATACAATATTTTTATTAAACAGGCCCTCTCCTTTACTTCACATTTTTACATCCTTACCAACTTTTATTATTCAACAGTTCTCATTCTCACCGAAGACTCTGCCTTTTGTTTCTTACCTCCTAACTTCTGTTACTTCATTCCTGTTCCTGTTCAATTGATCACTTATTGTTCCGTTATTTAACCTAGACTCATTATTTACAAGGCATCATGTTAAGCACTGGATTGATGGTAGTGAAAAAATTAAAGTAAATATGTTGCTTATCTCCCAAATTCTTGGAACCTAATGTTAGAGATCAATACATTCAAATGACAATAATGGCTTGAGAAGGAAAAAGTACCAAGGTATAGATAGGTAGATAGATAGATAGATAGATAGATAGATAGATAGATAGATAGCACGTAATGGGAAACTCATTCTGAGAATTGAGAATTTCAAAGAAGATATTCTGAAAGAAGTGTTAGAGCCATGTTCTGAAAGATGAATAGTCACTATCAGATAAAGTGAGGCACAGATTGGCAATATGTGGAAGGAGAAGCTGTTTGGTTACCTGGAAGAAGTTTAGGAAGGCTGAGCCCACTGAGCTAGAGGGAATGAAGTAAGACAGGAAGAAGGGTATGGGCCACAAGGATCATGGGATACATTAAGGATTATCACCCTTATTTTATTCATTCATTCATTTCAATTATTGTCAGTAATGGGGGAGGAAGGGCTGGAACTCAGGGCCTAGGTGCTTTCCCGGAGCTCTTTTTGCTCAAGGCTAGTGCTCTACCACTTGATCCACAGATCCACTTCTGTTTTTCTTGTGGTTAATTGGAGATGAGAGTTTTATGGACTTTCCAACTTGTTCTGGCTTTTAACCATGATACTCAGATCTCAGCCTCCTGAGTAGCTAGGATAACAGGCATGAGCCACTAGCACTCAGCTTCATTTTTCTAAGAGTAGGAAGCCATCACAAGGCTGTAAATAGAAGTTATCTAATAAAATTAAGAGTTTCCAAAAACAGTACTCCATTAACCTTAGTGAATATATTAGAATAGAATGGCTTCTTCAACACAGCATTCTCTGTCCTAATGTTACATAGATGCCTGGTATGCCTAGAGATAAATGCACCTGTCTAAATACCTAGAACTTTCTCAGCTTTCAATAGACTGCTGACAGCTCAGTCTAATACTTGCATCACCTTTTCTAGTACAAAGTCTCACTAAAGAGCCCAACTAAGGATGGCTTTGAACTTGAGATCCTCCTACTTCTGCCTCCTGAGGGCTGGGATTACAGATATATGCCACTACACTTGTCTGTCTTGACTTTTTTCTTAAAAATTTGTATTAATTTTACAGGAATAATTTGAGTTCCCAGCATAGAAGATGTGATCACTTAGGCCTGAATGGTTACAGGTGGCTGGAATTAAGAGGTGTTTGTCCCTCATTGTAAGACAAAGCAACTTTACAACTGTTTGATAGAAGTTAAACCTCTGAACAAACAGTACAAGAAATGTATCCAATGCCTAACGTATGAAACTGTAACCTCTTTGTACATAAGTTTTATAATAAAAATTAAAAAAAGAAAAAAAAAGAAGTTAAACCTCCATATTTCATTACAGCTGCCTGCTCTGCCCACCTGACTTATCACATACTCACACATGTTTTTGCCTTGTCCTCCTTATACTTCAGACATAACTTGAGATGTGAATTTACACTGTAAAACAAAGGCTATAATTTAGGAAACAATACTATTGTGTTGATTATGATTATCTGGAAGTCTTTGGAGTATAGTAAAAATGAATCAATTAACAAAATAATTAAAATATATACACATATAAAAGTTAATGGACTTGTTAATTGGTTTCCTTGGTAAAAGAACACATTAATAAATTAAAGAAAAAAAGCATTGACAGACTAGAGTTCTCAATTTTTTTTTGCCAGTCTTGGGGCTTGAACCTAGGCCCTGAGCACCGTCCCTGGCTTCTTTTTGCTCAAGGCTAGCACTTTACCACTTGAGCCATAGTGACACTTCTGGCTTTTTTCTATATTTGTGGTGATGAAGAATAAAACCCAGGACTTCATGTATGTGAGGCAAGCGCTCTACCACTAGGCCATATTCCCAACCCCAAGTTCTCAAATATTTTAAGTAAATAGCTACAATGAGAATATTAAAATATATGTGGAGCTGGCATGCCAATCTCATTCTAATCTTTTGGGTGAGAGTTTTCTTGTTAAGAGGATGAGTAATTTTTAAGGATTCAACATTAAAGCTTTCAATCTGTTCCTCAGAATAAAGCACAAGATGATCTTATTTTTCAAAGTCCTAAGAGGACTTAGAGCTATACACTGAAAATACAAAGTACAAACAAGACCACAAACTACATTTTAGTTGGAATGAACAAAAATTGTAATATGCCATAAAAACTGAGCATGGTGGAACAAGCTTGCAATTCCAGTCCTTGGGGACCAAGTGAAGAAGGTGACTAGTTCCAGCCAGCCACTGCTACAGAGTGAAACCCAATCACAAAAACAGTCAACAACAACAACAAAATCATAAAAACAACACTACAGTATGTGATTTCTACCTTCATTCCTTAGCACATAGGGACCTACTGAAAGTCTTTAATACTGTATTTCTTCTCTGCAATCCATGAAACAAAACCTGGTTTTATCTAGTTCTGTCTAGTATGTCATAGGAACCTGTATACTGAGCTGTCCTTGAGCTGTAACCATTTGTGTAGTTTTCGTTATACCAAATTCTCATTTTTGGTACTTCCTGTGCTTTGCTTTGATTATTTGCTACTTTGTACGTTAAAAATCATAGCTTCCATATAGTAACTTTTGATTTCTTACTGTATGAATCATCTCGTTACCTTTGCTTTGCCCTGTTGTGCACAAGGGTTTGTCGGACATCAGCATTACCAGTCCCACTATCTTCATTTTCCTCTTTCTCTGTGAACATGTTTCCATTTTCTTGTGTCTTCTTTCACCTGGGCAGGAAGAAAATCCCACTGACCTTTATTAACCACCTAATCTATGGTCTTAGCTCATGTTCTATGTTCCAACTGAGTATCATAGGCAAAGTGATTTATGAAGAGCAGAAGTGGATTCAGCTGACAGTTTTGGAGGCCATGATATCCAGCAGCTGTCTTGTATCTCTAAAGCATTTCATGAGGGCATCTTGGTGCATCATCACATGGCACAGGGTAGCAGAAGGTATTGTGGGATGTGCCAGAGCAAGAGTGCTAGCTAGGGTCTCTTTCCCTATATTTATGAAGGCACTAATCCTTTTATGGGAGTCATACCCTATGACCTCTTCTAATTCTAATTACTTTGCATAGGTGCCATTTATAAATATTGTTAACATGAATAATATGATTAAGGTTTCTTCACCTCTTGAACTTTTAGGAGATATATTCACATAGACATATTTACATCTACTATTGTAGTAGATGTTAATACTGCTCACTAGACAGGCAGGCCCTTCTTTTAAATAGAAAGGTTTGTGATGCCTTGACTCAACTGTTTTATGAGTCTTTACAAATACCACTCTATAATCCAGTCACTTTACTGTAAGTTTTATAATGTGTTTCTTCGTAAGGAGTTCTATATCTTAGGTTTTTACTTTTAAGAATTTAATTTTTACTTAGCTAAAAGACATTCTGGAGAAAAGCAAAGTTCGTGGGTAACAAAATGTCTGAGGATTTTTATTTTTAACAATCCTTTATTTGTCATCATATGTGTATAATATGCTTTTGAGTATACCAATATGGCCTTGAAACTTTCTTCCCCTCACAACTTTTGGACAGTGCTCTATTATTGTTTCATTAGGCCTGAGGAGACATAGGAAAGTCTGTTTTTCATTCCTTATGAGTAATCTCTCTTTTTTGAAATATGTGCTATATTCTACTTACCATTGGTATTTATAGTGTTTTTTGTAATTTTCAGTAAAACAAAGACATAACGGGGAAAAGAATAAGAAGTCAAAGAAATAAAAGAAGCATATTTTCATTAGCTTAAAAATAGTAATTTTTCAATATTAGTATACAACCCACGAGTGCCTCAAAAAGAATAAAAATGGAACCATTTGTGAAATCTATAAAAGCTAGAAAGCTCATAAATTTTGTTGAACAGAAAATATTGTGAAGTTTTACAACACAATTTATAATTCTGTTTTTGATCATAATTATAAGGTATTCTCAAATATTTTGTTTTCTTGCATAGCCTAAAATATAGATTCTTTGATAAGAAAATGCGATTCCAAAGATACTTTGAAAACATACTAAATTCTATCTATAGCATACTCCAAAGTCTACTACGTATGGGTATACAAAAAATTTCTTACTAATAGTACTTTTTGAGGGTTTGAGTCAAAATTGTGCTAGGAATTGTGCTCTGAACTAAGGCAACAACAAATGCTGGAGGGGATGCGGAGAAAGAGGAACCCTTCTCCACTGTCGATGGGAGTGCAAACTAGTACAACCACTTTGGAGAACAGTATGGAGGTTCCTCAAAAAGCTCAGCATAGACATACCCTATGTTCCAGCTATACCACTCCTAGGCATCTATCCTGAACAACAGGTCCTAGGATACCACAAAGACATCTTCACATCCATGCTTATCACTGCACAATTCACAATAGCCAAAATATGGAAACAACCCAGATGCCCCACTACAGATGAATGGATCCAAAAAATGTGGTACCTGTACACAATGGAATACTACATAGCGATTAGAGATGATAAAATAATGGTATTCACAGGGAAATGGCCAGATTTTGAACAAATAATGTTGAGCGAGACAAGCTAAGAATTATTTTATTTTTTACTGAATATGGGCAGCTGCAAAGTGTGTGTGTATGTGGGGGGAGGGGACTGGAGACTGATTCCTACCTAGCCTTTGTGGTTCATAGGCAAGTGCTTTACCACTGAGCTATATGCTCAGTTCTTAAAAGTGCTATTGTGTCTGCATGCTCATGAAAAATAATAATTCCTGCAAATATCAGGAAATAAGAGTTCCTCTAATTTGTTCATGGGTTCCATTATGGCTTTCTTTCTTTTTAACAGTACCTAATACTAATGTATAATATTATTTGAATCTTTGTTTGATGTGGGTTATCTGGTTAATTGTAGAGGACTGATGAATTACCAATAATACTGTAGATCTATATTTCAGTATCAAGACATATACATGTCAAGGTTTGGGTTTGAGTAAATCAAACTTCTACTAATGTGGATATGTGCAAAATTTTACATAACATGTGTTCACTATTTCCTTGTAAACTCATATGTCTTTGTTAATATCAAATCCTATTCATCTGGATATAAAAAATAGGTGAGTAGAGGCTTTTGGGTCTTTCATTCATCTTAAATTGGAAATGCTGTTCTGAATCATTTATTATTATAACATGTATTACCATGTCCAACCATTACTTACATGGCAACACAAGTTGCTTCTGTTTAAATTGTTCTTTCCACATTATACTAACTTTTCATGTTGCATACAATTATAGTTATTGATACAAATAACACAGAGTCATTTTGGTGGTGATAATATTACTGGGTGTTCATTTATCATTGCTTAGAAGCGCAGTTTGCTATAATTGGCATTCCAGAGGCATAATATATGCTTTGGCTATGTTCTATTCCACTGTACAGCATTCCCAGTTTGACTCAGTGTGAGCCATGTTAGTGCCTTTAGCTCAGGTCAGACAACCTGACTAAGCACAACCTCAATATAGTTGAGATATTCGGAACCTAATGTAAATCCTTTGGTCATTTTCCTAAAGTTTTCTGGAATTATTATCTGCTGTATCCCACTTTATGTTAAGTAGAAAATTGTACATGTCCTTCATTTCACATATACTTTCCATCTCAAGTTTATATTTTTATATAATTATTTAAAATAGTCTGTAAAAGATGTTAAAAATCATTCTAATTGCTTTACAAACAGGGATATATCATGTTTGGGTCACTTGAAGCTACAGGGTTTCGAAAAATTATACTGTTAAGATATGGCATACAATAAATATATTTTTAACAATGAGAATTCAACAGTGTTTAATGTCATATTTCATGTGAAAGGCAACATAATGATCTTTTTTGATAAGACATAATATATTTAAACTTCACCCTGTATGCAGTGGATTGCTTTTGGATCGTGCATTAGTTCCCTAGTGATATTATAAAAGCCATGGAAACAAACATTGGCTTATTATCTCACAGCTCTGCAGGTAAAAGTGTGAGTGGACCTGGTTGCTTCTCTGCTGAGTGTTGTAAGTCTGAAATCCAGCTGCTGGCTGGTGGAGTTCACCAGGAGAGTGGGAGGAATCTGCTTCAAAGCTCATTTGGCTTATTGGTTGAAGTTACTTCTTTTCATATGAAGAACCAAGGTTCTTTCTCTCTCTGTCTCTGTCTCTGTCTCTGTCTCTCTGTCTCTGTCTCTCTGCCTCTGCCTCTCTCTCTCTCTCTCTCTCTCTCTCTCTCTCTCTCTGCACGCTGGAATTCTTCTTTTATTTTCTACTCTGTCTAGCTGCCTCTTTTCCTGTGGGCTGGGAAAAACCCTCAGTGCTTAGTTTAAGGGAGCACACACTGGCATCACCAGGAAAACACAAGATTCTCAGTCTTAAAGTTTTGATCTAAAGTACATATACAAAAATCCTTTGTATCATGTGACCTAGCATACAGAAATAGATCTGGAATAAGGTTGGGGACAATATTTGGCCTAATATAAAAATATTTCTAGAGCTTTCAGAAGAAAGTTTGAGGGGCAATGATATTTTAATCTTAAAGAAGAGGAAAATAAAGATTAGAGAAAAGGAAGTAATACAGTATATTTTAAAGTAATAAAGTTCATACAACTAATGATTCTTCTGAAATTAATATCAAGTAATCTGAATTTCAAATAACCATCATTTCTACAAAATATGCTGCCATTCAATTTCATAACACATTTAGAGCTCATGAAGTAAAAACACTAAAACTTTGTCCATACAGTGCCAAATGGAAAAATAAAAAAGCAAGCAAAATAGCTATAATTTATAAGTACTGAAATATTTATATTTAGTTATTTAAAGACTTTTAACCAGATTTTTCTCTTGTTCCTCTAGGTTTTTGATACTCTTATGCTCCAATTCGAACCTGGAAATTTGCTGACCTGATCTACAGTCTGAAAGGCATATCCAAAGAAAAGGTAAAGAGCAAAGTCTTTGGGGATTGCTGAAAGTTCGCTTGATACTTATCATAACTATGCTTAAATGAAATATCTCTGGAGCAGTTATTATTTATTGTCTTTTAACTGTTATTGTACAACTATAGCATGAAACCTTCAAAAATATGTCAGTATACTTAGGTGAATCTGTAAAACTTTATACTAGTACATCAAGTTTAACTTACATCCTGTGACCAAGTGCATTAGATCATGAATTCTTCAATAATTCTTTAGTTCATTGAAGGAAACTAACTACAGGAATTCTTTGAGATGCATGGGGGGTGTGTGTGTGTCCATTTTCTTAATGAAATAAATTAATCTCTGATGGGCTTTTTACCAACTACAGATAAGCCAATTCACTATTGTTTTTTTAAAAAATTTTTATTGTCAAACTGATATACAGAGTGGTTACAGTTTCATACGTTAGGCATTGGATACATTTCTTGTACTGTTTGTAAGCTCCTCCCTCATTCCCCGCCTCCCCCTTTCCCTTTCCTCCCATGAGTTGTTCAGTAGATTTACACTAAACAGTTTTGCAAGTATTGCTTTTGTAATCGTTTGTCTTTTTTACCCTGTGTCTCTCTCGATTTTGGTATTCCCTTTCAGTTTCCTAGTTCTAATACCAGTATACACGGTTTCCAATGTACTCAGATAAGATATAGAGATAGTGCAGGTACAACCACAGGAAGAGGATACAAGAGGATCATCAATAATAGAAGCTACGGTTTCACATCGCATGTTGAAAGTAATTACAACAGTGATATAACTGTCGTTTCCATAACATGGAGTTCATTTCACTTAGCATATCTTATGTGTTCATAAGGGTATAGCTATTGGGCTCTTGTGATCCTCTGCTGTGACTAGCCTAAACCTGTGCTAATTATTCCCTATGAGGGAAGTACATATACACAATGGAATTTTATGCCTCTCTCAGAAATAATGACATTGCCCCATTTGTAAGGAAATGGAAGGACTTGGAAAAAATTATACTAAGTGAAGTGAGCCAGACGCAAAGAAACATAGACTCTATGTTTTTTTTAGAAAAGGTTTTACTTCTTCCTTAGTTTTTCCTGCTTTTCTCCTGTTTGTACCTTGAGGCTGTTATTCTTGCCTCATTATTTTTTTTTCTAAAACACCTTCTTTCCATTCTTAATTCTTACATAGAGTCAGCAGTAAGACTCATTAGCTAAAAGAAGTAGTATGGTCATGTTTAAGGACTCTGATGCCAAAGAATTGATCATGAAATATCTTAGCTTGTCTCCTATTTGCCTATCTTCTTTCTGTTCATATTTGAGTCATGTGATTAGGTCTATCCAACCATTGTGTGACATGGTTCACTTCTGAGCATTGGTAATTAAATTCAAAGTGGGTAATTTATTTCTCAGGTGATCTCAATATCCATGAGTTCTACATGGTAAAGCTATAAGATGAAAATAGGTTGCTTTAAAAACCATACTGTATTTTAAGTGAAAAACACTATCACCAAATCAAAGAGGATTGAACGTAGTTCATTTTATTTTGACCAGTTCAGAAATTGGTAGAAGGTGCTACAACCCCTGACGCCACACACAATCTAGAATATGATCTCTTGACTTACAGTGGGAGGGAGAAGAGGAACTGAGGAGAAGGAGGAGGATGAAGAGAAGGATGGGTAAGAGAAGAAAGAGGAGGAGGAGGAAGAGGAAGAGGAGGAGGAGGAAGAGGAAGAGGAGGAGGAGAAAGAGGAAGAGGAGGAGGAGGAGGAGGAGGAGGAGAAGAAGAAGAAAAAGGAGGAGGAGGAGGAGAGGGAGGAGAAGGAGGAGAAGAGGAGGAGGAGGAGGAGGAGGAGGAGGAGGAGGAGGAGGAGGAGGAGGAGGAGGAGGAGAAGAAGAAGAAGAGTTGTTGAACCTTTGAATGCTAGAAAAATAAATAACCCTTGCTCTGTGAATAATTTGACAAAATTCTCTCCTCAGCAATTTGTGAAGCTGACTCTGTAAGTACTTGGCTGGCAGCCCCGGGTGAAGAGTTAGAAGATGAGAACAAAGCTGTGTAGGTACTGAGCATACTGCTGTGTGCACCTTCCCCTTCAGGGCTTCACCTTCTCATTTTGGGCCCTAACCAGCATAACCTGTCTTTTGATTAACTCGAAATCATCTGAATAGGCACTATTATCACATCTATAAAAATTCCTTTTCTACCATTCTATAGCATAAATTAATCTCAGGAATGACATCCATCACATTAAGTGGTTCCACTCAAGCTCAAGCAAAGGATGTAATGTCTGGGAATGGTAATCTCATGGACCAGTTTATCATCTCTATGATTTCTCTGTGGAAAGAAAGGGAAAAGTAATAAAAATGGCAGAGCACATCAGACCAGATTTTCTAGTATTTAAAAGAAAGTAGGCCTAAAAAAAGATTCTCAAATTGTTTGAGTGTGAAAATGCAGAAATATGTAGCCAGAAGAAACATGTTACATTTCTACGGGGAAAATGTTGCTGGTAGGATCATGACTTGATAGTTATAAAACTTTTTGGTGGTCAAATTTTAATGAGCTCACATCTTCTAGAAGTAAGATGGAAGTAGAAAGCTGTTTAGCTATATAGGAGGGCTCTGCAGTAATAAAAACCATATGTTTGGAAGATAGTCTTGGGAACCATAGACAAATAGCAAAGGATCTTCCTTTTGAGTGGAATCAGGGTCTAACCTAGGAACCTCCCCACACTAAAGGATGATGGCTTGGATATCAGTGGCTACTGTGTGTTTCCCTTATGGTTGTTCTGAATTCATTGGCATAAGCCCTAATGCTGATATTGTAGAATGTAATGGTATTTGGAGATAGGGCCTTTAAAATGGTGGTCAAATTAAAACAAATTAGGATGAGCCATAATCATCTAATCTGACTAGATTTTTAATAAGTAGAGAAAACTTTGAACACTCAGTGAGATATCAGTGAAGAGTGTGCAGAGAGAAAACTGTGAAAAGCAGAACGCATCCATCTGCAAGCCAGGAAGACCCTCATCCAGGATTAAACCAGCCATTGCCCTGCTCTTGTACTTTGAGTCTACAGAACTGGGGAAAAAATTCTTATGGTGTAAGCAACCTGGTACTAGGTATTTTGTTTCGATAGCTCTAGCAAACAACTATAACTTAAAAAAATAACTGTTTTTCTTTTTCCAGTTCTTATGTCTGTGATGTGTGTGGTAGGGGGCTGGTTTGAATGATAGAAGTTTTAATTTTTTTCAGTACCTAGATATAGAGACAAAGAAAACCCCCATGGAGCAGATAGAGACATTCTGGATCATTCTGGAGCCCTGGGACTTTGAGTTGATATAGTAAGCATCTGTCAGGTTTTTCTTGAGGAAACCATTGAGTATATTCTGTATTTTAGAAGAAAGATGATGGATATCTTGTGACAAGAAGCTTGGGTGTGACAAATAAAGCTCACCAAATTTTCCATGTGTTCCTCTAGATTTCCTTTCCAACGTTTCTTTGTCCCAAAGAGTCTTCTTATTGTTCTCAACAATTAAATCGCTCTTTCTATGCTAGTGTGAGCCATTCATGCCCAGGGTCAAGGGATGGGCAAGTGCATCCATTCTGAGGAGTACATATCCCAGGACATGTGACTTGGTTTGATTAAGGAAGTATAAGGATTAATGATGGTATTAATTTTTATAGTCTTCTTTAGTTATAGACAAGGAAAAAAGCTATGAAAATTTCAAGTATTTAAACAATAAAAGTCATTGGTTCATTAATCTGATAAGGAAAACATGAAAATCATCCCCTATTAAATGATATTTGCTTTCTCTCACCCTAATATTAAATGATATTTGCTTTCTCTCACCCTAATGTGTGCATGCATGCACACACACATGTGCACATGTTTGCGTGTGCAGACACACACACTTGTCTATTTGATAATAAAAGTCTAAACAAGGGCTACAGGAATACTTCAGTCATAGTGCAATTGTCCCTCAATCCTTAGTGTCAGGAAAGGAAGAGAGGAAGAAAGAATAAAAGAAAGAAAGGAAGAATGAAAGAAAGAGGGAGGGAGGGAGGGAATGGATGGAAGGTAGGTAGGAAGGAAGAAAGGAAAAAGGAAAGCAAGAATGAAAAAAGAGGGTAAGATGGAAACGAAGGAAGAAAGGAAGAAAAAAGAAAAAGATAAGAAAAAAGGAAAGACGTATGCTGAGAAGGAAAGAAAGAAAAACCCAAATCAGCAATCCCATTCATAATTATAGTTCCAAACAGCTCCAAAAGATGGACACTCTGAAGAAGGCAAATTTAAACATAAACATTGGCAAACACTCCTGTTTTCCTGATAGATTCTACTGATTTTTGCAAATTTGTAAAAAAAAGAAAAAACTCACAATTTTTGGAGGGTTATTTTTCATGTAGTTCAGGTTTCTACAAATTACTCCCTGCAAGCCAAATTAAATTTTATTGAATTCAGTCATACTTATTTCACTTACATATCACCTATGTCCATTTTTGCTGGAATGGTAGAGTTACATTGTAGCAGCAGGCCCCTTATGGCCTGCAAAGACTAAAACTTGATTCTATGACCCTTTATAGAAAGGACTTTATTGACCCCTCATTAAGAAGACTGATCTCAACATGTAGAAAACTGTTTCTCTAACCTGTCAGATAAACTATATCTACCCTTTTCTCTTGGTCTAAGGAGTAAGTCTGAATAGAAAACAAAGAAACATGCTACTTTTTGCTTCTCTCTCTCTGCCATCTGATCATTTCAAGTCTATTATGCTGTCATCTATGAACCTCCTATCCCGGAGTTATGCCCTTTTTCCTTTCCATACCAAATACATGTGTATGCATCTATGGCAAAATCTGTCTTTATAAGGGCCAGAAGCTGGGATGTCATCAAATTATCGCGACATAACTTCTGGATCATTTTGTAAAGGCTCAAGGGAAAAACAAGATTTTGCAGTCTCTGATTTTTGACATAGCCTCACTCTTAGCACTGAACTCTACTCATCATCATAAACTTTCCTCATGCAATCTCCAAGATGGACAAATATAATATGCTATTTGCCTAGAAACTGACAGGTAATGGATACTTTTTACTGAAAATTTGGCTTTACATGTGCCTGGTAGTGTGGTCTGCTGGACTGATGGTGCCTTTATACAGCTTCTTGGATGTTTAATGAGAAATAATAGGCCAGTAAGAAGTATTCAAGCATCTAGTTTGATTGCTTCTGAATCACTAGCTACTATATGCAATGGGATTATAAAAATGGCTTTGGAGCTTTGTTTCAGTTTATCTATAGGCTGTGAGGAGTCCTTGAAACACTATGGATTTTAATTGCTTAGAATGCCTATCTAAAATGAACCCGTAAAAAGTAAATTTGATGCTTTCCCTTCCTTGTGCAAGCAACCGTTTTGAAATAATAAGTAGGCAAGGGGAGAAAAACCTACAGCATTGTCAGAAGTGATGCATTCTACTTTATGAACCCTAAAGTAATGGATCTACAAGAGGAATAAGCAGGAGCCTGTTATTGACTGCACAGTCATTCTGTATCAGTTCACTGTGAACTGAAGTATCATTTCCTCTCTCATTCTGGCACCTGGATAATATTAAATTTGAACCTTTGATTTGATTGATACATCTCAGCAGCAGGACATTTAGACATTTGTGTCATAAACCCAAAATGAAATATTTTATATCACTGAACACAGCCCTGCAAGGAAGAGTAGTTAAAATCAAATGAAGTTAACATCAATTTTCCAGTTATTTAAAAATGTACACACCCAGGCATGGGTGTGCATATGCACACGCACCCCCCCTTAGAAATGCTCCCCTCTTTTTGTTTTCAAATGACATTTAGTAAAATCATAAAGTTTATCTAAAGAAGCTAAGGTGGCAGCATTAAATGCAATAAACAGGGACCTAGTTATATATGCAAAACAGGCACTCACAGGTGCAAAAAAGGTAATTGCTGGTGCAAAATATGCCATTACCTGTTTTGCATGCACAACTGCCTGATTTGTAAGGGCAACTTGCTGATTTTTTTCTTCCTCTGCATAATTTTATGCACAAATTAGTTGCTTTAAAAATTTGGCATCAATATTTCTCCTTTCTTGAACCTAAAATATATTATGTATTGAAGAGAAAAGTGTCCAAGTCAGTTAGCAATGCATATTCTGTCCATTTTTATTTGTTAAAATTAAAACACAAGAAGGCTCATTTGGAATCTTATTTTTCTTCCCTTGATAACAAGTATTTTCTTTCTTTCTTTTTCTGTTCTTTTCATTTTGGTCTAAGGCAGTGTGTTTCATTACGGCTTTAAAATCTGCTGAAGCCAGGCAGCAACTTGCCTGCCTATTAGTTCAGCTGAAGACCCATCATAGCAGTGCTTTATGCATTGTCTTGGGAACAATTCAGATATGCCATTCCCATAAAGCTGTTCTTAAGTAGGCAAAACATATTTAATGGTAGGGTTGTGGCACCCGGAATAGAAATACAATGGAAACTATAGGGATATGTACTTAGGATCCCTATTATTCACATGTGGTCTCTTGGGGATATGATATCCTGAGTGGACGTTCTAAGCATTGCTAATAAAGTGTTTGTCATCATCTGTGACAACCTCAGCCAAACTATCATCTGTGGCCAGCTAAAGGGCACTGTTAACAATAGCCATGATGCAAATGTAATGTGTACATACGTATACATCTCTTTAGTAAGAAACTTTTGAATAATAGTCACATTTATGGATAGAAGATAAAGCACCATGGGATTCAGGCATATATAGCCTAGTTATTTATGGGTTTAGACAGGTCAGACAATTTCAGTCTAATGGCATTTAACCAATGTTGACAAATGTGTCACAAAGATGATTTGAGAAATACTTGTGCAATGTACAAAAAGAGTAGATTTAAAGCTGGACCCCGGTGGCTCCCACCTGTAATACTAGCTGTTTAGGAGGCTGGGATCTGAAGACTGCAGTTCCAAGCTAGCCCAGGCAGAAAGTTCCAGTGAGACTCTTATCTCCACTGAAAAACTGGAAGTGGAGCTGTGACTCAAAGTAGTAGAGCTCTAGCCCAGAGCAAAGGAGGTCAGAGACAGCACCTAGAACCTGAGTTCAAGCCCCACAATGTAAAAAAGAAAGGAATAGATTCAATATCTCTTTTCTGTTCTCAATACAAAAAAATATTTCCAAAGCAAGGATATTTTTACTATTTATATTTCAAGTGCTCGTAGTGAGTCAAATTAAAATAGTCTGTGTCCGGTCCATCTTCCAGTTACACACTGTATAGTGTGTAATACAGTGTGTAACAACCTTTCTGTTAACATTCCTGCAGAATTTGATGTCCCTATAATATGTTTTTAAACATTGAACTGTGTGGTTTGACTTGGTCTCTTGCTGGCAGCTTCATTTAATAAAATGGTCTGCTCCCTTAGTTTAGAGAGAAAAAATATATATACATACACACACACACACACACACACACACACACACACACACACACATCCTGTCTACCAGCAATGGGATTTTAACTCAGGGTCTCATTCATGTTAGGCTGTTGTAATAGCACTGAGCCATATCTCCAGCCTAGAGTCCATGTGTTTTATAACCAGAAGGAATATCTACTCGTTTGTGGCATCCTGGTGACTATTTTTCTTATAAATGAATGAGTCTGAATTTCTGAGGTTTACAGAAAGAAGACCTTTTGTGTAAACCCAGATTTCTACTTCAAGTATCATCCTCACAAGGAATCTGCACCATCACCTGTCCTGCAGTGGCCTCTATCTCCTCCTGAGATGATGTGAGGTTGGTCTTCTCTGAGAGCTGTGATGAAATTATGTACAATGTTATCAATGAACTCCTTGCCTATAATTTCTATTTAGATACTTTTTTAGAGAAGTAAGCACATGAGCTCCAGGATTTTAACTTAATTTCCCTGTGACACAGTTTAGTTAATTTTATTCCACTTTTTGTTTTGTAAGAAGTATTGTGAGGGCAGAGTTGGGTCTTGTTTCTTTCAAGCAACTAACAATGTCAGTAGATAAGCTAATATATGAAAGAATACTGTATAAGATTCTTTCTTTCTGAATAATTCTTTATATATTGTCAAAGTGATGTACAGAGGGGTTACCATTTCATACATAAGGCAGTGAGTGGGTACATTTCTTGTACAATTTGTTATCTCCTTCCTCTTTCCCCCCTCCCCCTCTCCCTTCCCCTCTCCCCACTATGAGTTGTTCAAGTGGTTTACACCAAATAGTTTTGTAAGTAATGCTTTTGGAGTCGTTTGTCTTTTTATCCTTTATCTCTCAATTTTATTATTACCTTCCCCTACCTAGTTCTAATACAAGTATATACAGTATCCAGGGTGCTCAGATGAATACAGTGATAGCATGAGGACAACCACAGGAAAGGGATACAAGAGGAACACCAAAAAAAGAAGAAAAAAAAAAGAAGAAAAGCTATGGTTTCACATGGCATGTTGAAAATAATCCACTCCCTGCAAACTGAAAGAACATCAAGCCAGCCAAGCAGCAGGAAAACAGACTGTAGACAATTACAAGTAAACCAGAGGCTGGAAAGAAACCACCCAAACATGGAAAACTTTCGCTTCATATGTTTGTCTGTTTTTGTGGTTTCTTATAGTTTTTTTTAAACTTTTTTTATGTTTTATCTTTCATTTTGTGTTGTTTTTGTTTGTTTTTCTGTATTTTTCTTTGTTTCTCTTTTCACAATTTTTCTTTAAAACTACTTTCCTTTGACTAATATCTTTTCTCTTTTCTGTTGACTTTCTGTTGTAAATCATTATAATCTTGTTCTTTCTTCTGATTCTACTCTTTTCCACCTTTCCACTTCACTGAAACTAAACCAAAATCATCATCCCCATTCCTTTTACTCCATTCTCTTTACTTCTCCTAACTTACCCTCCTAAATTTACTCTCAGGACCTCCAGACTCCATTGACCCCTGGTTATTGGCAGACTAGATCGAGGGTATCCTTGCTCAATCTGAGTGAGTCAAAGGGGTTCATAGAGAAATCCCACCAGTCCAAAAAAACTAAATGTAAAAACAAATTTGCTCATATGGTTATAACAGTAAATAAATCACTACTGAATACAGGGCTCAGAATTGGTTGCTATATGAAAACTGTATTCTGCAAGGACACCAAATCTGCTTTTATATACAAAAAAGAGAGGGAAAGTATCTGTATATGGTTGTGAACTTCTAAGGTGCTTGTATAAGACTCTTGAGAAGCAAAGACTGGAGGATCATTGTTGAGGGTTCCCTGGACAAAAGGTGTAAGGCATTATCTCAAAAGCAAATTGGGGTTGGAATGACTGGTGGAAGACTGCTTGCTTAGTGAGTATAAGTACAATCTCTCCCACTACCTTCAGTGTCACCACCAACAATAATAGTTTGAAACAGTACTTTTTAACTTCTTATATGACAATAGGATAATACTTTCATAAATAGGCTACATAATGGTTATTTTTGTGCATCAATTTATTTGTGCACAGTATGCCCAGATTGTTTCTGGGTATGTCTGTCAAGGGGCTTATAGATGAATTAACATTTAAATTGGTGAGCTTGATGAAACAGATTGTCCCTCCAATGTGAGTGGCCATCATCCAAATCATTGAAAACTTAAATAGAAGAAAGGGAGGAAAAGGAAGACAGACTCACTTTCTTCCTGTCTGCCTGCTTGATCTTCTATCTTTGGAGTGCAATTTACCCTGGTTTTCAAACTTTCCTGGATCTCCAGCTTTCAAAGAGAAAGTTGTGGAATTTCTATGCTATCACATGAATCAATGTCCATAATAAATCTATGTATCTACATCTAGTCTATCATTTGTGTTTTTCAGAAGAACCTTCCTTAATTTAAATCTTTGTGAGAGTATAAAACATCTAGGTATATGATAAGATTTCTATTTTGGGAAAAATTATTATTTAAAATATTTAAAAGGGTCTAATCTCAAGGACAAAGGATACAGTGGAATCCATGCTGATGATTGAATCTACATATCAAAAAAGTTATCAACAGCCAAGGAAAATTTAAATTCTTTCTTTATCCAAATGAATGATTTTGGCCTTTTCCAAGAGATATTCAAGGATATTTAAGAAGAATTAAGTATTATTGAGTTACTCAATTTCAGGGAATTGTGAATAGAAAAATATGTCATCAACTTGAAGACTTGAAGGACAAAATAAATGTAATAGTACTAGAAATTATATGTGTGTTTTTTTGAAATAGTGTATTCCAACTAATTTCATTATTTTTCAAATGAAAACAACTCATACGTAAAAATTAACATTATTTAATTTTTATAGCAATATGTGACTGTTTCTGAAAAAATTACTTGACAAAAGAAACATTATTATGTAGCTCTATTAATTTTTTACTTGGAATACATGACTACCCTAAGTATACATTCTCTACAAGATCTGTGCCAGGTATGGAAAGCAATGTCTGTTTTATTATTTTAATAAACAGTTGGTTATGACATAGGAACAGTGCCACTGGAGGAATAAAAATTTGGAAATGAAGCCCTTTATCAAACAAGAAGTGATTTATAGCGGATCAATACATGTTTGCATATAAAAGTCACATCCATTGTGAGAAACACAATGGGAGTGCTGAATTCTGGAAATCACTCGTGGAAAATGAACATGTGAGAATAAAAGACACAAAAGACTCAAATAAAGGGAGCCAATTCTTTCTCAAAATATTGATTATGATTCAACACAACCATGAAAATTGGCTCTCTCTGTATGGGTATATGTACATTTGGGGGCATGCGCGCGCGCGCGCACACACACACACACACACACACACACACACACACACACACACACAAGCTGTTTGGTAGGAGGTTGTTTCTCCTCTGCTCTTTTTCTACTTTCATCCCTCTTGTAGAACCCACTTGAAGTGGATATGTAGACTTCACTCAGCTGTTTTCTGGGTTTGGTCCTCTTGTGCGCATATCTGGAGTTCTTATGTTATATATCTCACATCATGGAATCTCTAAGTAAGAAATCATTGTTAGTAAAGTTGACTTAGTCATTCCCCAGAAGAAACAAAGCAGGAAAGCGAGGCCAAAGAGTGTGGGAGTGCCTGTTGCTGGGAGTTGCTTGGAGATTGGGAGCTTGCCGCTGGAAATTCGCTGGTCATGTCGCATAAACAAATTTACCATTGGGATAAATACGAATGACGAGGAGTTCGAATACCGGCATGACATGTTACCCAAGGACATAGCCAAATTTGTCCCTAAAACCCATTTGATATCTGATTCTGAATGGAGGAAACTTGGCGTTCAACAGAGTCATTATATGATTCATGAACCAGAACCTCACATCTTGCTGTTCTGGAGGCCACTACCTAACAAGTCAAAAAAATGAAGCTGGAGAACCATTTTCAACCTCAAGCTTTACACAGCTGTCCTTCCCACCATCTTTCTCATAGCATCATTATGTTGCTTTCTTATTTCTCACTTTGATATTTAAAGGATGTTTGATACACTGTTTGAGTGTGCTGACAACTGCTTTGCTTTTTGAGTAGAGACACTACCACAGCCCTGCCAGAGGAGTGCTTTGTAGGTTACAAGCTCAGCTGAGTGGGATCTTAGAGGTCATGGGGTGCTCTGTATCCGCAGAGCACTTAGCACAGGGAGGAAGTGTCTTAAGAACCAGACCATGGCTGTACCAGGGATTGGGTAAACCGCTATTTTTTTTTCCTACTGGTTAGTGCATGTATGGTGACTAGTGGATTTATTTCTCAATGTATTGTAAGCTTCCCATTTTATGCAAGAAATCTGTTCTGTTTCAAGACTTGATTAAAGAGGAAGTTTTTATAATCTAAAAAAAAGAAACAAAGCAATTTTTTTTCCTACGAAATCATGAGGAAAGAAAGACCAGTCTTTTTAAAGATAAGCTTAGCTATGAACCTTTCTTCTTGTTCCACTGGCTGCTTGCATTTGGCCTGGCTATGAGCATATGATGGCTTCTGTTTGTTAGAGGAAAAGCCTTTCAGATAGTCCTTTTCCAGCTAATAGATCAGGCGGGGGTTGGGGGGAGGATGAGAGGCTGTGTAATCTAAAGGGAGAATAGTGAAAATCATAAAAGTTAACAGTAAAAGTTAAGATTCAGAGAAAGTAAGAATGAACCATTATTATGATTCTCTCAACCTGACAGTGTATATATTAAATGATACCTTACATGCTGGAAAGAGTGATTTTAGCTACAACAGCCAACACAGATTCATTCCTTTTAAATCTCCTATTATCTTAAACTTTTGCTGTGTGCTCATTTTGTTCTACTTTGTAGAATTGCCTCCATGCACTTAAATTTCTTTCACTGAATTGCAAATTCCTTGAAGATTACCAACATAGTGTGCCTTACTTCTCCTGAAAGCAATGTATCTAAGTAAATATTTGTTGAAATAAAAATAATACACATTATCAGTAAAAATTAATGAACATTATTGTGGATAAGAAATATGGGTTAGGATCTGTGAAAGAAAAAAATAACTTGGGAAAGTTTTATAGTCTAGATGGTAGCTGGACATAAACAAGATGCTTAATCACAGCAACTTGGGAAGCAAACATAGAAGGATCAAGGCCCCAAGCCCAATCTAGGTATAGATAATTAAATCAAGGAAGACTGGAGGCATGGCTTAAGTGTTAGAGTGAATCTCTTAAAAGCACAAAGTTCTGAATTCAACCCCTAGTCCTGCAAAACATACATACATACATACATACATACATACATACATACATGCATACATGCATACATACCTAAGACTAGTTGAGTTAACAAATATGTAGTATAGAAATACAAACCATAATAGGAGACAGCACCTTCTAAACCCCAAAGATTATTGCGAGGTATGTGAATTTCCAGAAGTGAGTCACTCCTCAGAGATGGGAAGGCTGAAGAAAGTATGGCTCCCTTGTATGTTTTGATTATGCCTCTAAAGAGGCAGCCTCAATTCCCTTCCATTTCTGTGATGATCACTGAATGGGATGCGATTCTTAGTTCAGGGATAGGCAGATTTATTTATGTTACAGTCTGATAAACAGACTTATAAATTTTAAAGCTATAGAATCCACTTTGGTAAGCATGTTTTCATGGGGAATTGTTGATAGGTTGAGAAAAGAACAGGCTCACCTCATTGGCATCAGAAAAGTGCACCATTTTCTTGTTTTGTTTCTGTTTATTTTTCTGGAGGGAAAAGGGAAGAAAGACCTAAGTCCCCTTAGCTGATAGCTAGGACAGCTTGGCTCCTCCACATCTCCTCTTGTCACTACTGCCAGTTCTTTTCCTGATGTTACTAGCTTAGCTGATCTACTGTCAAAAACATGCAAGGGAGACAACTTGAGTGGTTATTGGACCTGCTATTGCAACACCTAAGGCCAGCACAGGAGAGTATCTCTTGGCTGCTCATAAAATGATGCAAACCGCTTACTCCTATCGCCAGAAAAGGTGTTTGACAAAGGTATCTTGCAGGTGTTTGACAGGGGCATCTTGCACTAATTATGGCAGTTCCTTAGGCAAATGTTGAATTATGTTTGCACTAGTCCTAGACCTTCTACTGGGCCATCAGGGTTAGTATTTCCCTTTGGGCCAGGTGACAAGGGTCACCTACAGTTTGTGGAAGCCAGAAGTCTACCGCAAACCCAAACCTTTGACAAGACAGAACCTTTAGCAGCCAGAGTTGTGCTTCAATAGCAAGTTGTGGTGGTTATATAGCTTCTTCAACATGTCCATGGAGTATTCAAAGCAGTAAGAGTTGAAGAGGGTAGTCTGGCTGTTAGTCCTTCCCTTAAGGTTGCCAGAGCCCCAGGGAAAGGTACAGGAACTCTCAATTAGGAAATCAGATCACTCTGGCTCTGAACATCTCAGAACACTTAAAGGAAAACCAAACATTCAAAAAGGTGCTTAAGATAAAGGTTTATCATTAACATTAACTGTGCTTTAACAGCATTTAACAGTGCTCTAACGATGCTTACTTCCTGCCATAGTGCCTCAGGGAGGGGAGCATCCCTATCATTATAACCAAAGCAGAGGCTTTATCAGTTCACAGCTGAGAGTATCTTTGTGGGAACCTGGGAGTATGGCAAAGTTCTAGTACACACTGGATTTAAAAATGGATCCATTGCAGGGAATAAGAGGAACAATTTCATTTAATCTCTGTTAATTATCCTCCAGATAAGCACAGCTAAGTGTCAAGACTGGCTACCTCATCCACTCACAGTCTATCTTTTCTTCCTTGGAAGAAAATATGAGTCTAGTAAGAACTTGGTTCCCCTATCCTTGTGGATATCACCCAAGCAGCCACTTCCTCTTTGTCATACTGTAATAATTTAGGTGATCAATACAAAAGAGAAGCTGTAAGCTACTGAAAGCAGGGAAGAGAAGGCATAGTCCCTCCACGTTAGTCCATCAGGATGACAGGCCATTTGGGACACTTTTCCTGTAGACCCATCCCAACTGTCTACGGATATCTCAAACACTCTCTGGGCATGTTCAAAGACAGGGAAAGGAAGCATTTGACACAGATGGCTCAAATCTAGAAGACTATAAGAAGGTATAGGAGCTTGAACTCTGAGTACCACACAAGGGGAAACTGAGATTCTTAGCACACAGTCTGTCTCATCCATGTGAAAGGATGTCCATTTAACTAATTCTTCTTGCAGACTAGTCAAGAGTGGACTGTGTTGAAAGGAAAGTATGTCACCCATGAATCCTTTACCTAGCTAGGCTGCCTTACAGAAATAAAAGAGAAATCAAGTGACAGTTTAGTAAGTATATGACTGTTTAGTCCTGAATAAGTCAATCAAGTGATCAATTGGTAAAGAAATTCATATCATACATTGCCAGAACTGAAACTGGATCCATCTCTTAGATAAAATATGACAATCACTTCAACATAAGATCTGAAACTGAAAAACTCCAAGATTAAAGCATAGGGGAAAAGTTCTATGATCTTGTTCTTGGCAATAACTTTTATCATCTGACCTCAAAAGCACAAGCAACAAAAGAAAAGGTATGTAGGTATGACTATAGCAAACGAAGATGTTTCTTTGTCACAAAGGGAAAAAAAATGCAAAAACAAGAGAAGGTGAAATAGGAGAAGTCACTTGAGAATCCAAAATATGTAAGTATATTTTAAAAAAAGAACTTAATCTCATTATCATCATGAAAACAAAACCTTACTTCATCTGTGTTATCAAGAACGCCCAAATTAACAAGCATTGACAACAATGTGAAGGAAAGGAACTTATTGTTAATGGGAATGTACATTTATACATCCATTATGGAAAACAGCATGGAAGTTTTCCACAAATAAGGATTACCATATGATCCTTCAATTCTACTTGTGGATATCTATCCAAAGAATGGAAACGCATCTTGAAGAGCTCTCTGTATTTCATACTCATTGTAACATTATTCACAGAAGCTAAACTATGGAGATAGCTGAAAGTTCAGTCAATGGATGGATGAAGAAAATATGGAATATGGGCTCCATGAAATATTTAGTCTTCAAAAAAGAAGGAGATCCTACCATTTGTGATGACATGAATTAACCTAAAGAGCATTAATGAAATAAGCCAGGCATAGAAAAGCCAATAATAATTCATGATATTCTTATGTGGTATCTCAAAATGTCTAACGTGTAGAATCAATTTAAGGGTGACTATTGGTGTGTGGGGGGAGAGGAGTTTCAAAGGGTATAAACTTCCAATTATAACCTAGAGACCTAATATGCATCATATACTTGAAATTTGCCAAGAGATGTCTATCTTAAGTATTCTCTGCATGCACATACACACAAATACAAACACACAAACAATATATACACACAAAACTAACTATGTGAGTTCATAGATATGATAATTCTCTTGATTGTGGTAATCATTTGAATCCAAACCTCACGTTGTAGATTTTAAATACATGAAAGTTTTTGTCGATTATACCTCAGTAGTGATGGAAATATAATAGTGATATTAATATTGTTCTTATACAGAGTGGCATTCAGAATTAGCATCTTCTTTTTGGACTCCTTCTCAATATAAAATGAATGGCTCAATTCTTGATGGGTCAGCTGTCATTAAGCTGAGGGAATTGTTAAGCATTTCTTTTTTTTTTTTAGGATCTAAAGGCACTCAACTGCTAGAAATCCCCTCTGACACAGTTGCCTTAGTTTGAGCTAATTGGGTTGTATTGTATATAAAAAATTCAGATGAGGTATTGAAAACAAGACTTGAGAGTTTACAGAGGATACTAAAACTGGAGGCTGAGCAAATAATGAGGAACAAAACAATCAGACTCCAAAGGATTTGGATTGTATAAGTAATTGGATCAGCAGACGGCAAATGCAGTTCAGTGCAGGAAAATGTAAAATAGACTTGAAGCAAAAGAAACAAACTAGGGAATGTGTGCTAAATGGAACAATCATCCAGAATGCTGACCAGGAAATGGAAAGGAGGAGCCATTATAAAACATAAATCATAGCAACTCTTAGCTTATGGGCAATTCTATTGTTCTATAATACTGCCAGAAAAATATACATGCATAATATCATCTATACTGGGAGCTTTCTGTATCCTGTGAGGATTAGAAGTTTGTTCAAATTTCAACCATAATACCACTCAGTTTTATAAAAATACCCTTCAACAAAAATGTTAAGGTGTGGCTCTTCTGAGCACACATCTTTTTCTCTTCTTTGTTTAGGCATATGCATATTATTCTCTAATTATCCTTCTCAGAAAATGTCGGGAACATTCAGAACAATGTTTTCAGGATATGTTACTAATTGCCCTATATTTCACCTTGTCAGAAAAATCCCTGGAGGATTCACTTAAGGGGCTCACTCTCCATTTGCCCCGTTCCCTGAAGATAGAATGTAGTTTTTTCAAGGGTTGGAGATCAACTGCTTGGTAAGATACAGTTATAGAGCATTATAGATGATGCATTTAATTGTGTGTGTGTTTGGATGTGTGTGCATGTAATGTGTATGTGTGTGTACGTGTGTGTGTGCATGCACACATACATGCACACACAGAATTCCCTGGGTGTCTGGTTTTAAAAAGGGAAATGTGTACATGCCTTCCCCAGAGGCTGCCAATTGCCCTATTTAGGAAGCACCCTGTTAATTTGCTATAGGTCATCTTTGGGACATATTTTTTGAGAAACAAGTAGCTGAAAGATAGGAAGAAAATGTGAAAACAGCATCCAATCCTAGTCCCTTTGTCTCACCTTCTTCATCAAGAAATGGGTATCATAACTTCTAGGACCACTGATACAAGGACTAATGAAATAATATGGGAGTTTGCAAACATAGACTAAGATAAAAGGCTTTTCAAAATGCACTATAGGCACAACTCTAATTCTGGATTGCAGCCTGCTTTTCAATGGATGACTGAGGCAGCCATGACCACCCAGCTGGAGTCAGATCCCCCTTTTCATTGATTGCCACAGGACTTCTCACCCATAGCTGATCTCTGCAACCAAGCAGGTAGCAAAAGTAGTAGGTGTTTCCTTTGTGCATTTTCAAAAAGTGCTAACAGAAGGTTACTAACTGTGTTCATAGTTTTGTTACTGCCAGGGAACAGCATTGTGAATAGTGGTCTTCAGTGTGTAGATCTAGCTGCATACCCTATGGTCAGTACTTAGCTCCAGCTTTTGTTATTGAGAATGAGAATGACTTCTACTGGCCTGATAATCACATAATGACCACCCTTCATCCACTACTGAGACCTGTTTTTCATCTGGAGAAAGTAAAACTGAAGTCTGTTTACAAATCAAAACTGAGCCCATTCAGCAGAGTAGCCTGTGAAATCAATTCATCTCCAGAATATGTGAAAATTGCCATAGTTCCTTTCTTATTGAAATTCTGTATTAGCCAGGCAGTTCTCATCTAGAGTGTGACAGTTGTTTGAATTGAATTAAACAATGGTAAATCCCAAAACAATATGAGTCAGCTAAATGGAAGCATCCTCAGACATTGTTCGTTAGGGTGAGATTTACCAGAAACAGAACAGAGTGTAGACCTTGCTTCTTCAACTCTAGTTTTGTTCCATATGCCTCCCTTTGGAACAATCTGTGAACGTGGCTACTGTGTAATGAGCTGAGCAATAAGTTAGGTGTTTAAAAAAGATTTTTTTTCAGGTGCTTTTTTGTATTCATGATAGATTCCCAACACCAAAAATCAATCTCAATCAAAGCAGCAACTGAGTTTATCATAAATTATCATGAAAAGGTTTTCTGCTGAGTAGATGGTTAATTACTATCTAATTTGAATAATTTTGCATATTAATGAGAAATGGATGAAAATCATCTTTAGATTCTTAACTTCAGCTGAGAAACCCATGGAGATAATGGCTCCTTTTTAAAAGGCATGTGATCTGTTACTACAGGAGATATGCTTTGTTTTTTTCAAAAATTTACTGACTGGTTTTAAGTAGATTAATGGATTAGTGTTTTGTCATTAAAAAACTATATGCTAAGTAAAAAAAAAAAGAAAACTCTGTTATTTGACTCTCTAGCCACTAGCTTCTTGCCAGGTAAGAAAAATGAAAAAATAGATTAAGAATGTGTTAAGGAAAAGTCTTTGTCCTTCAAAATTCATGGATAAAGATATTTGTATCTTTCTGATTCCAAATGTATATTTAGGAATTGCAGCTTTTGTCACCTGAAGTTCTGTACATGTTTGTTTACAAGTTGTATTTAGATCTAGAATATATATATGCAGACTAAAACAGGGTCTACTCTTAAAAATGATTACTGTATTCTACAAATTGAAAAGTAACTGACAATTGCCTCAGGCCTCAGAAATTGTTGCCAGCCAGAAGTCAAAAGTCACTTTTATAAAATGTCCTTGAAGCCTACTTTAGCATTGCAAACAAAGGATACTATTTCTTATATTTTTGTACCCATTTAGGCAAGATAATTTAAAGAACAAATGACTTACCAACTTCTAGCTTTCTTTGGGTTTATCTTTTAATTCATGTGCAAAATGCTCCTCTTTGCAACATATATTTAGCTAAACTTCCTTCCCTCATAGTGCAGAATCTTCCATTATCTTATAATTCCATGAGCTCCAGACTTTATCCAGGATTTATTGCAGAGGAATGTAGACTAGTCATGATGAAATAAATTGGATAAGTATTTGCATACTTTTTGAGTGACAACAAAACACTTAACTGGAGGGCATTAGTATAATAGCGCATTAACCGTAACTACTCAGAAGTCTGAGATCTGAGGGTGGAGTTCAAACCCAGCCTGGGCAAATAAATCTGACTCTTATCTCCAGTTGGCCATCAAAGCAGAGGTGTGGCCCAAGTGGCCTTGAGAGGAAAATTTAAGCACAGTATAAGGTTCTGAGTTCAAGTCTCAGTACCAACACACAAACCCACAGACAGACACACACACACAGACACACACACACACAGACACACACACACACAAAAAGACAAGTCTAGTCATATCAACATATACCATATAGCCCCAAATTGATTTTCAAAGCCAACAGACATATAAGGATCTTCTCCTCCCCCTCCTTCTCCTCCTCCCCTTCCTCCTCCCCCTCCCCTCCCCCTCCCCTTCCCCTCCCCCCTTCCCCTTCCCCTTCCCCCTCTTCTCCTCCTCCCCCTCCTCCAGACTTTCTGTTCTCTCTTGACTTGCTTTCTGTTGGCTTGAGCCATACCTCCAGCCTAGCTTTTTGCCTTTTAATTTGGGATATAGAGTCCCACAGACTCCTCTTCCAGATCTCAGCCACCTGGCCCCCATAGGAATTAATTTTTAAAGATAACATTGCTTGGCATTCTATTTTATCACATTGAGTCAGAATTGGATAGCATGGACTCTCACTGGTGCACATTGGTTTTAGGACACAATTACAGAGCTCAATAAACACCTTAGAATTATTTAGCTCAGTAGTGTAAAAAATAGAAAAGTTTTCCCTTGAGTCTAAAGAACATATATTTTACTTTACAAAAAAATTAACCACATCAAGAGAAATTGCTTATGTGGTTGTTTTCATAAGCAATCCCAAACTTGCTCCATCCACTCAACCTATTGGAATGGTCAAGACCTTTCCAGCCAGAAAATGAAGAAGATTTAATAAATAAATATAAGACTAATAGGCTCTAAAAGTGGTATTGACAATGCATTATCCAAAGAAAAGTCTGGGAGAAAGGCAAGTCATTTTAAAAAGAACTAAACACCCTGATGTTTCCAATTGAGCCATATGCCAGGGTAACTCTCAGGATAAGAAATGAACTATATTTTAAATGCACAAAGTAGGATATTTAAAAAATATGAAATCAAGAGTGGCATTAGCATGAGCTGTCCACTCCCCCTCTCCTCCTTCTGGTCTTTTCCAGTCTCCTTTGCCAAAGAACTGAGAATGAAGTTTTGAAAGCCAAAGATATGGAAAGAAGACAAAATAAAGCTGGGAGGGTTTTGGCGGAATTACATGCTTAACATACTGCAGCATTTCTTTAATATATTTAAATAGTCCTGTGTCATCACTTGGTGGCTTTCCTTTCCGACAATTTGCAATATATTTTGTTTTTCTTTAATTAAGCTTCACATGTTGGAATTAATTACTGCTGGGTAGTTGAAATCTGTTGGGCTAATTTTCAGTTTTAGTAGAACTTGAAATCTATATTCACCTCTCAAGCTACCAAATTATATTTGTTTCTTTCTACCTTCTAGATTATGACTATATAGGGAAAATGCAAGGTGTGATTGTTATATAAGATGACTGCTTCTGTGAGACTCATGAGTCTCTATGAAGTTTCTATATTATAGAGTTGTGTTTGAAACATAAAGGTTGTACATGTATTTTTTAGAAAGGATCCAAGATCATTCTCTCTCCTAACCATTAACATGAAGCTGTATAAATATTACATTTTCCAAAAAGATAATTGCTATGAATATTATCTATTGAAGAAATTTAATATGGCAAATTGAAATTGTTTTGAAATAGCTGGAGATCATAACCAAAAGCTAAATACTCAGAGGATTGGGAAAAAATTTTGTAAGGACTTGGTCTAAAGTAGGAGAGCACCCAAACTTCCAAAGTATGAATTAAGATTTGGCATGCCTAATTTTAAATAGTATATATGTCTACATATACTAATGAAATAAATTGCTCTCACATGCACAGTGATGTATATAAGCAGATTTTATCTTTCTTGGAGAGAGTTGTATTAATATACAGCCAGAAAGATGATTGGAGTCTCAGATTACCCTATGGCTGACTGGCAGATAAGGTCTTTGGTTACCTGAATTTATATCCTTCATTTCCAGTCACACCATAATTATTCATCATTAAAATTGAAAAGGAAAACATAGACACTGAAGAGGGGCAGCTGAGTAACTGACAAAAGGACCCATGGCTCTACCATTCTCTTTTCTCTGCAGATTGCTTTTTGTATTTAAACAAATTCTATACAATATTCTTAGTATTTTTCCTCTAAGCTATTTAATTTCCTGAATTATTTATGGTTGTTAATACTCCTGACCAAATTTTAGCAGGTAGTAATTGTATTCCTAATTTGGAGATTCCACATTGGAATTGTTTGCACATGCTTTTTCTTTGACCGCTTCATTGATTAAACCTTCTAAAGTATTTTTTAAAAAATATGCATTGCTACATTGGATCTTTAAATAGCCTTAGGAAGCCAGTATTGTTAGGATTTATATTTTGCAAATAAAGGCCAGAGAACTCAAGTTACTTGGAGTGTAGAAGCTGAAGTTTTATATCCCCCATCTGTCTGTTTCAAGCCAGGGTACTACTGCCCACTTCAGGAAGTGCTCTGTTCTCCCAGGATTGGTACACCACATGGTCTGAGCTTCCTCGTGTAGGAACTGTGTTGCTTTGGCCAAGAAATTAATTAGATGAGTGCTAATTTTCTCATCATTAGTCAGGGTTAGTGACCACAGGGATATTTTTAAAATAATTTTTAAAAATAACTTGACCAATAATACCATATATAAACAACTTTTAAGAACAGTGTTCATGTAATGATTGGATTGGACTAAGGAGAATGGATATGATATAGTGAAAATTGAAAATACATGGATTATCCTGGAATTAATATCACTGGTTTACAGACCCATAGCTCTAAAGGAGTTATCCTAAGACAGAAATTATTTTTTGCATTTATTTAATTTATTTTTTCTTATTTATTGTCAAAGTGATGTACAGAGAGGTTACAGTTTCATACGTTAGGTATTGGATACATTTCTTGTACGGTTTGTTACCTCTTCCCTCATTACCCCTTCCCCCTCCCCCTTTCTCTCTCTCCCCCCATGAGTTGTTCACTTGGTTTACACCAAACAGTTTTACAAGTACTGCTAAAACAGAAATTTTTAAGTAGAGTTATTTGTTTCTTCGTGTCATGAGAAGCTTTGAAAATCATTAATGATTCCCTAATGCAGCTTGACTTCCTATGACAAATAGAGTGGATCACTGTCAACTGTTTTTAGTAAGACATCAGACACTGCTGTTTTCTTTTGCTCACCTGTTTAGAGGTGGTACAATTTCCACAGTTTCTTTTTTTCTCAAATTATCTATGCCTGTGAGGATGTCTGTACTTCTTTTTTGCTTTCTAGTTTGGTTACTGAATTCTTTAAATACATGGTGATAGTATATGACAAAACGTGGCTCTTTGAAATTCAATCTCAAGCTCTGAATGCCTGGGCCCAATCTTCAACAAAAAAATCAAATGACATAATTGTTAGGTTATAAATGCTTTCATATTTGCTAAGTGTTCTTAGTTTTATGTAGAATCATGTGCAGTGAATTATTATGAAGTTTTCTAAGCAAGTGCTCTACCATTTGAGACATTTATGATGTTTAGGCTGTTTTTCTATATAGGGTCTCATTTTTGCCTCAGTTGGCTGGGAGCCACAATCCTTTTACTTATGTTTTCCACATAGCTTGGATTACTAGAACAGGCTACCACATGGGTCATTTGGTTAACATGAGGTCTCACTAACTTTTTTGACTACTCTGGCCTCAAATAATAATCCTTTCAATCTCCACCTTTTAAGTAGCTGATATTATAGGCATGAGCCACCCTTAAAGTTTTACAATAAACAGAACTTACATTAATACTTGGCTTAGTTTTTAGTACATTTTTAACTAGGCTATATGTTGATCTTTTGAAATTTGACATAGCTAACAGTTCCTATACAATGCTAGAAGTTTTAGAGAACAATCATTTTATTTTTCCATTTCTAATTTGTCATATATATACACACATATATAACATAGTTTGTTTGACCATACAGTTTTAACAAAAACAAATGCAACACAAACACTTCTGTAAACTTGCACCATTTTTGTGTGAAGAACTTGAAATAAAAATAATCAACAGTAAACACCACCACCACAGCTGCAGTCTTAAATATTTTATAATCCAATCAAACCGTTTGAGTAGTAATGCATTTAAATGTTGTTATGGAATCCCCTCCAGACTTTTTAAAATGGTTACTTTGTTCTTGGGTTCGCTACTTATGAAATTCATAAGAGATGACAGTTTTTAATAATAGAACATTTGACTTAGCAGTGTTTCCTTTTGCTTCTCAACATAATCTAAAATTTTCGGGTTTAACTTTCAGAGGGACTCAACAGCAAACAATTCTTTTATTAATGAACATATATACATCTGTTGTTGCTGCTGTAATGAAAATTATCTTCAATGACAAGTTTCACCTGAGTCATTTAGCATCTTTGCAGATACCTGGATAAAGCAACAGTTTTACCTGAAAAATGTACCAGGCTGAAACCACATGTGGGAATTCATGTATAAAAGCCCCAGAGAAGAGGTTGACTATAATTATGATATAATGCTTAATACATAGGTTAAAAAATTGGAGCTTGTTAAGGTGGCTCAAGTTCATGAGACAGAGATCAGGGCATTGTGATTTGAAGCTACTCCGAGTATAGAAGTTTATGAGATTCCTTGTCAATTCATAGCTAGACATAGCAGGTTAGCACATCCCACTTATCCCACTGTGTGGAACAAACTTAATGACAGGGGGCAATGGCACCTCCCTTCCTTCTGGCAACAAAGGGAAGCACAAATAAGCGGATCTTAGTCTAGGCTAGTATGGTCATAAAGCAAGACCCTATGTTAAAAATAACCAACACAAAAGGTTACTGGCGGAATGGCTCAAGTATTACAATGCTGTTGAAGAAGTGCCAGGCCCTGAGTTCAAGCCACAGAATCACAAAACTAAATAAATGAATAAATAAATAAGGAATTGAGAAAGAATCCTAAAATAGGAGTTGATATTAATGGAAGTCTTACTATGCATTGTGTTTTGAGAGCAAGTATTTTTTTACAACTCATGTTAGAATTTTATGAGATTGCTCCACTTTTTCAATGAAGAATAGAAGAAATGGAGGTTAAGAACCACATATAGCAAACACTGGTATCTGGATTGTCAGATCAGAGTCACCTGTTTCTGTACCAGTATGCACTTACTTAATTGTACACATATGGCTACTGGACAGAGAACACTCATTTTCAGAGGTGAGTGTTCTTAAGGTGTTAAAACTTGAATATTCCACAACATGGATTTTTAATCCATGGATTTTAAATAAATTAGATTCTTTTGTCTTTAATATGGTAAGATGATCAAATATCCTGAACTCCATAATTTTTTGTTCGACTTAAAATGAAAAATTGTAAATTGACATTACCTTATTGGGTTGGCATTTGCAGAGACAAGCTAATAATTTATGGTTGCCACATTTTAACATGATTCATTCAACAGAGGATCTGCTACATATCACAGTTACATAACATTGGGCACTATTAAAAATACTTTAATTTTTGAAAAACCATGTAGAAATAACATTTGAAGAAAATGTGCAAGAAGAGAAAACAACATGATGGTTTAGTCCTACCAAGGAACTTGATAATGTAATCTTTAGCTGATGAAATATTGGGGCAACTATTTTTAGCACATGTTAGTGTAGGGAGCAACAAGGAAAGCATTTTTATAGAGAAACATTTAACCTTCACATGACCTTTACAAAACATCAGTTTGCAATCAGTTGAGTTTTGAGAACTTGGGAGTTTTCAATGATCTAAAGCCCTATATTGGAAAATAAATAGGAAGACCAAGATTGAATCCTGAGACTCACTCACTGATGTGTTCTGGCTACTTGCTGCTGATCTTACAATGTATATATCTGAGGGCTGGGAATATGGCCTAGTGGCATGAGTGCTTGACTCATGAAGCCCTGGGTTCGATTCCCCAGCACCACATATATAGAAAACGGCCAGAAGTGGTGCTGTGGCTCAAGTGGCAGAGTGCTAGCCTTGAGCAGAAAGAAGCCAGGGACAGTGCTCAGGCCCTGAGTCCAAGGCCCAGGATTGGCAAAAACACAAACAAAACAAAAAACAACAACACACACACACACACACAAACAATCAGTGTGGACAATGTATATATCTGAGTCTGTTTGGACTGCTGTAGGAACAACACCACACACTTAGTGTTTTAAACAGCAAAATTATAACTTACAGTTCTAAAATCTGGGCAGCTGGAGAGCAAGAGGCTAGTAGGTTTGTTGCCTTTTGGTGCAATATCCATTTTCTGGTGCTTAGACAGGTGTTTTCTTTCTTTTCTTTCTTTCTTTCTTTCTTTCTTTCTTTCTTTCTTTCTTTCTTTCTTTCCTTCTTCCTTTCCTTCTTTCTTTCCTTCCTTCCTTCCTTCCTTCCTTCCTTCTTTCCTTCCTTCCTTCCTTCCTTCCTTCCTTCCTTCCTTCCTTCCTTCCTTCCTTCCTTCCTCCCTCCCTCCCTCTTTCTCTCTTTCTCTCTTTTTCTTTCTTTCTTTCTTTCTTTCTTTCTTTCTTTCTTTCTTTCTTTCCTTCTTTCTTTCTTTTTCGTTCTTTCTCTCTTTCCTTCCCTCCTCCCTCTTGCCTTTCATTCGTTTGTTCGTTCATTCATTCTCTCTCCCTCTCTTCTTTCTGAGTCTTTACATGGCAGAAAGATTGAGGGATCTTCTTGCAATTTCTCTCTCTCTCTCTCTCTCTCTCTCTCTCTCTGTCTCTCTCTCTCTCTGTATGCTAGTATGGGACTCGAACTCAGGTCCTGGTAACTATCCCTTATAATTTTTGCTCTAGGATGACACTCTCGTACTTAAACTGGTTAATTGGAAATAAGGGTCTTACTGACTTTCCTGTCCAGGATGGCTTCAAACTATAATTCTCAGATCTCAGCCTCCTGAGTAACTGGGAATATAGGCATGAGCCACTAATGTAGGGCTGGTGCTTCTTTTACTAGGTCCCTAATCCTATTCACAAGAGTTCCTTCTTCTTCTTCTTCTTCTTCTTCTTCTTCTTCTTCTTCTTCTTCTTCTTCTTCTTCTTCTTCTTTTTTTTTTCAAATTTTTATTATCAAACTGATGTACAGAGAGGTTACAGTTTCATACGTTAGGCATTGGATACATTTCTTGTACTGTTTGTTGAGTTCCTTCTTCTTGACTTCGTTATATTTCAAAGGTTTTATTTCCTTCTATGATCATATGGGGGTTAGGATTTCAATGTATGAATTTGGGAGAGCTCAAGGCTTTACAACCTCCACAGGAGTAAATGCATTTTCCATCTTAATATTTGTGCGGTTGAATTCTGTTGTCTTATTTTTCCCAATATCCAAAAAACTATTGGGTTCCATAAGATATTCTTGTAATAGAATTCACAATTGTTACAAGCACATCAGTAATATTTAACTGAATCATAACAGCTTTATGTCTTGTTCATGATAGGCAAAGTTTGTTACTTGGTTAAATCCTAAAAAGTACAATTATAACACTTCCTGATTCTCTCCAAGTAATCAGATTCTGGTCTGACCTGATTTTCAGATTTAGGTCCAGTTTGTGTATAATTAAATGTTCACAAAACTCCAATCATACTCACAAATGTATGTGATTATCAGTGTTAAGTCTCCCGGCTCAGTGATGTGTATGAATTATGCTAATAACTCCATTAGGTTTCCCCAGTCTTGTATGTTCCACTTTCCTTCTTTCCTATTATTTATTTCTTTCAATAAACCTGGGAAACTTCTTAAGATGAAAACAAAAGGTGGAAGTCTAGTTAGAAACAAGCAATCTATGATGATGGATGTAGCTTGTAAGTGCTGTTTTCTTTTTCAACATTAGAAAGCAATATCACCATGTCTTGTTCATTGCCCAGCACATTCCGATATTTTCCTGTACAGAAATTTAGCTAATCTGAAGTGGTAAGGGTAATTGTTTTTCCTAAACTGTGATGTACTAAACATTGTTACCAAAAATATTATAAAAAAGTTGGAGGGTGGGGCTATATATCTTTTGGACACACTAACTGTAGAATATCTGAACTTATTATTATTTCTTCCATGTTTTCCTCTTTTTTATTATCATTTGTTAACAAATGATAAATGTACAAAGAGTTTTATTGTGGTATTTCCATGTATCCATGTAATACAGTTCATTCAAATTTGCTCTTTCTTATCCCCTGCCTTCCTTTTCAACAATTTTAATGGTCTTCGTACTTATATTTTCATACATGTCTGTGAAGTATTGTGTTCAAATTCAACCATCCATTATCACTTCCCAAGGCCCTGTTTCTGGGCACTGCCAGACTTAACTCTAGTCTCTGAGTTTTAGTCTCAACAGTGTGTCAGTCCTGAGGAGTATGAGGACAGTGACACCTATGTGAGATTCTCAGTGGATCTCACCCAGTCTTTTGTGCCTGTTCAGTGTGCAAGGCCTGGCTTTAGAGTCTATAGAAAGCTTCAGTCTCACCATTACCACAGCCTTACCATCACTCAGGTGTTTACTGAGCAACTAGTCCATAACAGACTAGGTAGTAAGTACTTAAATAAAACAAGTACTTACCTTTCCCCTCAGTCCTTTTATGTTAGCAATATTATAAAGAAACAGATTGAAGGAAGCAAAAATTTAAAAAGTCAAATAATCAGTAAACAGGAAAAGCAGGGATCAAACCTAGATCTGATTGATTGTTAACTTCACAGATCTTTCCATGATCTATTTGTCTTCCAAATCTATAGAGATGATCTGTGAATAAATTTCTCCTGGAGCATAAATGGATTGGGATGTGACTGTCAAACTCCAGAGCTCATCTTCCTATGTGCTGAGAATTAGCATGGAGAGTGAGTCAACACTATAGAAACAGCTGTGTTTTGACCAATGATGGATGGAGTCTTCATGGGACTGTTTTGCTTTTTATTTTCTCCTATTTCATCCAGGTTTTTAATACTATGTGCCTATTTTACTTATTAGGCTAATCACTTTCCTCCTCTCCCTCCCCCTCCCCCTCCCCTCCCCCTCCCCCTCCCTCTCCCCCTCCCCCTCCGCCTCCCCTCCCCCTCCCCCTCCCCTCCTCCTCCTCTGCTTGCCAGTCCTGGGGCTTGAACTCAGGGCTTGGGCACTGTCCCTGAGCCTTTTTGTGGTCAAGGCTGACTCTCTACCACTGGAGCCACAGTGCCACTTCTGGCTTTTTCCAAGGAGTTTATTAGATATAAGAGTCTTATGGAGGGGCTGGGGATATGGCCTAGTGGCAAGAGTGCTTGCCTCCTATACATGAGGCCCTGGGTTCAGTTCCCCAGCACCACATATACAGAAAATGGCCAGAAGGGGCGCTGTGGCTCAAGTGGCAGAGTGTTAGCCTTGAGCAAAAAGAAGCCAGGGACAGTGCTCAGGCCCTGAGCCCAGGTCCCAGGACTGGCAAAAAAAAAAAAAAAAAAAAAAGAGTCTTATGGATTTTCCTGCCTGGGCTGGCTTCAACCCATCATCCTCACATCTCAGCCTCCTGAGTAGTTACAATTATAGGCATGAACACCTGTGCCTGGATGATTTGTCATTTTAACCTAAAATAAACTTGTATATTTTTGGTTAATGGACTATGTGGATTTCTTCTAATCTTCCATATGCCTCCAATCAAAGTTTATAGTCAATTTTTTTTTTATATTTCACAAAGCTTCTAGAAATCTCTGAACATATTCAATAGTCAGCATAGGAAATGGTCTAAATGGAACTATTCAGCAGGTCAACAATTCAACACTCTCAGAAAACAGGTGATATCATTTCTCACACAGAACTCTAAGATAGATTTCCTCATTAAAAATCTATTAAGAGTTAGAAGAAATTTATTAAACAAATTATTACAATTTCAGGGCACAGCTAAAAAGTGAATTAAAGCAAAGGTAAAAATAGCAAAAGGAAAAATATATTTCATGACTAAAAATGAATTTCTACTTCATACAGTGAATTTATTCAAGGCTAATTATTTCTCAAGCATTTCAGTTTAGGAGCTTATTTTTTTTTAAATCATAAACTAGTAATCTATGGTTTCTATCCAGTAATATTTTGGCTACAGGCTTTTCTTTCTATGAAAGAAAAACATTCATACATAAACCCAGGCCAGCTACTCCCATTGTATATATTTTGTCATAAATATTAATCAATACAAATCAGAGTACAAGAATGCATACATTTCTCTCTTTCTTAATAGTCATGACAAGACTTCTGATAACTTTGATGTGTTTCATATTTTTAAATAGTCCTTCCTTGTTTGACATGTGATAGTTTTAAAATTTTTGACATTTTTCTTGCTTTATATAAAATCAAATAAATTTAGAAAGCAAATTACACATTGTGGCTTCATGGAAAACTACTTTGAAAATCTATTATTTATTTATTTATTTATTTATTTATTTATTTATTTATTTATTTATTTATTTATTTATTTATTTATTTATTTATTTATTTATGGCAAGTCCTGGGCCTTGGACTCAGGGCCTGAGCACCTTCCCTGGCTTCTTCCCGCTCAAGGCTAGCACTCTGCCACCTGAGCCACAGCGCCTCTTCTGGCCATTTTCCATATATGTGGTGCTGGGGAATCGAACCGAGAGCTTCATGTGTAGGAGGCAAGCACTCTTGCCACTAAGCCATATTCCCAGCCCTCTATTATTTATTTTTTAAAATAAAACTCTATTAACAACTTTGACAGTAAACTAAAAGCCTATTAAATGCAACTTAGAGAACATTTAGAGCCTGTAAAAATGTAGCATTCTAAGAGCTTCTAGAGGACTTATTAAGAGCCAGTCATTAAGTTCAGACATTTTTTAGAAAGAGTTCCTTGCATATTCAGAAATAATGAAACTCAAGTTTTACTTTTAACACTCAATTATCTATCTGTGTATGCAGGTATGCATTCATCAAATATTTCTTGATTATATTTCTTCATTAAAGTGTTTTTATTTCTCAGTGGGACACTCAGACAAGATTGTGACTTTCCTTAAAAGATTGGCAAATTGTTTGAAAGCATAGGCCATTACAGTGCTTACTTCTAAACTTCCCAGAGAAGAGTCCATGATGAAATCATATATGATGTATAACTCCTGTCTTTTGTCCTCCAGCTCCTGACTATGGCTTGTGATTTCTGATGTCAGCGTCTCCCTTAGATTTACTTTCCAGAGATTCTTTGAAAGTCTTTTGGTATGGTCTTTCTGTACTTAGATTAACTTGTTCTGACTCTACTAAATTTTTCTTGGCCTTGAACTCTCTGTCACACAAAGCATAAATTCCAGATTTTCTCCAGAAGATGGAGAGATTACTATCTCAGTGGAATGAAGAAAGTTTGTTAGAGAAAGAGACATTTGGTGTGGACCTTGAAGAATAAGAACAATATGGGTTTGCTGCACTGCAGTGTGTGTGTGGGGGGGTGCATATTAAAGGATGGAGATGTGCCATTATTTCAATGAAGACAATCAGAGATGTGAAAATACAAAGATGTGAACTGAAGAATGTTACAAATTAGGAAGCTTGCAATGTATGAAGAGTTTGTGGGTGTTCCATTTAGAAATTTGAACTCCTAACTGGGCCCTGAGGCTCAAGCCAGCTCCTGGGGAGGTGTAGATGGAAAAGATATTGGTTTGAGGTTAGTCCAGGGAAAATAGCCCACAAGACCCCATGCCAACCAATAGCTGGGCACAATGGCTCATGTCATCCCAGCTACTGAGATTGGGAAGTTCAGGGTTTTAGGCCAGTTGAACAACAAGTTCATGAGACCACTAATCAACAGAAAAAGCTGGCATGGGGTGCATACCTGTCATCACACAATCTTTGGAAGCATAAATATGTTAAGACCAGCCTTGGCAAAAAAATGAGACTCTGCGCTACAAATAGCCACAATAAAAAGGGATGGGGATATGTTTATAGTGGTAGTTGAGGTCAAATGAGAGAGAGAGAGAGAGAGAGAGAGAGAGAGAGAGACAGAGACAGAGAGATAGAGACAAAGAGACAGAGAGGGAGAGAAGAGGAAAGGAGAAAGGAAAGAAGGAAGGAAGGAAGGAAAGAAGGAAGGAAGGAAAGAAAGAAGGGGTGAGTAGGAGAAAAGAGATGAGATGATTATGATAGTTTTGGTGACAACTCTGGGAAAGTTAAAAGAGAATAAGCACAGAACAGGGAACAGACAATATCTTAATGTCCTTCTACCTATGAGTTGAAGAAGCTCTGAAACCTTACTATTTACTTTGTGGACTGGTCCTTCCACCAATACTTACTATCCCTGGGCAAACTGAGCAATATTTCATGAATTTTCTCATCTAGACAATAGGAATAGTTTTAGAATTCATTTCTGAAAGGAAAATTGTCCCAGAAGAACCACAGACCATAGACAAAGTCATGTAGAGCAAAAGAGTTTATTGCCAGCAGGACCGGCACAGCCAAGTTTCCACAGGAGAGGAAAATGGCACTTGAACTCTCTTTTAGGGGGGTCTTTTTACCCTTATGCAACTAAGGTGGGAGGGGCTCTGCCTACCCTCAGGTAGCCAGGGGAGGAGTTGCATTGCCAAGGGCATAGCTTATGGGCTGGGGGACATTCTATAAGCTTACAATTTCATCATGTTAGTGTGGGGTTTAAAGAAAACATACATAAAGACCTTAGGACAGAATAACACATACTAACACCTCAGTGAATGTTTGCCTTTGCTATTCAGTTCTATTCACTGAGATTACAAAAGACTGTCCTGAGGTAGAACATAGGGTTTGAAAACTCATTAAATGCAGATTAAAGTAGGGAAGAGGATCAGAAGAAATTAGCAAACACTCAGAATTTTTTTAAAAAAACATAAAATTGAGGATTGGAAAAGGGGAATCTCTTCGAAGTAGAATGGGAAATTCTTTTCTTCCCCCCCTAAAATATTCTTTCCCTGAATTTTCAAAATTTACATAAGTCTTTAAAACTTTAATTTAGGAACCAAAATATGTTTTTGTGAACAGGATTATTTTTAAATTGTCTGTTTCTAATTTCAGGAGAGAATAAGGAATTTGTCTCTTTTCCATCTGAGGTAAAAATCTTTGATAAGTGATTTCTTCCAGTCTGTGACACAGAGGAGCCTTCAGTATTTGGTGCAACAGCATAGACTAGTGGTGGGAAGGGAGATTGCAACCAGGAGAAGGGTGTGTTCTATTACATTGAGGAATCTTGTTTTTAAGCCACAATTAGAACAAAAGTGTCTGTAATTGTAGCAATAGATTGTTTCACAAATAAAACAAATCCAGTTTAAGGTATTGTCATTTTGATTTAACTTAAGGCTTGTTTACTAATGGCTAGATACTTTAAAAATATATTCTTTCTTTTCTGTGTGCTGTAATAAATAGCTTAATATCAGTGATCATATATTCAAATAGTTAAAACATATTTCCTCTCCCCCAGTACAGGACTTCAGCTATTTTAAAGGAACCCTAACTAGATGCTGTGGCTCACATCTGTAATGCTGGCTACTCAGGAGGCTGAGCTCTGAGGATCCCATTTGAAAGCTAGACTGCAGGAAAGTCCATGAGACTTTTCTCTACAATTACCCACCAGAAAGCTGGAAGTGGAGCTGTGGCTCAAGTGGTAGAACCAAAGCCTTGAGCAACAAACTAACTAACTAATAAATACCTCAGAGATAGTGCCCAGGTCCTGAGTTCAAAGAGGATAGTTCAAAGAGGGGTGGGGAGATAGATAAATGAAGAGAAGGGGGAAGGAATGCAAGGAAAAGATGCACTGTATATCCTTAAAAATTAAGATGCCTGAGATAAGGGGTGGGATTTCCCAGGGATGGGTGAGAATGCTGAAAGGGTGATATTCATCATGATGCATTGTATTTATAAACTGATCTGTTGAATGGCAATTTTTTTGGATAGCTACTTAAAGATAATTATTATTTTTAAAGAAATCTGTGTTAAAAAGTATTAATTCATATAATCAGGAATACCCAGCAAAAAGTCAGGCTAGAGGCACGGCCCAAGTAGTGGAACATCAGTGTAGCAAGTGAGCCAGGGAAGCATGAGGGCTTGAGTCCATATCCCAGTACTATAGAAAACAAAAGCATAAAACAAAGGGACAAATAGAACCAAAGTATTTTTTTTTATTATTTTTCATGGTTTCCTGAGGAAGGGTTCCTGCTGGATGTGTATTACTCAGGGTCTCTCATGGCAGTGTAGCCAGATGGTGGTCAACACTAATACTAGAGTGAGAAATAGGGTCTTAGCAGCTGATTTCCTGATCTCTCCACATAGTTTCTCCTTTAGGTAAATTTAGTTTCCTTATTACACTTCAACACTTCAGATTTTCATTAAGGCAGTGGGATTTCTTTTAATTCCTCGGTGGGGGGGGGGGCATTTTCTTTAACATAGCTTCATGGTCCTGAAAGAGTTAGTCACAAAGGTCAAAACATCATTTTTGCCATTCTCTATTTGGCTTAACACAATGAAAAAGTCTACTTCCATTTTTGGAAAGGACACAGACTTCACGTTTTCACGGATGTTGAGTCAAAAGTCACACTTGTGAAGGCCTGTAAACCCAACTATACAGAAAGAGGAGACTCAGACGGTCACAGATGGCAGCTAACTTAGGCAGAGTAGTAAAGAAGACTATGTTTTGGACAAAAAAAAACAAAACGCAAAAAACCACAAACCCAAGCACACCAAAAAACAGGGCTGGAACTGTGGATCAGTGACACATGGTAGAGTACCAGCTGAAGAGAAAACAAGTGGTGCAAGCATGAGGCTTAAGTTCCGGAGAGGGAGGTGGGGGGGGAGGAGGGGGAGGGGGAGGGGGGAGGGAGGGGGAGGGGAGGGGGAGGAGGAGGAGGAGGACTTTTTGTGAGAATCTATGACAATTTAAATTGCCAATGTAAATTCAATTTTAGTTCTTTTTTTTTTTTTGGCCAGTTCTGGGGCTTGGACTCAAGGCCTGAGCACTGTCCCTGGCTTCCTTTTTGCTCAAGGCTAGCACTCTGCCACTTGAGCCACAGCGCCTCTTCTGGCTGTTTTCTAGATATGTGGTGCTGGAGAATCAAACCCAGGGCTTCATGTATAGGAGGCAAACTCTCTTGCCACTAGGCCATATTCCCAGCCCTAGTTCTTTTTTTATTTTAGTTTTCTTTTCTTTCTTTCTTTCTTTCCTTTCTTTCCTTCCTTCCTTCCTTCCTTCCTTCCTTCCTTCCTTCCTTCCTTCCTTCCTTCCTTCCTTCCTTCCTTCCTCCTTCCTTCCTTCCTTCCTTCCTTCCTTCCTTCCTTCCTTCCTTCCTTCCTTCCTTCCTTCCTTCCTTCCTTCCTTCCTTCCTTCCTTTCACTAGTCCAGGGGCTTGAACTCAGGACCTGAGTGCTATTCCTGAGCAGCTGTGCTGAAGGCTAGCACTCTACCAATTGAGTCAAAGCTCTACTTTGGACTTTTTTTTTTCTTTTTTCTGAGTAGTGTATTGGAGGTAAGAGTCACACAGACTTGCCTGTTTGGACTGGCTTCAAAACATGATCCTCAGATTCAGCCTCTTGAGTAGCTAGGATTATAGCTGTGAGCCACTGATGCCTGGCTCACTATTAGCTTTTTCAGCCAAGCCATATAAGGATCTCATATATTTTTGTCTTTTAAGAAAGGAGTGTATCTGGAAATATGAAAAAAAAATGGAATGCATTTGAAATCAGTATAGATAATATAGGAACCTCTAATTTCTAATTCTTTTTATTTTTAAAGTTAATTTTGTTGTCAAGGTGATGTACAGAGGGGTTACAGTTACAAATATAAGGCAGTGAGTATATTTCTTGTTTTACTTATAACTCCCTCCCTCATTTTTCTCCCACCTTACACCTTCCCCACTCAGAGTTGTACAGTTAATTTCCAACACATTGTCTTGTGAGTATCACTTTTGCATTGGTTTTATTCTTTATTTCACCTTCCCTTCCCTAGTTCAGATAAATGTATATACAATACCAAGGGCACCAAAATCAAATATAGTGACAACAAGGGAAAAATCAAGAAATGCAAATCAAAACAACATTGAGATTCCACCTCACCCCTGTTAGAATAGCCATTATCAAGAAAACTAATTTAAAAAAAAAAGATGCTGGCAGGGATATGGCCAAAAGGGAACACTACTACACTGTTGGTGGGAGTATAAACTTGTTCAACCACTCCAGAAAGCAGTACGGAGGTTCCCAAATGACTAAACATAGAGCCTCTTCTATGACCCAGCATCTCCATTTCTGGGCATTTACCCAAAGGATCACAAACAAGGCCATACTAACCATGTTCACTTCAGTATTTTTTATCATAGCTAAGATATGGAACCAACCCAGATGCCCTTCAGTAGATGAATGGGTCAAGAAAATGCAGTATATATCTGCAAAATAATTCTATGCTTTCACCAGAAAGAATGACAATGCCCCATTTGTAAGGAAATGGAAGGAGAAAAAATCATATTAAGTGAAGTGAGCCAAACCCAAAGAAACATAGACTACATGGTTTCCCTCATTGTTAATAATTAATATATGTCTAAGATATTCCTAGCAGAAGATCACAATAGCTCAATACATATAAGATCAGTAGACATATAAGATGATGCTAAGCAAAATGTACTGCAAGATATGGAAACAAGCAGTTTATTATTGCTGTTATTTTTAACATACTATGCTGAAATCCTTTCTTTTTCTTTGTTTTTCTAACTTCTAATTTTTGTAGTATTTCCCTAAATTGATATTTTTCAATATGTAAAACCCTCAGGTACTCTGTGTCCACATGACTGTGTGCTAAGCATCTTCCAAGCGAACAAACCACAAACAACCCACCTAGGTCACTATCATAACAAAAATTTAATTTAGCAATGTAATGCTTAGTATCCATAAGCACAATGACAAAAAAGCAAAGAAACACACATAGACACACACACACACACACACACACACACACACACAATCACCAAAAGCAAACCAAGACAGAAACTTACCACACATGTAATTTTCTTAGCATTGTACTACTAGACATGTGGACATGGTATAGAACACAAACTGTAACTGGACAAATAAGTCTTCATTTTCAGGAAGACCAACCTGATAAAACCAAAGATCCATAAATAAACACAAATAGCTGCAGCCGTTGGATTTTTTTTTTAACAAGGGAGCCAAAAACATATGTTGGAGAAAAGAATTGCTTCAACAAATGATGTTAGGAATATTAGCTATTCCTTTCCATAAAGAAAATTGAACCTAAATGCCTGTCTCTTGCCCAGTACTAAAATTAATTTACAATAGAACAATGACCTTAATGTAAAACTTGATATGATAGAAGCACGCTTTATGGATGCATGAAAACAGCATAATAAAACCCACCAGAAAATGTGAAAAGGGAACAAGGGGAAGGGAGAGGAGTAGAAAGGAACAATAATGGCAGGTTAAGTTTGTTCAATGCACATTGTGTGCATATCATAAATGTCACATGGAAACCTCTTTATACAATTAATTTGTGCTAATAAAAGCGCTAAGGTGTGGAAGTATCTCAAGTAGGCTAGAGTACTTTCCTAGCAAGTGCCAGGACCCCCACTCAATTCCCAGTACCACAAGACAACAGTAACAACAACAATATTTCTTAAACGATAAAATAATTGCAGGGGAGAAACCTAAGAAAGAAAGGTGCAAAGATGGGCCTCAGTTTTTCAGAATATTGCATGGCAGTTATAACTGTACAGGTTCTGTTTTGTTTAGCATACAATGAATCTCTTGATTCTAAAGGCTTTGTGAGACATATGAAATATTAGAGGGTCATCCACAAGCACTTAGTACACCAGAGCAGGATAAATCATGCCTCTTTCACTCGGGATGTACTTATACCAAGAGACAGTAGAAATCACAATTTTCCAAATGACTGGAGAAAGGTATTAGTGGTGGGTGCCCCCTGCTTGTGGGACAATGGGCATCATTCTTTGTGAGCAGAGTTCAGTCATGTCCTCTGGTTTCTGGATTGTGCAACTCAGGAAAGGAAATGTCAAGCTCTATAATGCGCATATTATTATTCCTATTTTATTTTAATTAATTAATTAATTTATTTATTTATTTTTGGCCAGTCCTGGGGCTTGGACTCAAAGCCTGAGCACTGTCCCTGGCTTCTTTTTGCTCAAGGCTAGCACTCTGCCACTTGAGTCACAGCGCCACTTTTGGCCATTTTCTGTATATGTGGTGCTGGGGAATCGAACCCAGGGCCTCATGTATATGAAGCAGGCACTCTTGCCACTAGGCCATATCCCCAGCCCTATTTTATTTTTAATGAGCAAGGAAAGTCAGCATGTTTTCAAAGTGGGTTCCATAATATTCCTTAGATAACAAATTTGTCTACTGAAGAAAAAAATTTAATAGACTTTTTCCTTAAAAATTAAATGCTATGCTTATAACTTAACAGTTTTGATATACCATGCTTTCATTAGAGTTTAAGAGTGCGATACTGGGTGGAATTAAAAAAAAGAATTTTCTCAAGTTTTGCCTTTCTTATTGTTGGGAAGGGGAAAGAAAAATAATTTCCTGAAGATAGCAGCTGAATGTAGATACTGCTGATAAATAAAACTCAGATTTTTCAAGTTGTGATGAAAATACTTCAACGCACACTAATGTTTAAGGTATTAAGCAGTGGAGTCTGGTTGTGTGTTGCTGAGAAACTGGTGCTGGTGTTAGTTTCAAGAGGCCCTTTGTTGTTATAAATACCTCACAGCATTGTAAGAAGCAATAATTCAATATCTGAATCTTCTACCACACATCCTTGTTCAGTTCATCTGTCTCCTTCATGTGTTCTGAGCTGCTGAATCCAGACCTGGGGAAAAGTATTTTTCTCCTTCTCTGCAGTATTTCTTGCTTTGTTTTACTTACCTCAATAACTCTTTCCCTTCGTTCTACTCTGGAAGTTATAGCTATTAAATAAGTTCACGACTTATAGTTCCTGTCATAAACCCAGAAAAGTTTTGTGGGTTAAAGGCACATGGGAAACTTTATCGTTTATAAAAATTTAGCCTGAAATCTACAATATTTTAACTTAATAATAAGTATTTGATTCCTTTCCCATAGCTTTTGAGAATACACAAAGATGGATATAGACAATAATATAAGGTAGGATTGTTATTAAAATAGCTGTTTTAGCTAATCCTTTGGTATTATCTTAATATCAGTGTATATACAGGGAGATTTTTCTAGTCCTTAACCCTTCTGCATTTCAATATACAACCCAAAAGCCTGCATTCACCCACGTGGATCACTCAGTGGGTAGTTCACATATATATATATATATACACATATATATACATATATATATATATAACTAGAATAGATTGTACACTGGGATTTCATACATATAGTATACTTTGGTCAAATTCATGCCCTATATATTACCTTTCCTTAACGTCCCTCCCTCTTCTTTTCACAATCCTTGGTGAGCCTAGGTATGAAGAAAGTATAGAGGAAATCGGCATATACATTTAAAACACAAACATGAAAAGGAAGTTTTTAATTCTTCATGAGTGGCTCTACTTGAGCTCCTTCTATTCTGGAATGTTTCTTAGTTCATCCCAACAATATTTTTTATCTACCAATTGCAATTTCCAAGTCATTCTCTCACTATGTTAGTAGTTAGGCAGGTTTAACTGAAAATGTCTTTAATCACTTCTCAGTTAATTTGAAAGAGAAGATTTGCAAATCTTTGAAATTTAAATTTTAGAACACCATTTAGCAAGCTGGAAAGAAAACATTATAACATTTAGCAGGTTAAAGTGTATCCATACATTATCAAACTTGTCTAAATGATTCTGGAAATGTTGCAATTGAATACTATTAAGGGAAACAATGGTACATTGACATATGTATGAACTCACCAGAAAGGGTGGGAGGAGGTATCATGAGCCTCAAAATAAAACTTCTTGTTTTTTGATGCCTATCCTGGGGCTTGAATTCAAGACCTGAGTACTCACTGAGTTTTTTTGTTCAAGGCTAGTGTTCTACCATTTGAGCCACAGCTCCACTTCCAGCTTTTTTGGTGGTTAATTGGAAAGAAGAGTCTCGTTGATTTTCCTGTTTGGGGTGGATTTGAATTGAGATTCTTAGATCTCAGCTTCCTAAATTAGCTAGGATTACAGGTGTGAGCCAGGGGCACCAGGCTTGCATTCTAAAGATGTTGAAAAAGTATAGCAAAAGAAACATCACATCACTTGAATTTGTGAGCTCCTACTCTGGGTTTCTCATATCCATTAACAGCCACTCACACAAATCCAGACACACATATATCCAACAGCACATGCATGCTTCTCTTTACTCCCCACTGGCTAACATTCTAGACTGAATGATTTTCAGCATTTGTCTTTAGTATATTAAATGCAATTTTGACGTACAATATTTTTCATTACAGTAAGCTTGTCAGGATTCAATCCCATCTTAACTGGAAGAGCAAACATATCTTTAATTTTTTTCTGAAAATACAGGAAGCACTCTGTGAGGGAATGCCTAATTTTAATTCTTTGAATAAGTGATGCATAGCTTCAACAATGCATCTCAGCACTCTGCTGGCTTTTGTTGCTAAGGCTCGGTGGTGAAAAAAGATCTAAGTTCTTTGGAAGATAACTCCATGAAGTATTGCAAGGTTCTACTTAGGACTTATGACAGAGGTAACTGATGTAATTAACAAGTTATTTTTCATCTCATTATATTAGAAAAGAGCATGGTAAGAGTCTAGTTTCCCAAACTTTTACATACTTAATGTTTGAAGTACTGAGAAAAGTTCACTTTATAACTAGAGATCTAGATGAAAGTAGGGGACAAGGTCTGAAAGAATCAGTTTCTATGTTGACTATTAAGGGTGGGGCCTAATTGGCACATGTCTCTTAGGAATGTTTCATATGTAAAAGACAAGTCTCCTGGTATATTTCTAAAGATACAGTGTGGATACTGCTGTAAATGCTTTTGCTAGGTCTTCCCAACTGTGCTCATCTCAAGTTCAGTATCAGAGGAGACATTTGTTTTTCTGGAGAGTCCATCCTTTTTTTTTTTTTAAACTAAGTAAAATTTTTTTTATGGTTCTAAAGATGATGTACAAATGGGGTATAGTTCCATAAGTCAGGAAATGAGTACATTTCTTTTTGGACGATGTCACTCCTTCTCAGTCTCTCTCCAAGTTTTCCCTTCCATCCCCACATACAAATCATTAGGTCTGTCCTGCAAAACAGTCCTTCCCCTCTTCTTTATCTGCTTGAAACCAGTAATCACCTGTCAGTCACCTGACTGTGAGTCAGCAAAGGACCCCAGTCACTTCCTCATCCACTGAGGTCTCATCCTGGACTGCCCTGGTCATGCTTTCCTCAGACAGTGAGAGGTTCCTTGGCTTTGAAATCAATTCTTTAAAAAGAAATTTTTTTTATTAATTAAATTTTGTTGAAGAGGTGTTGTGCAAAAGGGGTACAGTTACATAATAAGGCAGTGAGTACATTTCTTGTGATATCTTGCATCCTCATTTTTCTTTCCCTTCCTTAGATCAGGTAGGCATATATATAATACCAGTGTACCAAAATCATATACAGTAACCACATAGGGTACGCCAAAGGAAATTCATCTAGAACATTAAATGTAATGACAACAGTAGAATTCTCCTGTGTCCTTCTCTTGGAGTTCTTTTTGCTTATCCTCATCTTATATGATCATGTGTACATAGCTGTTGAGTTACTGTGATTCACTGATAGGTCTATTCTAGACCTTTTTATGTTTAGTAGTTTGGTTTTAGATACAAAATGCAAGGTCACTAACCCAAACCTGTGGAAATACCATTTGAAAAGAAGTTTGTTGTTTTGGAGACTTGGTCTTTACTGTCCCCGCCCCGTCCCGAAACAGTTATATATCAAGGAGGCCATGCCCCTTTGTTTTCTGTGTTCTAGGCTTGTCTCACTCAACATTATTTGTTCAAGTTCTGACCATTTCCATGCGAATACCAATATTTTATCATTTCTAATCACTATGTAGTATTCCATTGTGTATAGGTACTACATTTTTTTCAGTTGTTTTATTTTTTAATCCCATAAAAATTTTATATACATCTTATGTATTGACCAATCACAACATAGAGAACTACATAACTACTGTTTCTGAAACATACTTTAAATGATACGTACAGAAGTAAAAAGAAATTCTTTTTTTTAAGTTTTTATTATAAAACTCATGTACAGATAGGTTACAGTTTCATACGTTGGCATTGGATACATTTCTTGTACTGTTTGTTACCTTGTCCCTCATGGTACTACATTTTTTGTATCCATCATCTGTAGAGGGGCATCTGGGTTGTTTCCATATTTTGGCTATTTGAATTGTGCAGCGATAAACATGGATGTGCAGATGTCTTTATGATATCTTGAGACCTGTTGTTCAGGATAGATGCCTAGGAGTGGTATGGCTGGGTCATAGGGTATGTCTATGCTGAGCTTTTTGAGGAACCTCCATACTGTTCTCCAAAGTGGTTGTACTAATTTGCACTCCCACCAACAGTGGAGAAGGGTTCCTCTTTCCCTGCATCCTCTCCAGCATTTGTTGTTGGCTGAGTTCAGAGTATAGGCCATTCTAACTGGAGTAAGTTTGTTTTTATTTGCATTTCCTTTACTGCCAGGGATGTTGAACATTTCCTCATATGTTTCTTTGCCAGTTTTGTCTCTTCTCCTGTGAAGTCGGAGAGTCTATCCTTCATTGCTCTTAGGATGCCACACAGATACCAGGAATGATGGAGTATAGATTTTGTTACTGCAAGGATAACATTACTTGGGTGCTTCTTTCCAAGTTGACTGCAATACATCTTATCTCACAAGTCTCATAATCAGAAGAGATTTTAAAGGAAGCAAAGACAACTGTGGGAGTAAACATGCCATAATTTTCAGGTATTCATTACAAATGACTTTTCTTTTGTTGTTGCTTGTGGGGCTTGATTTTAGGCCTGGGAACTGTCCCTAAGCTTTTGTGTTCAAGGCTAGAAACTCTATCACTTGAGCCTCAGCTCCTTTCAGATTTTTATGGTGCTTAACTGGAGATATGAGCATAACAAATTTTCTTTCCGGGTTTGTCCTTGAACCTTGATCCTCAGATCTCAGCCTCCTGAGTTGCTAGGAGTAGAGGCATGAGCCAGTAGTCCCAAACTACTTTTAAAGTCCAGTCTACAGTCTCAAAATGATTCTTTACAGTCCAAGATCTAAGTCACGACCTTAGGTAAATAAAAAGCAGAGCTGTACCCAACCAATGGTCATTTTCCACCTTGAAACAGTCCAATTTATCTGCAGTGTTGTGGTTATACCTCTTTACCCAGTTTCCAAGCTGTTTTGTCTTTTGATGGGTTTGTACTTCAACCCTTCACTTTCCTTGCTGAAATGTTTTCAGACAACGTAAGTGTTTTGAACATGCATGCATTCTTCCTATGTTCCTCTTCTAAGTCATTTATGAACCTTGACTTAGTCTTTTTGTATCTTAAGGAAGACTTTTATTTATGAATTACATAGGCCCTCTACTCTATCAGAATTGTTTATGTCTTACCCATAATGTTCTCTTCTGTCCAAAAAGATGCAAATTTAGGTCTTAGACTTTTCTTTGTTCACCCTATTTAGAAAAATTAAATAAGATACACTTTCAGCATTATTTCTAGAAGATGCTCAATAAGTAGTGCTGGATTTAGATATGTACAATGTCTTTCATTAAAACGTAAGCCTCCATTATGATGAGGAAACAAATGGCCACCAAGAAAACTACTGCACTATCTCACTTATATGTGGAATCGTGTGTGTGTGTGTGTGTGTGTGTGTGTGTGTGTGTAGTTACACTGAAACAGAGAGTAGAACTATGATTACTTGGGGTGTGGTTAGGGGTAGGAAATGGTTAAGGAGAAGTTGGAAGGTATACATTTGCAGTTATGTAACATGAGTGAATCTAGAGAACTAACGTCCAGCATGAGCACTAAACTTACTAATCAACTGGAAATTCACAAAGAGAATACATGCTAAATGCTTAACTCCCCCACCCCACCCACATCATCTTTTTGACTATAGTAATCATTTCATTTATCCACTTACCAAATATCACACTGTATACCTTAAGTACATACAATAAAGAATTCTCCTCTTCTTAATATGGTCATCGAGGTGAGAAAATACACCCTCTTGTAACTTGTATGTATGGTATTAAATGTTTTTAAATTATGGTTTTGATTTGCATATACTTTGGACAAACTATTTCTAGAAAGGTCAGATTTCTGATTTGTTCAAACTCTTATGAGTATTCTGTTCTAGATAGCAGCTCCTTCAAGGAAGCCCAGTTATTTTCCTTCTAGATCACTATCCAAATTCTGTCTTCTTCAGGACCGCTGTGTGCCTCGGATGGGGGAAGAAGCATTTGTCCAGTCTGCTTCTTTGTAAGAATAACTGAAAGGGCAAAAATGTGGTACTTGTTAGTTTAAAAAAATGGAAGGAAGGGGGAGCTTTTAATTGTATGGGAAATTTAATTAGATTTAGGCTAATTAAATTCATTTTTTATATTAACATGTTCACAAATATTATTGCATCTCATTAGATTTCATTCTTCTAGCCTTACTGAACAATATTCAGTAGTAGTTTCAGATTACAATAAGTTCATTATGAAGATAAGGTGGAATTAGTGTAGGAAGCTCAGCTGGTTGAAGAGGTCTGTACTTTAATTACTGCAGAGGGTGTGCATATTAATTACAACACAAGTGATATTTACTGTACCTCAGGAACATATGACAGGGTAAAGATACTGACAGCACCAGCTAATAAACTCAGTATGATAATGAGGAGAAAAGACCATAAAAATAGAAGGAAATAAAATTATTCATAAAGTATATTGATCCCAAAGTAAAGACATTAAGCTCTGATGAAGGGCAACAAAAGGGAAGCTCTTCACTTTATCAAACAAATAACCAAAGTAGAGAAATGTTAGCAGGGAGACAGATTGTCATTATACCGGTCACATGATTACACTCCAGAGAGTACACAGGAGCCATAAAATGGGAGATTTTTAATAAATCAGCAGAAAGCCATACTGTCACCTGCAGGAACGGTGGTTGGCTTCACTAAGGACAGCTCCTTAGGGCATTGAAGTCAGATAGGCTTCCTGTGAACTTGAAGGAGCCATAGACATGCAGAATTTGGCTTAAGATCCCCTGATCCCTCTGGAAAAGCAAAGTGCTCATAGGAGAGCTGGGACCTCTTAACAGTCTAGAGGCCCTCACCCACTGTCTCCTGTGGTTGGAAACCATCCGTTATGATTTTGAGATGGGAAAAGGGATTATGATAGGATAATTTTTCCTGGAAAATGCTCTACTATGCCATGAATTTGTCTAAACCCATAGGACTGAAAGGAAAGCTCAATTTTTAGCTGTCATGATTAAGCTCGAGGTTTTATTTGTTTTTATTGCATACAACCCATCTAAAGGGATGGTCATGTTTCATGATTAATCAACTACCTAAAATTTATAAAATAGCACAATCTAAAAACAGCTAAACAAATAATTGATATTGTGAGTACTTGTTTTGCCAAGTACATGTTATTTAGGGATTTAATAGTGAAAGTCTGCCACAGATTGTGTACCTAGTTCTTATCATGGGCACAAAGGACTTTCACAGTCTATTTCAACATGAGAATAATGGTATTGTTAACTAAATTCTCAGATTGTTTTAAGTCAGTTTTAGAAGGAAAGCATAATTTTTGTGGCTGCATATATGAATAATGACTAATCCATTTCATTTATAAGATAAATACACATATGATTTTACATCTAATAGGATATCTATATCTAATTAAAATACCTCAAAAATAATAATAGAGAGCTTTTGAAAAGAACAGTGGGGAATAGGGAAAACCCAAGAGACTTTATAATCTGGACCTGAATCTTTGTAACATTATTATAGGTATTTGGAGATAGAGAAAAAATGTAGTTATTCTTCATTTCAGTTGAAATTTGTAAAAGTGATAAATTAGAAGGATGCAGCATCAGATTACCAAATAAAATGATACAAAAATTACAGGATAAACTGATGAAAAAGTAAATATAAGGAAGAACTAATTCTATCACATTTGGTGTTTTAATTTATATATTCTAGAGCAGAAGAGCTAGCCATGGACATAATTTTGGCTTTAGGAAACCATCTTTATTCCTCCTTCTTATGATACGCTTTTCAGAGCCTTACTCAATCAATTCCTAATAGTCCATTGTTCTCATATTAAACTTTCTTTCTTTTGGTGATAGGTTTCCATAAAGGTAAAACATGAAATGTTCTTTTTTTTTTCTGCCAGTCCTGGGCTTGGACTCAGGGCCTGAGCACTGTCCCTGCTTCTTTTTGCTCAAGGCTCGCACTCTGCCACTTGAGCCACAGCACCACTTCTGGCCGTTTTCCATATATGTGGTGCTAGGGAATCGAACCCAGGGCTTCATGTATAAGAAGCAAGCACTCTTGCCACTAGGCCATATTCCCAGCCCCGAAATGTTCTTATTTTAAGACAATAATGCTTTATGCAAGCTTACATGTTATAATTTGACTATTAGTATAGAATTTATACATAAAGGCATTGGCATTACATGTCATTACGTAAATAGTTATGAATGTGGTTCATACAAAGTTCAGGCATAGTCAAAACAAGAGGGGTAAAGAGGTGTTGTTATAATTTGTTGTGTTCTGGGTTATTGTCACACACACACACACACCTATATGATATTATGATGCTAAGAGTTCAAGGTATAGACTGTATAGTACTTGGAACCTGGTGAATAAGCATAATATAATGAGTAGGTGAAGAAAGGATGGAAATGATTGAATCCTGTTCCGGTGGTGTTTCTTTGGATCTAGCTTCTGTTCTGTCTACCACACTGGTATTGGCTTTATTGTACCAATATTCGCCCATCAGAATACCTCATCACCTGAGAGGTAAAGGCTGGCCAGGGGAATACTGGTTTCTAGTGTCTAGGCTCCAATGCCATGTATTCACATAAACAATGTGAGTGATAACAAGAAAGTGATGCACCTGTGTTGAAATCTCAACTGTAAAGCTGTCTGCAGCTCATCTCCTAAGCAATTCAATGTGTGTTATGATAAATAGCTTTGGCAGACTTAAGTTGCCAGGATATTGAGGTAAGTTTCTTTCTTTTTTCATTCAAAATACTCTGATAATTGAAAACAAAAGAGGGGTCTGGGTATATACCAGTTGTAAGTGTGCATACCATAGAGGAAAAGAGAGTAAGCCCGAGTTCATATCTTTATCAATTAGGGTGTTAGCTAGGCTGCCTATTAGTATTAAAAAAAGGAGAAGCTTTGGAAAAACAGGGCGAATTTCTCTTGAAATTATTCTGAGGATCACTTTGATTTTCTAATAGTGCTTTATGAGTTTCGTATATGAGGTGACTTCTCCTTGTCAAAGCTTTTAATTTTTTGCTCTTCTTAGTACTCCCATTCTCTGTCACTAAGCTCCTGTTGCCTCATGCCATCTCATTTGTTTTTAGCTTTGTTCCTTTCCTTGTATGTATTGCTTCAGTGATCTATAGCTCATTGTTCACTAATATTATTTATTCTCCTCCTATCTAATTTGGTCCTGAAATTTATTTCTGCAAATAATGCTTTCTCTTTTCCCTGTTACTGCTTTAATGGCTAATTTTTTGAACTTGACATCCTGGAACTATTCTTTTCTTTTCCAGCAGAGGAAGAGTTGAGTTTATTGAGAATTAGTTTTGGGACATCTATCAATGTCAAGAGAAAAAAAGGATAGTCCTTTGCTTTTCTCATTTTTCTCTGTGTGCAATGAAGACATGAGGAATATTTAATGCAAATAGCAAATAGACATGGATTTTGATGTTCAAACACAGTAGTAGCAAGTGAAGACGTTAGGAATTAAGATACCAGAGAGATGCAACGGGGTATGGGTCATATGAAGATTAAAGTAACAGCCTATAAATCAAGTCTGTGCAATTGTTATCTTAAATTTGAAGTGAATATATGGACAATACTACATAAATTGAAATTAATCAGTTAAGTTTAAATCAATAGAAGAACCTTTAATTTGTGCATACTACATATAAATCATGCTTTGGATTTACTAAATTTATATTGTTCCACAGAATCCTTAGCTTCAACTCCATGGATTTTGTCAGTTTTCTTTGCAGTGATTTTCTTATGGCAAATTCCACAAGTGTTTTAACTTTACTGCAGAGTCTATTTTCTCAAAGAACTTCAAACTCTTGAGTAATTTCATTGATGAAAGTTTTAGAAGGTTAACTTTCCCTTATAAACAAATTTATATTTGGTGTATGTTGGTAATTAGGAAAAAAAGTGTTTTGTGAAAGTCCAAGGAAGTAAGATGGAATAGATAATTAAAAATTATAGCATTCTAATCAATAAACGAGATGGATATGATTGTTCTAGCCCATTTTGCTTCTTAGACCATGTAAATCTTCATAAATCCTTTCCTTAGAAGATCATATTGTATATTTATTACCACAAAGTAAAATCACAGTTAAGTTTACCAGTTTGGGGCTCCAAAGAGTGTGTTAGAGTAACAGTTCATAGAGCAACCTCAAAAAATACCTCCTAGAATAACATGAATAAAAGCAATCTATGATGGACAACATGCAAATCTCTTAGAGATGGTCAAACTGACCAGCATCACTAGGCACCACTGAGGAGAGTGAAGGAGCTGTGCTTGCTATTCAGTTTAAGAGTAGCAAATATAAAAATAAAAATATTTGATTTAATTTGGGAAGGATCTTTTTTGCCCAGTTACCTTTCCTGTGTAACAGTTTCTACCCTCTGTTCCCTCATTCCTGTTAAAATTAGTCATTACCTACTGTTGCTTGTGGCTTGTTGGCAGCCTATGACTGCAATCTGTTGCTGTGTGACAGATCGATTCTTTCAGCTCACAGACTAATGCCTGAATTCAGCCAAAATGAATATATATGTGCATATATATTTCACACACACACACACACACACACACACACTCAAAAAGTCCAAGTTGCATTGCTCTAGCTAATGCGGTAGATCATTAATGATGCTCTTAGAAGAGATGATTAGTGAACCTTGAACATATGTGAAAAGTGTGAACAGCACCTTCATTCCTACATGGAACAGGTTTAGAGTCCACATGTGTAGAATGTGGAATTTGAAGTATGTTTGTTTACTATCATCACTTTTACAGGAGACAATTTTCAATGCAATATTTTAGTTAGAGGAGTTGCTGCTGAGCCTACTGAAGAGAATTTGTAGAAACCCTGTTGTTTATATCCACACACATATAGATGTATACACACACCACTGAGTCTAAATAATCCCAGTAAGATTCATATTGCTCTGGTGTTTCAGCAAAAGAAATTATAGTTTTCGCTGCAATCAATTTAACAGTCAGAGTTTTGGCGTAGCAAAATATATGCTTCATAGTCTTTCAAAATTTGTGCAGTTTATACATATAGATATATGCAGTATATATTTTGAAGTGATACGTATGTTGAAATTTTTCCTCACTTAAAACCATGCTGTATAATTGATTGGAAGACTTACTCTCATCACAGTCTATTTTTGTAGCAAAGCAGAGGCTATTTGAGATGCTTCTGTGCTGTTTATTTTTTTCTTAAATGCTTTATTGCAAGAAAAGGAAACTAGCTATTAGATAGCAAGATATTTTTCATCATTGTGTTGTTCTGAACAATGCTGAATTTAATAACATTACTGCATGACAATATAAATATGTAAAAAACATTTTCTCATTATATCTCTCTCTCCTTCTCTGGTACTCATTGATGTTTTAAAAAATATATAGTCCCTGGGTTCTGGTATAAAGCCAAGGAACAGCTTGTTTACCAGCATTTCTATTATAATTTTGGTCCCCTCAGTGGTATAACATGGACCATGACAGTTGCCAAGAAAATTGGGTGGACACTGAAGGAAATGCAATGCCATCCAAAAGGCTTTCTGTATCACGTATTTGTGGGCCATCATTTACTTGTGGGCATTCTTGTTTTCAGATTGTCAAGTAGCCACTGCTTTGACACACCTGTTTTTATTTTGAGGTTTTTTTGTTTGTTTTTTTTTTAAGTAGGGGTGAGTGGAGTGGGGTGGGTGGGAAGATCTTATTTAGCTTCTAGAAAACTATGAGCTTTCCTTAACCCTAAAAGTAAGACCAGGTAGTTATTCCAAGGAATCACTCTAGTCATTTGACAAATGCTTAACATTTTTGCAAGTAAGTATTGTGGTCATTGCAAGTATTGTGGTCATTATACAACCTTACAAATAAAACCATGACAGCTGAGGCAGAATTTCAACAATCTACTAGCATGTAAATGCTATCATAGCAGCTAGTAAATAGCACAGACAGGATTAAATTGCAAAATGCTTGCATGCTCAATCTCTAATTACTCTTTTCACCAAATCCTTTTATGAAAAAAAGAAAAAATTTCTGTAAGTATTGTGGAAATGAACTACTGAAAATATTACTCCAAAGGTCATCAAAAGAGGCAACTCTGGTATAAACCTGGCTCCATTATTGCCTTTCTCCAAGTCATAAGGAATTTTTTCCCCTGTAATTTTAAAAATAATTTGATATAAATTTTACAGAGTTAAGACTGCAAAAACCACTTAAGTGAAAATGGCAATCCGATGAAACATTTCCAAGATTAAAGTTGATTTTTAACATTATGCTTGGACTCTGAAGATGTTATCAAATTATTTTGCTTCTATTAGATCTGAAATATTCCAGAACGAGGTCAAACATCTCCTTTTGTTCTTGGAACTACTATATATGCCTCTAGCTCCATGGTATCTGAGATTCTCTAAAAGGAATTTGTCCTCTATCTTAGTGTGTTTTCAGCCATCATTTAAAACACATTTGAAATGGATTGCACTGATGTGTGAAGTGATATAAATAACATTCCACAATATTTATTTGATTAAATGTGAGTGCAACAATATGGTTTCTAATTTGACCCATACAAGCTTTCTATTCAGCAGTCATGCCTCTTAAAGCCTTTCATTTGGTTTCATCACAGGCTGATCTTGGAAAGAATCTGTCAGATACACTTTATCCAAACTCTGGGTCCAAGTTGAACTGTTGAAAGAGGCGTAACAGGAGTACCATTTGCAGGTAAACTCTATTGAAACACATAAAATGTGTAACATGTATGAGTAGATGAGAAAACCCTTGGGTGTTCTAAAGGCCTGTGGTTATTCTCAAGATCCTGGTCTGTGGAAACAAGCTATAGGGCTCATATATTTGAAGGCCCAAATACATGGTATAGAGTACACAAACATGTTTCATATGGGCCCCTTCTGTGAAAATGACAGCGTGGATGTCAAGATGACCTCTCCCAATGTTAAATGCAGGTCCTGTTCTTTGTTACATTGTTATTCCCATTGTTTTCATCTCTATTCCCTCTGTTAGGGGTGTCCTTTGTGGCACTTCAGCTGTGATGAGCTGGGAGGATGAGCAGCTTCCTTCAGAATTGATGCCAGCTGGTTTGGAAGACTGGCAAGCCCTCAACTCTCCCATTATCCACCACATTAGAGATTGACTTTATTATCTGCTCTAGCATCGTGCCATGCCCTATCTCCAAAGGTCCAGAATGGAAGCATGTCCCATAGCCCTACTTAGTGCTCATCACAGCAGTGATTTTGATTTAGTCATGACTTCAGGAATTGCCTTTTAACAACAAGTACAAAAAATAGAGTGAGGGTCATCCACTTCTAATGCTGGAAACCCTGTGATAATCTGTTCCATGCATTCAAATGAAAATATGACTTCTTGGCAGAGAATAGCATTATAATGTAAAATCCCATATGCTGTTATACAGTATGTTGCAATCTGTTTTACGGCTGCCTCTATTCTAACGAGTGAATACTGCCAATAAAGCAATTGAAGATAACACTAATTGCTTATTTCTGCGATCCATAATTTTTATGGCTGTCTTATAGCTCTTTAGTCAAATAGATGCTTTTTGGCCTTTAAGATCTAGAACTCATGTATTGTAGCAATTGGAACTGGAAGTGCACATGCTGGCTGGGGAGACTTTTCTTTAGTTGATGATCAGGGTACAGCAGAAAAAGAATTGAGAAATGCGAAAGGAAAATAGAAATCTCATGTCAGCTCTATCAGGTTAACATTACATCTTATCAATGTGTAAGTAATTTCAAATATCTACGTACAATGTTGTGCATAAAAACTAAATTTGGCTGTTAGGTATTCTTTGGCTTCCATGCATTTGGAGCCTATGGAAATCATGGTGATGTGTGAGCACAGTTCGAGATGGGAATTGTTTTTGATTCTGAGTTTTACCTAGAATCTTAAACCCGTTGATTTCAATATTTCTGAGTTTGGGTTCCTCTCAGAAATGCTATAGTTTTTGAATACATGTGAAAACATTGTGCTTACTGTAAAGTGTCTACCCATGTTCATAATTGTGCTTGATCCTTGTTTGGAGCCATGATGACATGTTTGCTCATGGATAGCCTTAGAGAAACATCAAATTATATAGCAGTTATCCAAGAAATGTATTTAGTTATTTCCTTCTCAGGGTATAGCTTGTGGAATAGCTGCATTCACATCATGTGTCAGCTTGTCAGGCCATGTTCTGGCCCTATGGACCAAAATATTATTGTGTGTGTTTGTGTGTTTGAGTACTGAGGTTCAAACTCAGGGCCTTAACACTCTCACATTCTTGCTCACATTTTCTGCTCTACCAATTGAACCCATGCCTCCAATCTGGCATTTTGCTGGTTAGCTAGAGATGGTGCTTGGGCTAGCTTTGAATCACAATTCTCTAGGGCCACTAGGATTACAGCCATATGCCATTAGAACCTAGCTCTTCTTATCAAAATTCTTTGTTGATTTAATATACATATGAAAAATTGAGAAGTCTTAATCAAATTTAACTTATCTTACACAAGAAAGTTGAAATTCAGCAAGGCCAATTGACTCACAAGAGTTTATACAGTATGCTCGCAGCTAAGGCAGGATGAAAACTGGGTCTTCTGACCCTGAGTTTAATCCATGCTGTTGCCAACACAAAATACAAAGGATTTCATTACTGTGTTTCTACAGATTGCAGGAACACAAACTCAAAAGTGGATAATATATTTGTAGTTTAAAATAGTATAAGTTAGAAAAGTCATAGGTTTCTTTTTAGGTTAAATAGTAAAATATTTTATTTTTAAATGCAAACAATCAATAGGTTGTATTGTAGAAAGTGTCTAGAATACCCATAGCTTTGTATTCATGAAACTCAAAAGACGCATTCTCACATGGGAGAATTTAAGATCTATGCTCTTAAGTTCAAAGTGCATGTGCGAAGATCAGAGGGATCTATTATTCAATCTTTCTATGTTTGTATCCAGCATTCTTGGTATTGTGATCTCACATGTAAGAAAAAAAAAAACACAACCTATTCCAGCATATTTCTTCTACTCAACAGGAATATGGAAAGTATGAACCCAGAGGTGCCAAAAGATCTCACAAGAAACAATTTTAAAATGTCCACATTTCCCCGATGAGAGATAAGCTAAGTAAATAGCATTGAACAATATATAATTATATAAATAAACACTACCCTTACTTTATATACCATATTGTTGAATACACTGGTAATATTACTAGTATGTTACCTTCATCAGAAACAATGCACAAATATGCATATTTTTTTTACCCTTTACCAAAATTCTATGGAATGTTATTGCTACCTTCATTTTATAAATAAAAATAAGAAATCTGCTCCTGAGAGGTCAGGAAAAGAAATGTCCTTGAGATATGTAGCCAGTGAGATAAAATAGAGGGAGGAACTCAGTGAGGAGGAATTTAATTGAGCTTTCACTGTGAGTCCAATTTTTTAAGATCCAATTCAACTAGTTTTCTCCTCTGGATGTAAACCTTTACCATCTTGTGCAGAGAAGATGAAGTGGTGCTTTTCTTCCCTTCCTTTTGCACCAAGCACACAATCACTAAATCTACTGCTTTAAAGAGGGTGGGTGTCGGGAAGTGTGAAGCTAGCCTAGGAGCCTTCACCGAGTGCTCCTCAGCCCTCAAGGACAGTGAGACTGGGCTCTTGATTCATCAGCCCTAACCATCTAATGCTGAGACAGGCCATGCTTGCTGCAACAGAAATATGCCACCATCATTGAGAATATCCTTAATGATATCATCTGTGCTAGCTGTTGAAGAGTGGGTGGTGAGACAGAGGTACTTAAAATGGTTGTAGGGATAGTTGTGAAAGTTTTAAGCCTCAAGATAGAGAGCTGGAGAAAAGTGCTGAGAGAAAGGAGCAAGGAGAGAGAAACCTTACCAGTATCTGTAGAGACAGTGTAAGTAAAAGAATGATGACAAAATGGTGAAATAATTGGTTTGAAACAAAAAACAATCCACACAAACTTGTGATGTTCACCCATTGTATCTAGTACACTGTACTTCTTGTCAATAGTCTCTGTGTGGAATCTTGTCAAACATTAAGTGTTAGTATATGCAGAACTCTTATTATAAAAGGCTATTAGAACCAGCTGTAGCGAGCTACAGACTATATGTACCTATTTGTTAGAAGAATGAGCCTTGGCTACTGCGTGCCAACTCGGAAGCACCTCAGAGATTAGAAAAGAATAAAGTAATTTTTCCTTGGACTTGATTCCTCTCATGTTAGATGAATAGATTCTACAGTATTTTAGAGTTCTAGGTTTGAGTATTTGATTTAAAAAATACTGGCAGAAACATCAATCTAGATATATCTATTCTTTTCATATACTATCACTTGGGGATGCTGTAGTGTTTATTTTACACATCTATGTTAATAATGAGATTTTTTTCAGAGAAAAGGGAAGAGTAAAGATCACCGCTTGGGTACAAAACTCTATGATATCATGAATGTTTTTTCATCAGAAAGGTCTTGCAATGTGTGACCTATCAAAATTATGCAAGCAGAATTAGCCACCATCCTTTCTTTATATCCTTGTGTCATTTCTGCAACATTCCTGCTTAACTTTGAAAATAGGACTCTACCATTTTCTTCTTTATGGGTTCTAACCAGATACATAAAAGATCTTTATTTAATCTTTGTGCATTTGGATAGTATTCTAAAATAATTTTGTTATAATTTAACATGCAGAGAAGAAGTAGTGAAAAAGAAGTTTATCTGGTATTGCTTTCTTACTACATAGAGTCCACTGTCAAAACAGGATATAAACAAAAAAGCTCAGCATACAGATGGCTAAAAAGTTAAAGCTGAGTAAATGATGAGAGAGAGAGAGAGAGAGAGAGAGAAATAGAATAGTGCTGTAACCTATGTTCCTCAGTATTATTTTATATGCATGTATGTCTTTGAGTTTGAAATTTAAATAAGGTGTGTGTGTAAAAACTTAAAACAATATTTTGATAAACAATTAGGCCAGATAGCCAAGCAAGAAGATACTGTTCATCCTCCTTTTTCCATTTAATCATTGTAGCCCTTATGTCACCTGATGTCTCAGGAATGGAATTGTAGAGACAAACATGAACAAAGTTAACCCTTTTTTAACTTATCGCCATGTGATATTTTCAGCTTTTATGGCATGAAGATACTGAGCAGTTCCAGGGTAGGGGAGATTAGAGAGTGCAAAGGAAAGGGGAGAGAAATCATAGAAACCCTTTTATATATATATATATATATATATATATATATGTATATATATGTATGTATGTGTATATATATATATTGTGTGTGTGTGAAATGAGAAGTAGTTCAGAAATGTAATTTAGTGATGACCTCTCCTCGGCGTGGATATGAGAAACAGCCTCGTTTTCTTTTATAAAGAAATGCTGGCATGCTTGACTTTAGTGAATCAAGAGAATTGTTTGGCAAATAACAGTGCTGGTGTGTGTCCTTGTCAGAACACCTGCTGTATTCTCTGAGTAAACGCTGGGGCCACATTGTCTCTCCTCTAATGACACCTCATCAATCCGCTCCCATCAATGTCCCAGCCATGGAGGTGACTTCGAGTGCTCCGAAGCCTTAGAAAATGTCAACGTTTTGGGAGAAAAGGTCAGTCACAGCTTCCCCCCCACCTCCCCTGCCAAGCCACCATGGGCCTGGCGTTCATTATCCTAATTAAATCCAGCAGCTGAACATCTTCTTATCTGTAGGGGAGGAGAGCAGGGGCATGATGCAATAGGATTGATTTGCATATCCAAAGTTAATTAGTGCGGAGGAGCAGGTGTACAGTAATAATAATTATCACACATGACAATCACCTGTGACCACTTCCCCGCGCCCCTTCCGGGACTCAGCACAGTGATTGCTGGTTGATTTTTTTTTCCTTCCTTGATACCCATCCTGAGCTGTTTATGTCCTTGTGCCTCTCTTCACAAACCTGCTGTGAGCTGCTCGTCTGTTCCTTAACAGGCGCTGTATTTTTTTTTCTCCAAAGGTATATTTTTCCCTGTTTCATTTGGAGGGAGAGACTATTGTAAGGCAGCTATTTTCAATTTTGTTTGCTGAAGTTGTCACATCCTGGTGGAGCCTGGGTATTTATTTTTAGATTACATGTAAGTGGATAAGGAAAAAAAATTGCTCAGGATCATAATTTGAAAATCCCACTTTGCATCATTTGAAGATTCTAGCTCAAGCATATGCTGGGAAATCAGTCTGATCCAAAATAAACTTATTAGGCAGCAGACACATGAAACCAAGTGACAATTTGCTGTTTGCTGTGAGATAGTCGTGCCAGTTTGAAGAGGGCAGTAGGAGCTGCTGGAAAGCCCAACAGAACACAGGCAGGCGATACTCACTGGACACTAAGCTGAAGACACTGAAGATGATTTAGATGTGCTGTGTAGGGCCTGGCAGAATCAGGATAAGCACACACACATTAGGATGATATATCAGGAGGAAGACTTAAGACTGTAGTCTCGAAGCAAATTCAGACAGCTTGAGGGTTGTCTGTCATGATGGCTTCATTGCAGAAAACTTAGATAGATTACATTCTTTGAATTTAGCTTGCACATAAAATGTGTAGGTTATGCGTGTTTGAAAGTGTTTTCTCTGTCATACAAGGGTAATTTTTTAAAATTAAACTAAAAAGCATGCCCTGGAAATAGGATGTGCTTTTATAGAAATGAATTATTTCTGTATACCACACAGGAATTTAACACTCACAATGGTAGGCTAATAAGTAGGTAAGAACAGAATATTAAATACAAAGAAAAATTTTTTGTGGGTCAAAGGGAGGCATTAATGTTAAATTAGCTATAAAACTGTGACTGTTTTTAGTTTTTTTTTTTCATTTTGACTTTTGTCTGTTTCACTTGTATTTGTCAGGGTACACTTTTGCCAATCACATCCAGTATAACAGGTGGGCCTCCTTTTCATACTGCTTTAATGATAAGTGACAGAGATGGCAAAAGGCACTTAACCGCCTGCAGAATGCATTAAAAATTCACAACTTTACTTATCAGTCTTTTATTAAAACTTTCTGTAATTGTGCAAAATTATTTCCCCACTGGGTTAGCTTTCAATATGGAATACAATTATATTTCTGACACAAAAATAATTACAGCTAAAAATGACAAGAAAAAGAAGTATTTATTTTTGAAAGCAAAATTCATCCATTTTTACTTCCACAAGTGGTATTATAATGAAAATATTAAGCAATTACAGAACCAAAGCTCTGGTTTTGAACACTTAACTTTTAGTACTAAGCTGGGTAGAAACATAGGCTGCAGATACTTAAAGGAATTATGGCCTGTAGTTAAAGACTTTCTAGTCCTTGACTGTTTGCAAAGGAAACACTTGCATATATTTAATCCATCAGTATTTGTGTAGTTGAAGTAGTGGATATAAGTGTTTTCAATAGAATAAATATAAATTATCAGTAACCATATTTGAGAGAATTATCTATGTATTTATAAATAGTTGCCATTCTCATGGCTGACAGTACTGTGTGTGTGTGTGTGTGTGTGTGTGTGTGTGTGTGTGAGTGTGTGGTAATGAAGCTTGAAGTCAGGGCTTGGTACTTGCTAGATAGGTTCTAGACCACTTGAGCCATGCCCCTAGCTCTGAACTGTGGCTTTGCTCTTAGAACAATATTTTAATAATTCTGAAATCTCTACTTCTGTCATCTTCCCTTTTTATTAAAAGTCTAAAATCCCTTTGAGAAAATTTCTAGAAAAAAATTGCCATGTGTAAATTCCTATAAGCTATAGAGATAAAAACATATTCACTTGTATATCTTTTATGTAGGCAACTATAGTTGAAATTTGGGGAAATATGGAGACATGAATTTATATTTCAGATTCAATTTCCATTACATCTGGCACTAGTAACTCCACCCCGATGGTACATTCATTTTGAATACAAGGAACATTCTTGGTGTGTTTATTAAGCATTCTATAGTATTTTAGACAATTGTATCTAAACACAAAGAATAATGTTGTACTCAAATCTTGGTTCTTGTCTTGAATATCTTGGTTCTTGTCTTCAATTAGCACTCAATCTGGAAGTAAATGTGTGGATATAATTTTATATTAAAAAAGGTACTCTCATAAACAGGAGTACATAATCCATTAACTATAGGATACTCCTACATATTTATATTTTAAAATCACAATTTAAAAACTTTCTTTTTGTGTTTTCTCTACATAGCAAAGATATATAAACTAGGAACTTAAAATTTCAAGTTCAAAGGGTTCTTACATGGAATAAGTTCATATCTCCAGTGTAGACATTTAGTTAATAGGAACTTGCATCATATGGTAATGGTAATCATACTGTACAGGAAAGACTTAGAAATTTAATTACTGTATAGTCGTTTTTATAGAATTAGCTAGATTTCCTTAGGTAATTTAACATCTAACCTACCCAAGATTTCATGTGTTGTTCTTCCTTCCAAATCTTTCCCGAATGAAAGAAAAAGCATTTGTCAAGATTACTTAGAACAAAGTTTTTAAAGCAACACAGGTATGTATTAATTCATATCATATTCATAACAACTTTGTAAGGAAGAACTACTATAATCTACATTGTATAAATGAAGAAGCTGGAATAAAGACAAATTAAGTAAAATGCCCCATGCCCCAAGTACAAAGCTAAGAAGTGGCAGGCCAAGGTTATAGAATCAAAAAGAACTTTTACCTCTTAAGTTCCTTGACATTTTTATTGTAGTGCCAAGAACTTATTTTATATTTTTGGTGATTTATTGAATATCTCTGTGCCAGGCATTGTGCTAGATATGAATTTCACTGGATGAAAGAAAAACTCTAGTCTACTGGGAAGGATGTCATGCAATCAATCATTTACGTATGGAAACCCAGAAGAGGGAGCATGAACTGACAAGAAAATACTAGAAAAGCAATATTAAATGAGTGCTGAAGTAGGAGGCAGAGAATGACAGGTGAACATGGAAAGCAAAGACATCAGAGCAGAGAGGACAGTATTACACACAGAGCAAAGGTGAAAGAAAATGGTCTGTTTGGAAAAGTGAAGGTGACTAGATATGATTAGAGTCCACTTTGGATATGGGAGAAGTAGCAAGAGCTAAAAATCAGAAAGGGACAAGATCCTGAATTTTTTTTAAAAAAAGTATTATTTGGGTGGGGGCTTATTTATCTTGTAGTGGATTTTGAATTATTGAGAAACTTTAAGGGGAAGAATTATATGATGAGATGCATGTGTTAAAGGTGGGTTCTAGTTCTGGTATGGAGATTGAAAAGAAACATAAGATTGTAGGCTGGGAGTTGTTGAGTTTTAAGAGTTTTTTTTAAGAGTTTTAAGAATTTGACTGTCCACTCATCCATTTATAGTACTCAGTTATTCATTTTTTTATTAAACATAGTTTTGGTGTGCTTACTATGTGTTCTAGATCCTTTGTATTCATGAAAAAGAACAGGCAAAGATCTTTGCTGTTGAAGAACTTAAATTATAGCAGTTTCTGTGCAATTACAGAAAAGGACACAAAATTGAAGTTCAGTCCATGTGCACTTACAAAGAATGGCATATTTGAGAAGGCCATACTGCTAAACAGAAGGAGATAGATTTGTAACATATTTTTGAAATAAAATTGACCAGACTAGTGATTAGGCTCAAAGCATAGACTTAAAATTTGAAAACCCATGAAGAGTCAAGCCTGAATAGTCAAAATAATCCTAACAACTGAAAAGGGATTCAAAAGAGTGGAGGAAAAAGAAAGTCAGATTACTTTATGAACTGGGGGGTGGGGGGATGAACAAATGATCACTGGGAAAATTTCTGGGGCCATCAAGATGATTCATGAGATTGATAACCAACCGGTTACTACTAATCTCTTGGCTTTCAACTACAGGGGTTTTCAAAACCTATTTTTTTATTTGACATTTGTTGAAAAAACTGCATCCAAGCCAAGTACTGGTGGCTCATGCCTGTTATTCTAGCTACTCAAGAGGATGAGATCTAAGGATTATGGTTCAAAGACTGCCGGGCAGGAAAATCTGTGAGATTTATCTCCAATTAAACACCAGAAAACCAGAAGTGAGTGGAGCTGTGGCTCAAAGTGTTAAAGCACTAGCCAAGAGTGAAAGGGTTCAAGGACAGTACCCAGGCCCTGAATTAAAACCCCACGACTGACAAAAAAACAAACATATCATGTTCCTGACCACTGTTTCTAGAAGGGACTGCTGAAAACAGAACAATTGGACATGAGGGCTCTATACCATGAATTTAAGTTTCAAGGCTCAAGCTTTGGGATTGTTAGTCCCATAGGCTAAGAGTCAGACCCACTTAATGCAGTTTTAAGAATAATACATCAACTTTGGAAATTAAAAGAAACAGAAAGTTTACACATGAATTTAAATCCTAATGAACGCTTGGCAACACTTGGTGGTAGATAACAATACTACTTTACCACCTGTGGTCTCTTTGACCTGTTTAGGTGTAGACAGCTTTGAAGAAACAATTTAAAAAAAGAAGAGAGTCTAGGAAAGTGGATGGTTGGAATGTCAGCTTTTCAGGGCTTTTTCTAGCCTCAGGGTTGACTCATTTGAGGAAGGCATTGGGTCAGATTCTTGACCCTTGTATTCCCAACCGTCTAGTGCAGGGCTAAAAGAAGTGCAGTACTTGGCATCTGGACAAGGTTAATGAAGTGCTTTAAGAGCCTGAGTTGAAAGGCTTCAACATCAAATAGAAGCAGATAATCTATTTTTGTTGATGCCATGAATAGGAAACATAGGTGGTTTACCTGAAAGCATTTCTGCATGAGTCTTTTCACAAATGGAGAATGATTGGCAGAGGCCTGTAAGAGAGAAGTGGTAAATTGTTTGGCCCTGGCTATTGTCACTAGGTGTCTAAGACATAGTATTAGAGTTGGTCTCAGACCTCATGGACTTAAAAGTGCAGAATGGAAGAACAAGAAGCAAGCTCATTTGCCCCTAGCAGAGCCCTGTTCTACGCTGCTGAAATCACTTTGAGGCCTTGGGGCTGCTCACAGAAATTTCGAGAATGAGTCAGCCTGGGGAAGTGGAGTGATGAAATAGAAACATGGGGAAGCAGAGGGTCTTGTTTACTTTCCTTTCCCCTTCCATATGGCTAAACAGGTTAAACACCTGTGAAAAGAGGGCGCTTCAGGGACGCCCTCCTCCTCAAATTGTCCATGGGTGTCATGAAGATTGTACTCCTCTCCTCAAGCAGTGATTAGTTGCCTCTTCATCAGTGGCAAGGCTGGCAGTGAGGAGCAGGGCCTTCACCTGCAGGTGTTGCCATGGCAAAGGACACTTGGAATAGATTCTGGCGACATTAAAAGGCAAAAGTGAAAATGAGGGTAGAGAGAAAATAGAAGCTTGATTCAAGGAGACACTGGGGCAGATGAAATCCTCTCTCACCACAGTCATTGCCAAATTTCAGATGAACCCCACCTTTGCCATCCTGACTCCTGAAGCATACTGAGTTCTTGAAATCTGGTGTGATAAACCAGCTTTTAACAAAATACAGAGAATTTTAACAATAGCTCATTGTCAAAATTATTCTCTTCCTTGGAAACATGGTTTGGTTTCTTAAGCAGGAGGAAGAAATTGTGAGAGAAGTGGTTTGTGGAAACTTATAAGATAATTTTTTTTTTTATCAGTTTTAAACTTGGTGAGCAAAGTGGCTGGTTTTATCTACAATTCTGGATTTTTTTTCTTTAACATCCACATGTCAAAGAAGCTGGGTCACATTTATTCTGTGTTATTCCAAGAGATCTTTCCCTTCGCTCTGACTTGACCTCCACATGAAATCCATTTAAAAAGTCTCCTATTTCTCACCCCAATGTGTTTTCCTATTATTCAGAATTATCTGGTTTATTCACTAAGCTTTGACCAACCTTTTTCTATGTCATTACCTTCTAAGTCAAAAACAATCTTTATCTCCTCCCCATAAGCCACTTAAAGCCTGTAACACATTCCATTTCTACTCTACTTGATTCATATTTTTATTTGTATAATGACAATTCATAATAAATGTATATGACTGTTTAACCAGTTGTATGAGAATCATTAGGAGTGGGCTATGGACAGGAGCTATCTCAAACTCTCTACATTGAAAAACTTAATACTGGAGGCTCAAGCTCATGGGATGATTGAGAAAGAAATGTCTGTACCATGATAGATACTCAATACACATTCTTTTCCTAAATTACTTATGAAGATTTATTTATTTAGCTCAAGGCTGGTTCTCTACCCCTTAAGTCATACCACCACTTCTTGCTGTAGTTATCTTCTCTGTTTACTAGTGCAGAGTGCAAATGTGAGGCTCAGGCAGGGTAGAGGAATATTGGGATAGAAGAGGACTTTGGCCTAGATTAGCATTGTGTGTCATCTTAGATATCCTTCCAGCTGATTGATATTTGAGGCTATGTATCCTAGGAAGAGTTCGAAAATTGATATTCTTTAAATGGATGGGCTCACCAGTAAATTGATGTATGCAGAGTCACTCACTGCCTTAGTGGTTAATATTTGGTCTGAGTAGAAGAATTTTCTGTATAGAAGAATTAATTGCATAACATCTGGGATTCTGATTTCATCTCACTCTTATATTTATGGAACTGGACAGGTAGTTTATTTCTTTTTTATCTTAATTTTTTTTTGCAGGTAGATTATTTACAATGAACTTTTCCTTACATGATCTGAGGTATCATGAACCTGCTGTAGCATTCATCTTGGAAATAAAGTCAAATAAGCAGCCTTTCTTAAGAAAGATCAATGAGATATTGGATTGCCACATATTTTCTGAGCAAGAACCTATAGAAGAGTAGGTCCCAGGGCCAGCAAATGGCATTTCATTGGGCTAAGATAGAAAGGAGAGAAAGCAAAAGAGCCTAATGTAATTCCTAATTTACTAAGCAGTAAGAAAATAGCCTTCAATTTGAGTGATCATTAGCCTAATCACATCTATCAAATCATTTTGAGAAAGTTATGTTCCATGATTGATACAGATTTTCTGGTTATTCGGATCCAATTTCAGTCTGTTTGTACAGTTTAACACAATGTCAGTATGCCAATACATTGTGTGCAAAACTCAGACAGTGATCACTCTCCATCAAATATCTCTTTTATCCGACGTTGTCTTATAGGAAATCCCAGAAATTCTTTGAAGGGACACAAGAACAAATGCCAAAGTTGAATGAATTACAGCCGCTACTGCCTAATTAAAATGATTTTGTGCCAGTTGCTTTTGTTGGGCTGGATCCACACATAATATAATTTTAATCCTGTTTATAGGCACTCTAGGGATAGATTTGAGATCAGCACTGCCATTTAAGTGAGGTTAATCAAGCATACCGTAAGCATTTTTTTTTCCATTGTATGTGAAAGGTGACCACCATTGACAGGTCACCCAACTGGCTGCCTCCTCCATGAACAAGAAGGAAGTGTTTTTTCCAGTGTCTGCTCATTAACCTAGCCTCAGCCCCAGCACCTCTTTCTGCCTAAGTCCTTGGAATGGTGCAGCTGTTGTCAGTCACAGAGGGGAGCTCTAGTTATGAAGCTCTGCTTTGGCTCCAGCTACATGCCTCTACTCGCGAGAGGGGAGGGAAATATACAACTCACCTAATAAAAAAAAAAAAAGGCAAACACCGTTTGTTGTATACCTGGCTCTGTTTATGTATATAAAACGGACATTATGGTGGAGTGAGAAAGACCCTCGTAAAAATCCTTCTTGAAAACTATTGTTGCTGACAGCCGTGACCTCTGTGCGTCTGCATGTTTACCCATAATTCATAATTAACAAAGACATTAGAACTGCCACAAGAGAATTCTGGGCTTTATTTCTTTCTAACTGGGCAGTACTAATGCTGGAAGTGCTCCCAAATCAGTGATTTAACATTTCAGGAAATCTTGGAGAGGCAGCAGAAGCCTCCTTATATAGCTCATACGCTGGGACTTTGGCGATACAGATACGGCCGAGATAATTATTCAGCTCTCGTTATTGCTGTAGCTCTGCACCTGATCCCCGGCCATTAGAACACTCTGCAGGTTATTACAACTATCAAACATCAAGGTCTCTTTTCCAGTCTCTTGACTGTGTGGTTATCATTTTACTTCTTTTAAATCCCCATCTGCATAGAAAGCCTCTCTGTTTTTTACTGGAATCTGCTCACAGCCTTTCCCCCACCTCCTTCTTTATGGCTCCCCAAATGGAGCCTTTATCTTACCAGCACATTAGCATAAAAATACAAACCTCATGCTTCTCCACTTGTATTATTTTTATTCCCTTTCTCTTGTTTGATTTCTTCTTTGAGGTTGCGTGCAACTATACTTTAATTTGGGTACAAAATGAGGCTGCAGAAGAGAATTCTTTTGACTTTGAGGGGAATCATCTTAATGTAATTTGCGATGGTGCCCATGTTTAACATTCTGCCCTAATTGAGAGCCTTCTTGACCTAATTGAATGTATCTGCCTATTTGTATCATAGATGGTACCACAATGGAGCAGAGAACTAGAAGATCTGAGGATGCTGTGTCACATAAACTGTTCTTGCATTATGGATGTAAATGAATTATTATTTTCAAATCTCCTCATTGGAAAGCATACCCTTTCTTGGAATCAAATATGGCTTGTCTTTTTGATGAAATACATTTTTAGTTTGGGTTACAATCTAGCTTTGACTTAAGTTTGCTTCTACTACTCTTCTGGAAAGCTGTAAGATGATCCAAACCAGACAGCTCTGAATATTCTCGGCACCATGTCAGCTAGCCAGGGGGCAGGCAGTCACTTATGATATAGATAATACTATAAATTAAGAGCCTTGAAGCAGGCCTCTGTGGATTGCATCTTAAGGGAAAACAAGATTCTATTTCTGGATATTTTATACAGCTTCTCTTCCCTTAGAAACCTTTATTTTGAAGGATCTCCAGCAAACACCTGTAAAAAAGGGCAGAGGGGACATTCCACACATTGCAAGGCATAGCTGTAGAAAACACCTTATCCATAAGGGGGAAGGGTAGCCACAGACACTATGATGGGGCTAGGAAGCATATGACTTCCTTACTTCATATTGCTGCACAGGCATCCCCCACCATATCCCCTTCCATGGGCATTCACTTGGTAGCCAAATTCGCAGGCTATAAAGTATATACAAACAAAGGAATTTTTGCTGATACAAAAAAAAAAACAACCTCCATGAAGCATGACACAGCATTCTCTATCACTTGTGTGTGCATGCATGGCATTGCCTATATTTATAATAGTTCTACTGCACACAAAAAAAGTGGAACACAGAGATGGTTTCCAATTTAGGTATTATTATTTTTTAATCATAAGTGGTAAAATCTAATTTAACTCTATGAGTTAATCTACACTTTATCAGACAACTTACCTGATAATTCTTTTTTTTCAAATTTTTATTATCAAACTGATATACAGAGAGGTTACAGTTTCATATGTTAGGCATTGGATACATTACTTGTACTGTTTGTTACCTCGTCCCTCATAATTCTTAACTTATAAAGACATTGGTTTCTTTGAGGATATCCTTCAGGCCACTTCTGTTGAACCAAGGATCTTTTGAGTATTTTAAAAAACAGTATTATTGTGTTTTATTCATTTAGTTGTGCCTTTCTTTAGGAGCTAACAAACATTGGTTTTGCCATTAAATATGTAACTTTCAACAAAAATTCATGCAGATTCTATCTTTTTTTTTTTTCCAGTACTGGGCCTTGAACTCAGGTACTGAGCACTGTCCCTGGCTTCCTTTTGCTCAAGACTAGCACTCTGCCACTTGAGTCATAGCACCACTTCTGGCCATTTTCTATATATGTGGTGCTGGGGAATCGAACCCAGGGCTTCATGTATATGAGGCAAGCTCTCTTGCCACTAGGCCATATTCCCAGCCCTTCATGTAGATTCTAAAATTAAGACAGTAGGTAGCATTTGTAGTGAATTAGGTTTCCCTATGGTTAAGGCAAGAGAAATGATGCTTTGCTTTGGAACATTGTGTTATGGTGGGTCACTTGAATACTATGATGTATGATTTTATTCTTCCATGAATGGTAGTCCTCAGTATTAGACATTTTGAGTTAAAATCACTCTTATTGTCTTCTCTGGCCTCTTTAAGGAAGAAACAGACTCAGAGAAGCCAAACAACTCTCTTAAAGTCACACAGCTAAATAGTTCATGACACACTTTGATTCTAGTCTCTTGGCCTTCTTTTTCTACTATACTAAATTATTGCTTCTAATAATTATATACTTATGGATCTTCCCCAAACAAGAAAAGGTATGTTTTACTTTATTTCCATACAAGAAGGGAGGGTTTGTTTTTAGCCATCCATTCTCTGAATTGGTGAGAAAATGCATAAATTTGCAAGATAGTAGGCCAGCAACATGGCAAAGGTCTTTTCTTTGTGTGACAACCAACTGACCCCTAAATGAATTGAACCCCTGACCTCCTTCCTCATTAACTGAAAGAAAAAAAAGCTAACTAGCCAGAAACAATTGTTACAAGCAAGCTACAACACAAATCTACCATGATATTCCTGTGGGATTAATTAGAGAGCTAAAACAATGCATTCTCTTTGAGAGACATACAAAATCATATTATGTTCTTCTGACTTGTGAACATTTTGAAATTTCATGCAAAATTTTATGTAAGAGCAGAAATCCATTGCTCTTGGGAGAAGTTTTCCAAGTTTTTATGAGATTTCAAGATTATGTGTGTGTGTGTGAGAGAGAGAGAGGGGGTGAGTTAGTAATCCAACACAGGTTAAAAATGATTATTCTATTTCACACTCCAATGCATTGTGCTGATGTCATCATTGGTGTTGGTGCTTTACCCCAAATCCATGAATTACATTATGTTCACTAACCTAAAGGAATAGATCATGTCTAGATTTTCTATGAAAAGAAAAGAAGGGACAGAAAGTAAATGTGTATAGGTGCCCTTTACAATCAGCACTGAATCAATAGAGACCAATTTGTATTATGACAATTCAATTGATGTTACTTTGAGTGAGGATGGATGTCACCCAAATCCTAAGTGCAGAGTTTTGTGTCCAACCAGAAAAATAATGCTATCATCTTGAGTGTGGGGACATAATGATGGCATCTAGGAGGAAGATAGCAAACTAGGCAAAGAATAAAATGCTCAAATATTTAATACAGTCTTCAAATTACATGCTTTATTTTTTTCAAAAAAAAAAAAGTCAGAAAGACCTTTCTAGTAATCATGGGGTTAAAAATACTGTAAAGAAACTTCCATATGTACTTTGTTATCCAAGAGACAGATAGAGAGATGTCATTCTACTGATATATTACATAAATCATGGTGCCAGCCAGAAAAACAACAGATGACCAATTTGTACAAAGCATTTTTTTCCTTATGTTACGTTTATTTAAAATACATTAAATCGTTGTGCTAAAATTGAGGCAGCTGGCAGTCCAGGCAACCTTATAAGATTTGTGTTTTCTGGATAGAGGCCCATTCATTTGGAAAGGTGGACCCACTGGGCTACTGTATTTGCTTAGTCACATGCCAAACCCTTGGGGAGCACAGAGAATACAGAATTTACCATGCATTCATTTTTTTTCAAATCAGAAATCTCCTAACAAATGGAAATCATGTGGTTCATATCCATTTACTACTTCCAAGTGAAGTCATCCATTAATGATACCAAGGCTCAACCTAAAGGAAGAGACTCATGAGGGATGCCATTGGATAATTCTGGCCATTTTCCCTGGAGTCTTTTCTCTCACGCACATCAACATTGATGGAGTGGCAAGTAGACTCTGGAAATAAACATTTTGTCTGAGTTAGATAGCTTTGTATTAAACTGACTCAAATGTGGGTCTAATTTAAGTATGAGAATGTAATATTTGCTATGACTTAATTTATTTATTTATTTATTTATTTATTTTTGGCCAGTCCTGGGGCTTGGACTCAGGGCCTGAGCACTGTCCCTGGCTTCTTTTTTTTTTTTTTTTTTTTTTTTTTGCTCAAGGCTAGCACTCTGCCACTTGAGCCACAGCGCCACTTCTGGCCATTTTCTGTATATGTGGTGCTGGGGAATCGAACCCAGGGCCTCATGTATATGAGGCAGGCACTCTTGCCACTAGGCCATATTCCCAGCCCCTTTTTATTTTATTTTTTAGCCTACAGAAGTCAACAGATTCTTAACAGGACTGATGATGTCCTTAAGAGCGTGAGAATCTCTGGAAAAGTATTGGTACTTATTAATTTAACCATATGTCTTTGGTCAGTTGCAATCAATTCAGTCCTGTATAAACTAATAAGAAAACAAAGAAGTTCACTTTAAATAGTCTGGTTTCACTTTTCTTTGGTAGTTTCTTCAGTGATTAATTAATGCCTAAGGATGTAGATAGTTACGATAGCATGAATAGTTGTTGATTAAATGACATCACTCATTCAGATGAAAAGTTATCAGTTTGAATCATTTTCTCTTCTCTATTGGCCAATAATTGGAAGACAGAGAAGGCTTCTATAATAGGGTGAAAGTTGACATTTGAAGTTACTAAAATGATAGAATTCTATTTCAATTCACCAACTATTTTTGGATCATTACTGTGTTCACAACACACATGAGAACATATCTGGTAATTTTTAAGGACTTAAATATACTTTCTTTCCCTTTTTAGGTGACTGAATTAAATCATAAGGAAGAAACATAAAACAAAGTCTGTTCTCTTAGTTTATGATTCTGAGGGAAATTTTAATATTTTGAGGAGACATGTAAATAATTGGAGAACAATTCCACACCTAGAGTTTTACCTAGTTCCGTGCCAAAATAAATGATACAGACAGATAGTCTTGACCACTTAGAAAAAGCAAAGGTTATGGAAGGTCATTAACCTCAAGAGGTCATTGTTGAAGGTCTCTGTAAGTGACAGGGATGGAAGAGGTAAAAATTGAAATAAATTCTAACTGTAGAGAAGATTTTGATGTGAAGTATCAATAGAGTATTTGATGGTATTTTCTGACAATAAGACTATCCGAATAGGTTCAGACCACTACTTTTAGGATGAATATAAGGCAAGTTTTATTTGTGACTACCTTAAATAACTGATAAATTGGGGCAGGGGAATCATGAGTTGAGGGCCAGCCAGGATTACATATGAGTTTTAGCCTAGTTGAGCTACATGGATCTTATCTACCAAAAACTTGCTTAACTGCCTCCCATGCTGCAAAAAGGTCAGGAGGATGAGGAGGAGGAGGGGGAGGGGGCGGGGGAGGGGGAGGGGAGGGGAAAGGGGAGGGGGAGGGGGAGGGAGGAGGAGGAGATGGAAGAGGAGGAGGAGGAGGAGGCAATTGTTTTTAATTTTGTTTAAAACTAAGAGTATACTGCAAAGTAATGAGGCCAAAATTGAAGACTTGTAAACATTTCTATTAAATATGAGCCTTGCAAATGACAGGGTTGAAATACTTTTGATAATTGTATTATAGCCTGAGCATGTTTAGCTAGGATCCAATTAGTAGAACATATGAAGGAGAGAATCTCCAGGATTGAGAACCCAGAGCAAAAGGATGCCCACAATAAGTAGCTTTGGTTGGCTTTTGAAAGGTTGTTATGAGATGAAGATGTCTTATTTTCATCTCTGCTAACACATTGTCTGCACATCTATATCCTGTTAGAACTTTCACAAGGGATGTTTGGAAGGAATAAAGTATGCTAGGTTAAAGTAGAGCATACAAGTTAGGATGTTCTCTCATAGAATACCTACTGAAGTCTTTTCAGGCCATTATAACAATCTAATATACAAGAGATTTTTTTTTTTTTTTTGCCCTCATAGATCGAGAGGATGAAAAGTCCAGCAACACGGTTTTAACCACTTGGTGTCTGGTGAAAACTCACTTTCTAGTTCATAGATGGCAGTTTCCCCCTGTGTCTTCCCCGGGGTTAAAAGGGCAAATAAGCTTCCTTGAGGAGCCTCAACTTACCTTTCAAAGACCACCATTTTATTCCATCTCCTTGGAGTTTAGAATTTCAACATATGAATTTGGGGAAGACCCAAAACTCTCAAACGTAGCAATCAATAACCTTGTTAGAGTTATTTATCAAAGTGAATTTTTAATTGATTTGAAATCATGCCTAACCATTAATATTTTTCCCATTTGAATGTGACACGTTTTAAACATTTTTCAGGATTTAGTGGAATAAATAAAGAAATTGAATAGATTGGCTTTATATAAAATTAGCAAAATCAGAACTGGGGCCAAGTATGAGTCTCCGTTTACTATAATGTTTATTTTTTTTCTCTCTTCCCTATCTCTCTGTCTCAGTCTCTGTCTGCCTCTGTCTCTTTCTCCTTTCTCTATTTTCTATTATTTCCTTCTCCCCCTTATGTCTCTCTATCTTCCTAAAAGACAGTCTGAAACTTTTAATGATTAAGACTTGTTTGTTTATATAAATGCTGTGTCTTTTATATCTTAACAAGTTATAAAATTTTAAGAGATTTATAGTAAAAACAAGATCTCCATTCTGTTGACAAAAACCAAGCATAAGTAGGACAGTTTCAGCATTCAGGCTTTGATAATTGTTTGATCTAAAACTGCTAGAAAAATTTGAACTTGAATCTCGACTATCTTACTTACATGATGTGTAATTATGTATGGTTGAGTTACTGAAACTCTTTGAATTCCATCCCAGTTTTCTCATGTGCTCAATGAATATAATAAATCAAACCTTACAGACTTGTTACAATATTAAATAAGATACTAGAGCTGGGAATATGGCCTAGTGGTAAAGTGGTCGCCTTGTATGCATGAAGCCCTGGGTTCGATTCCTCAGCACCATACATATATACAGAAAGACCAGAAGTGGCGCTGTAGCCCAAGTGGTAGAGTGCTAGCCTTGAGCAAAAAAGAAGCCAGGGACAGTGCTCAGGCCCTGAGTTCAAGCCCCAGGACTGGCAAAAAACAAAAATAAAAATAAATAAATAAGATATTATATGCAAAACAGTTAACATAATGCCTGAAACATAAGATGTTATGGCAATTTTACCATTGCTATGGTACTATTGAGGTTTAAGACATACTATTCTGAAAGATTACTGTAAAAGACCAAAATATACCACCTTAAAATATAACTTTTAGGTATATTTTGAGCAGTTTTTTT